>NW_026652292.1:73691330-74170801 GCF_009828535.3 Hylobates moloch | reverse complement strand
CTTGTCTGTCCTCCCTGTCTACCCTCCCTATGGGCTGTGAGCCCCTACGAGCCCCTAAAGGCTGGCACCTTACCCCTTCCTGTCTGGCATCACAGGCACCATCTCATTCTATTGTGCAAAGACGTGAGCCAGGTCTGAATTCAAATCCATGACCCTGCCACTTCCTGTGGGGTGCATATCCTGTTTCAGTTTCCTCATATCTAAAAATGAAAACACAATTTCCACACCTACAGCTACGAGAAAGCTTAGAAAGAATGCCAGTGATCTGCCTAGGACAATCCATAGCAAAGCATGGGCACACAATAATTGCTAGCTGTTAATAGAAACTTCAATTTGTTTAAACTCCTAAAGCTCGTTGAATTGCTGGAAAAAAACAGCCTCTAGAGAACTTCTGTATATGCTTTTTTTCAGATTCACCATTTTTTTTTTTTTTTGGAAAGGAAGTTTTTTTTTTTATTTTCTACTTAATCCCATGCAAAATCACCTATCAGTTTAATAAAAGTAGATATGCAAATACATCTTGAAGTCCTAATAAAATTGTGACAAAAAAGGATTATATATCATAGTCTATAATTGCCAGTAGTGGACCTCAATTTGAAGAGCAAATGTTGACTTCTAATAATTGATTTTCCAAGAAATCTCGTGAAATATTTTGGTGCAATTTTGATAGAATCCCAACACGAATTTACATAATTTCCCCCTCAAATTTATCATTTAATTTACTATCACAGTATTTAAATTTCTTTCAGCTGTAGGAAGGTAATTTAGAAGTGAAGAAATTGAAGCATTGGTGGAATACGTGATTTCCTTATAATCTACATCCAGTGTAGGTACAAGACCAAATAATAATATTACTTTTTTTCTCCACTGAACTTTAGAGCCAGACAGACCTGGATTCAAATCCCAACTCTGCCACATGCTACTTGTGTGTGATTAAGCAATTTTCTTGTTTGTGAAATCCAGAGAATAATACCTAATATATAGGACTGTTATCATGGTTAACAGCACGATGTGTGTAAAGTGTCAGATACATGACCACATGGGTACTTAATAAATGATCATAAATATTTTTTCAGAAAATGTGAACTCTGGCATTTTAATAGTATAAATTAAAATAATGAGAATGTTTTAAGCATCAGGATGTTAAGAACTAGTCATACATTTGCCTTTTAAGTTATATGATTTCAGTGAGTGTTGTAGACATTATGATTGATTGGACAACAGTTTGTGCTGACATTTTGCCACATTTGCTTTTTCATCCTCTGTTTTTTCCTTTTCTCTCTCTTTCAAATATTGTTAAATATAGTAATGCACACATACATACATACACATACACGTATGTGTGTGAATTATGCATTCTAAAATTATTGTTTTCTATACCATTTGAAAGTAGATTTGAAAGTAGCTACATCCCATTCTTTTATTTTTTAATATTTCAATGTGTGTTCTCTAAGAATATTCTTTTAAATAATTTAACCACGATGGTATTTCACTTAGAAAATTTAACATTGTTATAGTATTTTCATCTAATCTACATTTTAATATGCCATATTTATCATTTTCCCAATAATGTGCAAGTGCTCTTCCCTTCAAAACAGGATCTGGTCCATTTAGCAATTGTGTCTGTTGAATTCCCTTTAATTCAGAACTTTCTTCAGTCTTTCCCACTTTCATGACGCTGACATTTTTAATGAACACAGACCTCTTGCAGCATATTATTTAATGTGAGTTTGTCTGATGCTTTTTTGTGATCAGATTCAGGTTATGCATCCCAGCGGGGATACTCATAAGTGATGGTGTTCCCTCTCCATGCACACATCCAGAGGCATGTGACATCCATTTGTTCCTTATCGCTAATGTTAATTTTGATCACACTGTCAAAGTGGCATCTCTTTATACCAATACTGTGTAGTTACTACTTTTCCCCTTTTCAGCTAATATGCAATCGGTAGAGAGACCTTTTGAGACTATACGGGTATTCCATTTCTCAAAATTCCTCTGACACTTGGTACCCACGGATGATTCTTGCCCAACCAACCCTTCCTAGGATGGTTGGAGCACAGTGAGTTCACAAATCTACCACCTCCACTTTTGTCATAGGTTTTCTACTGTAAGAAGGAACTATCTCTAAAGAGGAAAGACAATGTGTCTGAGGACGTTTTTCTGTTACTACAAAGAAATAGGAACTTTGTGTCCTGGTGAGAGGTCACGCTAGAGACAGGGGTGTGTGTGTTAAGCCTACAAGAGCCCTGAGAAAGGCTGGGAACAAATCAGACCCTAAAACCAGGGAAATGAGAGACCTTGAGCATGAAGGAGCAGAAGAAGATGAATTACAGGAGACTCGTTGGTGTCAGGAGAGTCTGGACACCAGCTACAGGCAAAGGCAGGTCGTATGGCACTGGGGCCACAATCTAGTTAGTGCAGTAGGAGAGTCTCTTTCTTTGAGTTTGTTTGCTCTTCCATAAAACTGTGACAATCATATTGATGTCATAGCATTTTCCTGTGTTTAGGCTGATGTTGGATGCAAAGTGCCAAGCACACTGTTTAACATCATGTAAGTGCTCATTAAATGCCCCCCTTCCCTTCTTCCGTTCTCTTGCACTGTTCAGATATCGCCATGGAAACTCACCTCTCTGCTTTCACTGAGGCCCTTTAAAATTTTTACAATTATGTTAACAGCTCATTTCTTTTTTCATCTGAAATGAGAAATTCTAAAGGTAATAATATACCATATTTGCTGCTAACAGTAAATTAAATGCAGGGTCAAAAACTGCTGCTGAACTCAGCTAGGAAGTCTCATGGATGCTTTTATTTGAAAATCTATTGCATTATTCTTGATAAATTAAATATAACAAAACTAATTAATTATTTTCCATGATAATAATATCTCCATTTTATTACTCTCATTAAGATACAATAATTATAATTGCCAGTTTTAAAACTCAATACCTAATATTTAGTAGGCCCTTAATTAGGTGCTTCACAGTCATTACTTATAGTCCTCTGAACTGACTTATGTCAGCATTCTCTCCACTTTACAGATGAAGATATTGAGGCTCAGAGTGTCTGTGGGACTTGCCAATGGTCTTATTCCTGAAATATGACAAGCCAGGCAGTAAAAGTATTCTGTCTCCAAAGCATGTATACTTTGCTTTTTGGCAGTGATTTCGATGTGATAAAAATTCCATGTTTTCCATGAACTTCTGTATTTGACTTAGCATAGAGCCAAATGTAATTAACTATGTAATTGAGACAGGGATGGCTGTTGCACACCTTACATTCCATGTGCTCCCCTTCACTTCTCACTCTTCCTTGCAGTGATGTTGAGGCCAAGTGACTCTTTCTGGCCAATGAATTGTAAGCACAATGACACACATTTCATCCAGGCTGAAGCAATTACAATCCGGTTTGCTTCTTTCCTCTCTCTGTCCCCATGCTGAAACAACCTTAGAAGTGACATGTTAAGGGGCTATATTATAAGGTGATGCAAGCCTGGATCCTTGAGTCACTGGATGGAGGGTCATCCCAGCATCCTAGGCCAACTGCATTAGACTCTGTGTTGAAAGAAATCAACTTCTGTTGGGCTAAGCCACCATGATTATAAAGTTTATTTGTTACTGCAGGACAACCTAGCCTACCCTAATAGAATGGTGAATCCTTTTAGGTGACAAGTTATCATGGGTGGCGTAAGAAGCTCATGATTTTGGACGTCAAGGAGGCTAGATGCCTCTCCTTACCATCATCAAAGTGAAAACTGAATTCCATGACCTCTATATCTATTTTTAGGCAAATTAAACATAGTCTTGTTATTATTTTTTAAGGGGATAAGTGTTACAAATGAAACTCTTCCTTTTCTTTATTGAAATTTAGTTTAAGCTGAATGAATGAAACTTCCACTGCAAGCAAAGAAGGTAGAAGAGTAATCCTCATGAAGTGGCTCTTGTACACTCAGGAGGACATGTTTTAAATAATGTTCCCACAAAAAGCACCTGCAAACATCAGAATCTAAAGGAAAGAAACCACAACAAATGAGATTCAGCCTGATAAGGGAAAATGATTTTCCCTATCACTTTTATACTGCAAGGCTAGACTGTCTGAATCTTATTAATACGAGAGCGATGCCAAGATAACTAAGGCTGATAAAGAATAAATACAATTTGACCGGATTCAGCTACAAATATCAGATGTTTTGAAAGATTATCATAAGTGGCTCAAATTCACTTAATTCTTTTATAAAGCAAGTTTTTGTTGGACTATAAAATATTTTCCAATTTCTCTGGACGACAAATGGCAAAAGAGGTTAATTAAAAGTCAACTGAAGACTACTTAGACACTTAAACAGGTAATTTCTTGAGTTTCAAACTTAAATAGCTCAAACTATTTTAAAAATAGCTTATTATTGTAATTCATGCATTTCCTCTTTAAATATATTTTTCTTAGTTTGATTTAAAATCTTATACTAAAAGTTTGAAAAAAAAACTAGTCATTTAATAATCATTCCGTATTTGAAGGAATGAATGAGAATATACATGCAAGCACAGAGAAGGGTACAAGGGTCTCTTCCGATACCCAGAACAATAATTGCAGGCTTCTCTGTCCCTCTTTACTTATATTTTCTTTATCACCTCCATGTCTTCACCCTGGCACCTTTTCTCTCTCTATGTTGGATTATCCAGCTGTTACACATCTGTCAGAATCCTATTACTTCCTCATGACCCAGGTTAAACTGTTCTTCCTCTGAGGTGCTCTTTCAGACTCTCATGTTCTCTCTCTTGATTTCCTATTACATTCTTTGGGCAATTATCTCATCATTTCAGGAATTTTGTAATTTTTACTATTTTGTTAATTTTGTTTTCATACTTATATTCTGCTATGCACCGAATGCTTGTGTTTTCCCAAAATTTATATACTGAAGCCTAAATCATCAATGTGATGATATTTAGAGGTGGAGTCTTCAAAGAGTAATTAGATCATGAGACTAGAGCCCAGATGTATGGGATTAATGCCCTTTTAAGTGGCTAAAAATGACCAGAAGTCCTTCTCTTTGACATGTCCTCATGACAATGAGAACATGACCATCTGTAAACCAAGAGGAAAGTATTCACTTTGATCTCAGAACCCCAGCCTCCTGAATTGTGCTAAATAAATGTCTATTGTTTAAGGCAATTTATCTATGGCATTCTGTTATAGCGGTGTGAACTGACTCAAACATAGGCCTTATCTCTTCCTTTTTATTTTGTATTTCCCAGGATTAAGGAGGATACCTAATGCCTTGTACAGCATCCCTTGCTTGGGCTTGGTAGTGGAAGGAAGTATCAAGTTTCCCATATTGTGTCTATTTCAGAATCTATGTTCAGTTCCGTCTCCACTGGCAAGTAACTTTTCTCATAAAGAGAAGGAAGAATAAGCACATACTCCAGCTTAGAAACAAGGTCAATTTTCAAACTCAAGGCCAACTATGGAATTGAATGAGGCAGAGTTGTATGGCCATGAAGACAGAGAAATAATTTTAGCTGGGGTTTAAAAGTGATTAGCAGACATTTTTAGAGTATACTGTCAAAAAATAAACACTTCTTTATTAATATTTGAAGTTAACTTTGAACACTTATTAAAGACAAATTGAGGATATTCTGCAATTAGTAATAGGACTCTGAGAAACTCTACTCATTATGGATAAGCTGTTCATGCAACACAACAAATGAGCCTTGTTTTGCCTTCAAGAATGCCTAACAGAACTTTTAAGACTTGGAGGCCTCATGCTCTCTCAAGGCTCCAAGCCCTTTTACATATTTCTCATCTGCCTGGAGCCACCCTCTCTTTACCAGGTAACTCCTTTGCCAGGAGTTGTCTTAAAAACAAAAATATCACTGGTACGCAAACACGCACATAGACCAGTAGAACGGAATAGAGAGCCCAGACACAAGGCTGCACACCTACGACCACCTGGTCTTTGACAAAGCTGACAAAAACAAGCAATGAGGGAACAGACTCCCTATTCGATAAATGTTGCTGAGATAACTGGCTAGCAATATGCAGAAGATTGAAACTGGACCCCTTCCTTATACCACATACAAAAGTCAACCCATGTTATGTTAGAAAGTTAAACATAAAACCCAAAACTATAAAAATCCTGGAAGATAACCCAAGCAGTACCATCCTGGACATAGAAGTGGGCAAAGATTTCATGACAAAGACACCAAAAGCAATTGCAACAAAAGAAAAAATCGACAAATAGAATGTAATTAAACTTCAGTATTTCTTCACAGCAAAGGAAACTATCCACAGAGCAAACAGACAACCTACAGAATGGGAGAAAATTTTTGCAAACTATACATCTGATAACAGTCTAATATCAAGCATCTATAAGAAACTTAAACAAATTTACAAGAGAAAAACTAACAACCCCATTAAAAAGTGGACAAGTGACATGAACAGACACTTTTCAAAAGAAGACATACATGTGGCCAACAAGCATATGAAAAAAGCTCAATATCACTGATCATAAGATAAATGCAAATCAAACCCACAGTGAGATACCATCTCATACCAGTCAGAATGGTTATTTTTAAAAAGTCAAAAAATAACAGATGCTGACAAAGTTGTGGAAAAGAACATTTATATACTGTTGGTGGAATGTAAATTAGTTCAACCATTGTGGAAAGCAGTATGGTGACTACTCAAAGATCTAAAAGCAGAACTACCATTTGACCCAGCAATCTCATTACTGGGTCTATACCCAGAGGAAGACAGATCATTCTACCATAAAGACACATGCACCCAAATGTTTTTGCAGCACTGTTCCCAATAGCAAACATATGGAATCAACCTATTGTTTATCCATCAGTAACAAATTGGATAAATAAAATATGGTACACATACACCATGGAATACTATGCAGCCATAAAAAAGAATAAGATTATATCTTTTGTGGAAACATGAATGGAGCTGGAGGCTATTATCCTCAGCAAATGAAAACAGGAACAGAAAACCAAATACTACATGTTCTCACTTAGAAGTCAAAGCTAAATGGTGGGAACTCATGAATACAAAGAATGGAACAACAGACACTAGGGTCTACTTGACAGTGGATGGTGGGAGAAAGGAAAGGAGCAGAAAAAATAACTATTGGGTACTAGGCTTAATACCTTGGTGATTAAATAATCTGTATAACAAACCCCCATGACATGAGTTTACCTATATAACAAACCTTCACTTGTATTCCCTAACCTAAAATAAAAATAAACAATTTTATATGGACAAATTATAAGGGCTTACAAATACACTCAAACACACATATGTTTGTGTGTGTATACATATATATATGCATATGTATAGTTATGTATACATGTTTTTAATAGCTCTAATTACAATTCAAAGTGGTAATCAATAATTGCAATGCAAGTTTGCTCCAAAGCACACCTGTGAAGATGAAAGGAAAAACTCCATGAATAACTCAAGCTCCTTATTGAGCCAGTGTGTAGCATGTATTACTAATATTAAAATAACTTCTAGTAAAAAATTTTGCCAGGGTAACTTCACACATCTTCTCAAATGTCACTTCTGCTGGGAAGCAAAGAGACATCTTCTCCCGTCTTTCTTCCCAGCTTCCAGCTAAGTTAGTTGTTTCTCTCATGTGCATCCTGAACTTTTGCTATTACAGAGCTTGTTGACTCTAATTCCCTTTTTAATTGCCCCCTTCTCTGATAAACTACAAGCTTTATGAAAGTAGGAACCAAGTCTATCATCTTGTTAGCTGTTAAAAATTTCCCTTGCCTAGGATGGTGCATTGACATAGTAGACACTCTGAAAATATCTGTTAAAAAAAAAGGAGACACAATTGTCAGTCTTAGGCAATGAAAGAGGAGAAATCCAGGCAAACCAAACCAGAGTCTTGTCTTTCAATTATCTCTGGCTAAAGTTTCTCACATTATTGAGGAAGAGATTGGCATTTACACTAGAAATCTACTGTACAGTAGTATGGTATAATGCATTTGTTAAAAATGTGGTAAACTACTTAGAGTTCTAATTTTGTAGATTAAGTTTAGTTAGTTTCATCTGCACGGGTTCCTACATCCTAAAGTTTTCTGTAAAAGAATTTGAACAAATTATTTCATAGAGAGATGCCTGGACCCTGGGGCCCCTACCAAATAATTGCTGTCAAGTTTTGTCCAGAGAATCAACATTACCATTTAAATGTCTACCTTACATATACCCATGACTAGGAATAACTACTAAGGTTAACACAAGCTCATAGTTGTTGAGTACTTATTATGTGCTGGGCACCGTGTTAAGTAATTTGCATCAATTATCTGAGAGTCATGACCCCCCCATACCAGGTTGGCACTCTTATTCTAATTTATTAATTTATATACCTGACATTTACTGGGTTCATACCATGTGTAAGATATTGAACTCAGCATCAGGGATACAATAGGAAATAAAATACGTATAAATTATACTGGAACTTACATTCTAGTAGAGGAGAGGAGAGAAATGAGAAAAACTGAAAATACCAATTTTATTAGATGTTAAGAATGTTATAAACGAGTGTCAGTAGAGAAGAGAAAAAGAATTCTAGGGAGTGCAATTTTGCCTAGAGAGTTCAGGGAAAGTGTCTTAGTCTGTTTGGGCTATTATAACCCATAAACTATGTGGCTTACAAACAACAGACATTTATTTTTCACTGTTCTGGAGGCTGGAGATTCCAAGATGAAGGTGCCAGCAGATTCGAAGTCTGGTGAGGAACTCGCATCCTGGTCATAGATAGTGCCTTCTCACTGCCACATGATGGCATAGTCACTGTCCTCACATGGTGGATAGAACAAAGCAGCTCTCTGGGGCCTCTTTTATAAGGGCACTAATCTCATTCATGAGGGCTCCACCCTCATGACCTAATCACCTCCTAAAATTCCCACCTCCTAATACCATCACCTTGGGGATTAGATTTCAGCATAAGCATTTTGGGGGGACACAGACATTCAGACCATAGCAGAAGGCTTCACTGATAGGGTGCATGTGAGCAGAACCCTGAAGGAGGTAGGAGAGGGAACCATTCAGATATCTTAGGGAAGAATATTGTAGGCAAAGACAGCAGCATGTGCAAAATTCTGACATAGGAGCATATTGGAGTGGTTAGGGAATAGCAAGGAAACCAGTGTGGTTAAAATCAGTGAGTGAACAAAAAGCAATTGTGAAGGAGGGGCCAGATCATATAAGACCTTGTTGGCTATTTTGAGGATTAAGGCTTTATTCTGAGTGACAGATGTTGGAGGATTTTCTGCAGAAAATGATCTAGTTTACAATTTTAAAAGGATATTCTGGCTTCTGTAAAGAAGATAGCTTGAGTGGGTAAAGGGAAGAACTAAGAAGTTTAAATAGGAGGCTATTACAATAATCCAGGTAAGAGGGCATGGTGACTTGAAACAGTGTTTTATTGGTGGAGATGATAAGAACTGCTCGGGTTCAGTATGTATTTTTATGTGGAACTCACAGGATTTGCTGATGGATTGGATGTGGGTTATGAGAGAACAAGAGAAATCAAGGATGACACCAGAGTTTTTGCCCTGAGCAACCAGGAATATGGAGTTCTATTTACTAAAATGCTTAAGATTGAAGGAGGGACATATCTGGGAGAAAAGAACAAGAGATTGGACTTGGACTTTTTAAGTCTGAGGTTCCTATTAAATATCCAGTGGAGATAGTAAGTACGGGTTGGATATACGTATCTGGAGTTCAGCTGACTGCTCAGGCTGGAGACACAAATTTGACAATTCTCAATATAAGAATGGTATTAAAAACCCTAGAAACTGAGTTGACTCATCCAGGAAATGAAAGTTGAAAGAGTAGCAGTTCAAGGACTGGGACCTAGGGCTGCCCAACATTTATGTATTATGTTCATTCAGGGAAGCAGATGCTCATACACTGTTAGGAGGGCACAAGGCTTCTTGGGACGTTTTGCCTGTGAAAGACAAAGGGGAAGGAAGTGGAGTTGCATGAGAAAGGCTTCAGACCACAAAGTAGATCTGATCGGTTGAAACAGAAGAGTCTGTGGGAGGCAGGATTGGTAGAGTTAGCCTCCAATTTTGATACAGCTCTGATAAGATTTTGGCCAACCCAAGGGAAAAGGTGGCATTTTTGCAGAGCCCCACTTTCGATAAACAGGGCCAATCCATAATGCTCTTGCTGTGCTCTGTCACTGATTAGGGGCTTCTGACAAATCATAGTGTCAGCTTGAACTCTGCAGTAGACCCCAAACACTCTGCAGCTGAAGCCTGGTTGCAAATGGCACTGCTTGCAACTAAAAGGCAAGTCTTTTCTTAAATGAAAATCTGAGCAGCACACTTCCTTGGCTGCCACAGATACCACTTGTGGCCATACGGATGCCCCGGCACAGAGAGACTAGGCAACTAGGCTGAATTCACAGAGAAAGTAGGTGGATTTAAGTTCTGGCAGCCTGATTGTGGATGCGGTCCTCCACTGTGCATGTAGGACAATGTCAAATAGTGAATTAAACTTTATCTGACATTGTACCTAGAACTCAGTTAAAGAAGCACTACAATTGGTTTGGGTAGCTGTGTACCAATTTGATAGCTCCCCTTTTTATTGGGCTCTCAAACTTTCTTGGAATGTCTGCATTTCCTCCTTACCTGATTCACCACAGCCGGCCACACAAACACTACATAGTTGATTCCTGAGCCAAACTCAAAGTATTTGCAGATAACTCACAAATGTTCCCTCCTCAATGAAGCTCTCTCTGGTTCTCTAAGGAACGGTATTCTTGTACTACTCTAAAGCTGCATAGCATTTTATCCTAATTATCGTTATTACTTTCTACCTTCCATGATAAATATGTGCCCCATTTCCCTATTCTTCAACATCAGCCCCTCCTCCTGCACTGGCAGACTGAGGGACTCAAGCCCTATCCCTGACCCATTGCAGGCTCCTTCTGCTACTCTGCAGCCACAGGTCTTTATCAATCTTCCCTCCTTTCTCACTCCTTAGGGCCTTTTTCACAAGTTGTTCTTTCTCTTGGAATGACTGCTTTCTCTTCTCCAAGTTTCAGCATGAGAGCTCTCTTCTTTGAAAACCTTTCCTCTTCTACCTCCTACGAATTTCATCTAGATGTCTCTCCTCTGTGCTCCTACTCACACTATACTGATGGCATTTAAAGATTTTTGATTATGACCTGAAGTCAGAAATGCCTTTTACAGCATGACCTGGTACACAAACCTGCATATACAGAGCCTCCCATGCAATCAGAACACAATTGTTTTACCAAACTCTTGTGTCTTTACTGCAGTATAAGGCACCCTGATATATTCTGGCCTATTTTATTCCTTTAGAAAGTGCTGTCTGCAGCCCAGTAAATTGATTTAATGACCTGCCAGTGGGTCTCAACATACAGCATGAAAAACACCACCCTTCGTGAGCCTTTGTTAATATACTGGGCTCGCAATGCTGACATCATTAGTATAGTTGTCTATTTCTCCAGGCAGGCAGTAAATGCTGAGGGTAGAAATCATATCTTTTTCTTGTTTTTTCTTCTATTTCAGCACAGGAAATGTCTAAGAAATGAATAAATGAATGCATGCAAGCTCTGAGGTCTTGATAATAACCTACTTCGAGTTTGAAAATGCAGCACTGGAATGTTTGCATTCGACTTACCAGAAGCTTCTCCCTTGCCTCTTGGCTGTGAACCTCCACAGCGCCCTCCCACAGTATGTCAATGGTGTTGTTGGAACGTTCCCCCTATTCTGGAACGTTTTTCTCTTTCTGCTTCATTTGGGTTGTTTGCATTGGAGGTACCCTGATCTTAACAGAGCTATTTCTCTGACTTTAGGTGATGACCCAGGGATGGGCACCCAACATAACGTGAGCCAATTTCTAAACCTGTGACCAGAATGGGTGTGAGTCAGTTTCTCTCCAGGCATGGGAAGACAAGTTTTCTGCTACATGGAGTAAGCCAGACCATAGAGTATGATGTAGAGACCACAGAACCAAGGAAAAATAGAGATAGAGTAGGTATCCTGGCACCATTTCTAAACCCCTGGTTCCAGTTTTTTAAAAGCCAACAGAGCCCTGCAAATTTCCTGCTGGGTGATTCAGCTGTCAAGTGCCCCAAGATGCTTCCACTAAGTTCCTTATTCAGTGGAGTTATGGTCTTGACAATACTACTGGCTTTTGTCAGTTCGATGTAGATTTCTGTCACTGGAGAAAACTAAGTCCAAAATCACACAATCCAAATGTACCAGAGAAGCATGTGGCTGGGTCGACAGTGACTTGTGGTTATGACTAAGTCTCCATTCGAGACACCATCATTTCCTCAACTCTATCAGGAAAGAGGCCTAGAATGTCTGCTTGGGAATGCAAATATTCATTAAACCAAGAGACAGGTCATGGTTGTACCAGAAAAGGCAGAAGGGACTTTTTACTTTTCTTTTATAAACTAGAATAGGTTGTAAAAATCATTTTACTGAATGAACTCTGGCTTTCTTTCTCTCATTTTTTTAATCCATAAAATCTACATAGTTCTAAGTTTTGTTGTAAAGATTAAATAATATAATGAATGTGAAATACGTAGCATAATTCTTGACATGGAGTAATAAATATAGCTCTTCTAATTATTCCTTTTCTTGTAAAAATCATGACATAGTCTTCTAATTTTTAAATTATTTCTTGTTTCAAAAGTTAATGTCTTAGATAAAGCAGAGATTTACTGTGCCCCCATCACTCTTGTTATTTAGTGTTCTATTATCATTTGCTGAATCACTAAATCTCCAGTGATTTGCATGTTTCGTTTGGTTAATAAATAGTAAAAATAATACCACAACAAATAAAGATGGTTTTATTTTTAAAGCAGCCTAGAAAATGGCTGGTCAACAGCCCAACATGGGACTAGATGATAGGCATTTCTCTAGGTAAAGCATCTACCACCATTGACCGTTACTAATTCAACAAAATTGTCCCACTTTGCCAGATAGATAATTAAACAGCTTGTCTTGTCAGGACCTGATGCTCAGCTGTCAGAGAAAATTGAGTTTCTGAATTTTGCCATATTTTGTAGTGAACAGAATCTCACTATAAGAGACAGCAGGTTTAAGTTGTAGAATTTGACTTCTCTTTTCAATGTATTTTTCTGGAGAAGTTGAAATTCTGCTTCTGAGGCTTGGGACAGCCTCTGTAGCCTAAGCCCTCAGTCTGAGGTTGCTTTAGGGATGGAAAAGTGCTCTGAATTCTAGATAATCATAGAGCCCTGCCTGTGCTCTGCCCCCAAAAAGGCCATGGGTGAAAAGTGGGGTGACAGGGGTAGTTCTCCTTTCTCCATTGTCCACCGGGTCCCTACATATGAAAAATTGGTTCAGAGAATGGTATTCGTATTCAAAATCAAGATGGAGAACCACAAAGGAAGTTAAATGTAAGCTAGATGCTGTTTTTCAATGGGCAAAGATGGGGCTCTCTGGGCCACATGACCTCGGGAAATGGGGATAATCAAAATCGCCTGTGAAGTTTTTGTCAAATTATCAAAACCCCTTTATAGGAGACTATCAGAATGAATTTGGATCAGAAAAGCTCTGAGACTATTCTGTTTGCAATTTTAAAAATCTGATGATTTTAACACACCACTATCACTGCTACTCCAGAAAAATAACAGTTTTCTCCAGACCATTTTCTCACTGAAAACCTCCTCTACCATGCTGGCCAAGAATTCAGTTCCACTGTTGCTACATCACAAAGAAGAGAAGACTAGGTGGTAGTGCCACTGGCCCTGTGGTGTAGTCCTTCTGATCTCTTGATCAGCTCTCTTTGTAATATTGTCCTGCTATGCCTGAGTCCACAACCCTTCAACACACCTCCCCAAAATCTCCCTGCACCCCAGAGTAGACCATGTGCTTCCCTTGTAATCTAGTTCCATATAATAATGGAGCTAGAAGACAGCTTTGAGCTCACTCAGTTTGTTCAACTCCAGCTGCTTCATAGACTGTGAATTCAAGAGTCAAAGGAGGAAAAGTGAGGTTCTCAAGATGAACAAGTGAAAGAAGAAAATTTAGCATTTAATGTGTCATAATTCACTCTGTTCTGCATTTGTATGACCAAGTTCTTTACTACTGGCATATACCTTCTTTATGAAGTGATCAACAGGAAAATCACACACCAATCTCTTACTATGCTGATGCTGATCTCTCCCCACTTTATTATTATCCCCACATCATGCATGTCCAGGGTGAACAAAGAAAGACACCTCCTTTCAAGGATCCAATGTATAAGTGCAGAAGAATAAGTAAATATACTATGGCAAAGCTGCTCAAGAATTCATTCAGCTACCATAATGGTGTTTATGTAGAATTTACAAAAAAATAAAACAGCAAAAAGTAGCCGCAACAAAACCAGCATTGATAGGTTGAACGCTGTGGACTTTTGCCCCCAGTATTCATTCTCTTCTGATAAAAGAATTTCTGTTTTCCTTCTGGGCATTCATGTCTCCTTCATTCTCAATCATGTATTCTGAGCACAACGTGGGTGAAAACTGTGACACAGACTGGTGTAGTAGCTTTCTTGACGCAGCTGTGGCAAATTAACACAAATTTAGTGATTTACAGTTCTGGAGGTCAGAAGTCCAAAATGGTTTTCATGAGACTAAAATCGAGACATCAGTAGGCAGGGCTAGTTCCTTTTGGAGACTCTGGGAGTAGAATATGTTCCTTGCCACTTCCAGCCTGCACAGGCTTCTGGCAGCCCTTGGTTCGTGGCCACATCACTCCAATTTCGGATTCCACTGTCACAGTGCTTTTTCTACTGTGACCTCTAACTCTTTTGCTTTTCTGCTCTAAGAACCCTTATAATCACATTGGATAATATTTCCATCTCAAAATCCTTAATATAATCATATCTGCAAAATCCCTTTGGTCATAAGGTAACATAGGTTCTGGAGAATAGGACATTCATACCTTTGGGGTGTTATTACTTAGTCTACCACAACCAGCCAATCAAAGCAGCAAATATCTTCAGCAACAGTCATTGTTTTGGATACGTAAATGGCCCAGGTTGATCCAATCAGAGAAAATCCTGGGACTTGTGAACTGGCACTGAGGGCAGTAAGTTCTCACTCTAGGCCGCCTTGGAGCCGTGAAGCAATGGGCTAGCACTGGCACACCTGCAGCTGTCCTGTCACTCCACGTTGTTTCTGAGCAAGAGTTACCACAGCGACTGAGCCTCTGGTCAGGTCTATGTCTAGGCTACTATTTTGAAAGTAAGTGTGCTTCTATTTTTTTGTGTGTCATTTTCAGTTGAGAAAAGTCTTACCAGTTATAAATAATAATAATCTTATTGATTTCTTCCTCTCTACCCAGCACTCTAAGAGTTATACATGGATCATCTCACTTTATCCTCACACAGCCCTATAATTAGGTGGTTACTGTTATTATCCTCACTTCCTATGAGAAGGCTTGAGGCTTAAAGGAGCTGAGTGATCAGCTCATGGACACAGAGCTGGTTAGTAGAGGAGCCTGAATATCAGTCTGTCTTCACAGACTTAACCACTCTGCTAAAGATTACCTTGTGATGCTGAAGGAAAAGGCTGAGTAAAATGGCAGGGTTCATATAGTAAAATTATAATAATATAAACAAACTCTGCATAGCAACCATTATAGAGAGGCAATATCTTTGGGGAATCATTTTGTACTTTTTCCTACATATTGTAAATTTTCTATAGTTACAGTTTCTCACCTTTTTAATGGAAACTTTTTTTTTTTTTTTTTTTTTTTTTTTGAGATGGAGTCTCGCATTGTCACCCAGGCTGGAGTGCAGTGGCTTGATCTCGGCTCACTGCAAGCTCCACCTCCCGGGTTCTCGCCATTCTCCTGCCTCAGCCTCCCGAGTAGCTGGGACTACAGGCGCCCACCACCACGCCCAGCTAATTTTTTGTATTTTTAGTAGAGACAGGGTTTCACCGTGTTAGCCAGGATGGTCTCGATCTCCTGACCTTGTGATCCGCCCACCTCAGCCTCCCAAAGTGCTGGAATTACAGGCGTGAGCCACCACGCCCAGCTAATGCAAACTAATTTTTATTTAACCAGAGATGACCTTTTTCTCTGCACAACTGTGTCTGAGTATTGGTCTCGTGATCATAAGAATGGCAGGTAAGACTTTGAAGCCTAGTGCAACATGCTACTAATTGCTGCATTTGCACTCATCTTCCTGGGAGTTGGGCTGCAAATGTACATGCATGCTTCACCCGTTGTGCTGGTGACATTAATAAGAAATTACATTTTTTTTTTCCTAGCAAAGACTAGATAAGTAGGTCTCTGATAGACGTAATTATCACAAGGTTTCAAAATGAATTATTTTTTAACAAATACAAAAACTTAAATATATATGACATGTACATACCTATATGTTGGTTTATAAATACATTCATCATGAGAACTCTATTTAAACTTGCCATTCAAATGCTAACTGGTTAATGACTCTCTCTGTTATTTGTCTATGTCACAGTGTCTGTAACTTGAAGTAACATGAAGTTGGCATTTTGGGGACAGATACTGTGTACCAGACATATTGTCAGGTAATTTAACCACATCATCTCATTTAATCCTCACAAAAACTCTATGAGATGAGGAAATTACATCTTTTAGATAAGGAACCTGCAGCTATGAGCTTATGAGATTTGCTCTGGGTAGCACAGCATGCAAGAGTGAGAGCTGTGACAGACTGTGGTCCATCTGATACCAAAACATGTATATCTTCCCCTTCACATTCCTGTGTTTTCATCTGTGAAGCCCTGTAGTATTATGCAAAGCATCACCTGACCTAGTATTTAAGTGTGAGCTACATTGTATCATTTTATATTGTTTTATTTACATATACTATAACCATACAGCTTTGTGTTTTAGAGACTGCCTGCTTCTGAGAAGGAATGAGAATTAGAGGACTATATGAACTTCAGAGTTAGATTTGGATTTCGATCCTGACCCTAGTAAATGCTAGCTATGTGACCTTGGGCAAGTTACGTGACCTTGGTAAACTCCTTCATCTGAATATAAGGAAAATAAATGCACCCCTGTAGAGCTGCTATAAGCAGAAAGTAAAGGGATACATCCAAAGTTGTCGCAATAGAGGCTGGTTGGTGTTCCCTTTCCCAGCCTTTAGGAAGGCTGGAATAGTTTTGTAAACGTGGCCTGATGGATTAGCTAAATTAAACTAAATTAAATTAAAACCCCTTCTTTCCTATTCCCTGACCACATTCCTCTTTCAAAAAGATGTGTAGGCAGAAGAAGCAATGAATAGCTAGCATTCTGACGAAAATACCCCATCTTTCTGGCAAAGAGAATTCATGCAATAGATCAGAGCTCTTGTGGCAGGTTTCATTTTTATAGCCTGATGAGTGGCACATTTTGCTTCTCTTGTTTGCTTTTATCTTGAGGTCAAAGAAATGATGCAATACATTATCACAAGTGCACACCCTTCATTTCTTGAACATCTGTGCTCAGAGCATATGTCTGTTTAGACAAGTGGATTCATCTTGCTGCTATCTGGTCTCTTCTGTGTTGGCTCCTTTGAAGCATGGTGCATTTATTTTGACCATTCCTGCCAAATAATGACAAGTTTAAGGGGAAATCAGGAAAAGGGAAATCTTTGTTTTCCATCTGGAGAGAACTCTGAGATGTTTATTAGCCTCTTTCTCTCTTAAATCATCAAGGCTTAAGTATGTTCAAGAGCCACAAGGCCCGAGGTTAAGTTATTACTATTGGCTTATCTTGAGCAAATTTTGGCTTGTAGACAGACACCCATGTGGTTTGAATTTCTTCCATAATAAGCTTAAAATATGAGGGTATAATTAGTGAGTCTTGAAGTTGAATGGATTTACGAGCATGCAAACTCTTGAGATAAGCCAAGTGCCTGTGGCAATACCCCATCCTCGTGAGAGGCTTTCCAGGGATTTCCTGAAAAAAATTATTTTCACTACCACAACATGATTGTTGTTAGAAGCTCTCCTTAGAACATCATCCAAACAAGAATTTAGAAACGTGGGAGACATCTTTGATACCTCCTTCTTCCTCTTCCCAAGCATCAAGTCCTGTGGGTTTTACACATTTCCATTCTCTCTCAATTAAGCATCCAATTGCCTTCTAATATCTGCCATTTGACCCTCTAATGTGTTCATCTTGCAGCCAACTATGAGTTTTCATCAAGAAAATCTGATCACATAATGACCTGTTCACTATATCTCCATTATGTAGCACTGCGACTGACACATGTTAGATGCTTGATAAGGCATTGCTGCATGACTAATGCACCACTGTATAAGTGAACTGCGGAACTTTAAGCACATTTCACCTCCATTTTTCTTACCTGAGATGAATATTTGGATACATACTATTCAAGTGGATTGAGGGACATAACGTATTTGATCTAGATGTATATGAAATGTACCATAGACCAGCAAGGCTACTTAACTCAATCAGAATTTTACTTTCCAATAGAATAGTGTTGTAATGATATTTTGGAGTTTGGTCTTGAGGGCTTTCTCTTGAGAGTGATCCTAAGTCAAGACAACAACTCTCTAGGAGAGCCATGATAGGGGAAATGTTAGGTTTGAGTGTGTGTTTCAGGTGAAATACAATGAGAAAGTGAAACCAAAATGCATGAAATAGAAAAAATATATATTTCGTACATGTCCCAGAGAGGTTACGGGTGCTGATGGGCTGCTGATGGAAAGTCCAGAGAAGGTGAGAAGCTCAACCAGCAGGGGCCAGCACAGGACCCAACCTGTGGGACTATGCCCCCATTAAGGTCTATTGGCTTTATCCCTTAGGCTTTTCCAACGGGGTTGTGGACTGGCTAGTTTAAGAGAATATGTGAGAAAGGAGGAACTTATTTACGTGATTCTGAGGTTGACCATTAGATTGCTCATAGTCAGCAGCTGTGGATAGGCTGGGTTTTGCATCACTGGGATGAGGAACAAGCAGAATCTATCAGAATCACATAGGAGAGGGGAAATTATAACTAGGTCAGAGGTGACCTGGCATGCCAGGGTTTCAAATAAATTATGTCAGGCCTAAAAATGAATGCTGAGGCAGCAATTATATTAAACAAATTTATGAACACTAAATATTTAATAAGGAATTTAATAAAGAACAAGAACCTTCCTCTGATCTTAAAATAATATTTATTCTGGTAGGACAATATAATACCTTGAAGCCCAGCTAGCGATTTTTTAAGAAGAATATATGTATTCACAGAATCAGAGCCAGCTGGCAGTGAGTAATATCAGTAAATGAAGATCCTGTTAAGACAGTCATCTCAAATTCTATAACACCAAGAGGTACAGTGTTGTATAAAGAGGTAGGGAGGGTTGGAGAGCCTGATAGCTCAGTCCCAGGGATAAACTTGGCATATCTTCCTGCTAACAATTTCACTTGAATGATGAAGATAGTGGGGAAACAGGTAAATGTTTATGCTTAGAGTTTATATCATAGCCAACAAATCTGTTTTAATTCCACACAATTACTTGTTAATTTTATGTGCCGGGTTTACATTTTGATAATAAAAGGAAAACGTTAACTCTTACACATCCGATCAATTCTTTACACCAAATTCTCAAATTTGATTTTTTTCACAAATATGTAATTCTGCTGTTTCATTTTCAACTTCATTGAGTTTTCTCAGCGAGTCTGTGTGATTTGCATGTAGTGACATCAGCATCGTTCTGTGTTTAGATCCTGCCCTGTCCCCGACATTATGCACAGATATAGACGTGAAGGTGTGCTTGAAACCCACTGGAATGTCCTTCCTGAAGCCTGCTGAGTTTCTCTTCCAATATTTCATGATGGCTTCAAATATGAATCACAATTTTCTTATACAGTTTTGTTTCCCTGGAAGGTTTTCTTTTCTTAAATTTTCTTGCAAATTGTGCTTTCATCTTATTCCTCCTCATCTTCTTCTTCTTCTTTTTTTTTTCTTTTTTTTTGAGAGAGTCTTGCTCTGTCACCCAGGCTGGAGGGCAGTCACGCAATCTCGGCTCACTGCAACCTCTGTCTCCCGGGGTTGAGACAATTCTTGTACCTCAGCCTCCTGGGTTGTTGGGATTACAGATTCTTGCCACCACGCCTGGGTATTTGTGTGTGTGTGTGTGTGTGTGTGTGTGTGTGTATTTTTATCAGAGACGGTGTTTTGTCATGTTGGCCAGGATGGTCTCAAACTCCTGACCTCAAGTGATCCGCCCGCCTCAGCCTCCCAAAGTGCTGGGTTTACAGGCCAGAGCCACTGCGCCCAGCCTACTTATGCCTCTTCTTTCTACATTTCCAACCTTACTATCTGTTCTGATTTATCCGTTTTTAGGGGGTGATCATTCTTTTCATTCTTTTAACCCAATACAGACTATTTGCCCTGTGAAATGGCTTCATTAACAACATTCTCTAGACTTCCTGTTTCTACTGCCCTGTGTTGATTTCACCACTTTCTGGTGGTCGTGTCATCTTTGTCATCTTTTTTTTATTTTCGTGTATGCTGGAGTACAGTCTCAAGGAACTTCCTAAGAGTGTATATGAGAAATAAACTTCATTCTTATCTGCCCTGACAATTTGGCTGTGTATAAAATTCTGGATTGGAAACTGTTTGTCCCTTACATCTTGGAAATCCTTTCTCTGTTGTTTTCTGGCATCCAGAGTTCCTGATGTATTTGATGATACCCTAACATCTCCATAAGACTGTAGGTCCTTTGTTTTATCATTAGTGTTCTATATTTTTTTGTTTTTTTTGACACGGGGTCTTTCCCTGTCACCTAGGCTGAAGTGCAGTGGTGCCATCTCAGCTCACTGCAACCTCTGCCTCCCAGGTTCAAGCAATTCTTCTGTGTCAGCCTCCCAAGTAGCTGGGATTACAGGCATCCACCACCATGCCCAGCTAATTTTTGTGTTTTTAGTGGAGACAGGGTTTCAACATGTTGGCCAGGCTGGTCTGGAACTCCTGACCTCACGTAATCTGCCTATGTCAGTCTCTCAAAGTGCTGGTATTATAGGTGTGAGCCACTGCACCCAGCCTGAATTTTTTAAACGACATCTCTGATGAGAGCTTTCAAAAAATCATCTTGTTTGGCACTTAGTGGGCCTTTTCCTTTTTACTGACATCATATTTGCTGAAGGGTTAACAAATAATTGAATCTACTCTTTCGAAGTACAGTTTAAGCTTTCACGAAGGTATACTATCATGTATTCATCACCAACTGATGATATAGAATATTTCTAGCAACACCAAGAGTTCCCTCTTGCTCCTTCTTAATTGATCTCAACTCCTCATCTCCAATTTCTGACAACCATTGACCTTATTTCCATCTCTTTATTTTGTCTTTGCCAGAATGTCACATAAATAGACTCAAACAGTATACAGAACTTTTTGTCTCACTTCTTTCACATAATACTTTTGAGATTTATTCATGTTGTTGAATATATCAGTAGCTTGTTTCTTATTATTACTGTAGTATTCCATTGTTGGTATGTACCAAAATTTATTTATCCAATCACCAACTTATGACTTGATAGTCCTTTGAGTTGCTTTTGATATAATATAAAGATGCTATAAACTTTTATTTACAGGTGTTTGTGTGGCCAGATATTTTGACTTCTCTTGGGCAAATAACTAGGAGTGAGACTCTTGGGTCATCTGGTAATTACTTGTTTATGTTTATAAGGTATCGACAATTATTTTTTCCAAAGAGGCTGTACTGTTTTATATTTCTACTTGCAGTGCATGAAAGTATAAGTTTGTCTGAATATTCATCAACAGTTAGTATTTTCCATTTTTCCCTATATATTTTTTAATATTAACTATTCTAGTGGAAGTGTGGTTGTATCTTATTGTGGTTGGGACATTTTCCATTTGAAGATTTCCATTTTCTTCAGTTCTAGACACTTTTCTTGTATTATATCTTTGGCAATATCCTTCCCTGTCTTGTCCCTATTACTCTTGTCCAGGATTCCTTTTATTCAATGTCAGGACCACTGGATTTGTTTCTTCTCTTACATTCTTCTCTATCTTTTTGTATCTAAGTTCTGTGCAATTTCTTTGACTTTACCTTTAGCCCATGTATTTTTTCCCTTTAATTTTACATGTAGTATTTTTTAACCCCCAAGAAGTCTTGTTATCTTACAATTTTTTTTTTCTGACACCCTATTCTGGTTTTTTGAAGGCAAATTGTCCTCAAATTTTTGTCAAGATACGAACTGGAATCTGTTTCCTGATTAGAGCCATCTATTTCTCCTTGAGTCTTTATTTCTCAATTATTTTTCTTTGTCTTTCTCCATCAAGCTTTCTTCATATTTCCTGTATTATCTTTTCACATTAAGGAATTAGGCAAAAGGATGCTTTCTGGAAGCTCCATGTAAAAATGAACAAGGCAGGCCAGGTGCAGTGGCTCACACCTGTAATCCCAGCACTTTGGGAGGCTGAGGTGGATGGATCAACTGAGATCAGGAGTTCAAGACCAGCCTGGCCAAAGTGGTGAAATGCCATCTCTACTAAAAATACAAAAAAAAATTATCTGGGCATGGTGGCAGATGCCTGTAATCCCAGATATTTGGGAGGCTGAGGCAGGAGAATTGCTTGAACCTGGGAGGCAGAGGTTGCAGTGAGCTGAGATCACACCACTGCACAAGGCAGACAGACCAACAGACCTTGCTTTAATTTGTCTCCTTTCCTGTTCATTTGTACATATATACAAAAAAAGGCAAGAGCTCTGGTTTAAATCATTGAACATCCAGCTGTAAAGGGGGAATGCTGCAGTGGATATCTATTAAGAATCAGCTATGTTCCTAAACACTTTCAAATAATAGCAATACATGAACAGTTATCTAGTGCTTATGATTTCCAAGACCACCTTCCAAACACCTCATTTATTTAATCCTCACAAGAACGCTATCAGAAATGCCTATTACTATTATTCCTCTTTAGAGATGTGGAAATTGGCACACAGAGAGGTTAAGTAATGTGTCTAAGGTTGCACAGCTAATCAGTGGCAAAGCTGGGTTTGAAAGACAGCGGTTTTGATCCATTGTCTTTGCTGCTAGGCAGTGTGCTAGACTGGCTCTTAGACATCAACTTTCTGCCTGAATCCCTCTAACAAATTGGTGAGGTGGCCATTATCATTGCCACTTTATAAAAGAGATTTCTGAGGCCCAGAGAGATTGAATGACAAACTTGATTCCCCAAAATCAGATGAGTAGAATCTGTCTGACTCCAAAGCCTGAATTCTATTGCCTCAGATTTGTCCAAAGAATGATAATTTTAAATACTTACAAATGAAGATTTCTTGACAATTAAATCAATGTTTATTTGAAGTAGGGTAACATATGAACTCAGTATTTTGTTTTAAATGATAAAAACAACAAAAAATATCTTGTTGCTAATGATCTGTGAGAACTCTTTTACTTTGGAATGAACAATTAAGATTTAACATATCAATTATGTTGTTTCTCAATAACATAACGGATCAATAACCTTCATTTTGTGTTCTTCTTAATTACTGCATGGGGGTTTCTGCAGAGATATTCTGAAACAGATCTTGTGTATTAATCTTTGCACAGAGTCCTTGTTCCTCACAGTGGAGCAATCAGACCTTGATTAACGTTAGCATTAAACTAACTGCTATCTAATCAGTTGACAAAATGCTGGTTTTGACTCTGGTTTTCTGTGGTCTGTTTGTTTCTGATGTTTCTGATTGGTGTTTGCTATGGGGAAGAATAAAGAAATACGACATACATTATTCATTGAAGTGAATAGAAGGGTGTTTTTTGATATTCCCTCAGGCTTTGACAGAATGACAGAGCAGTAACTCAAGGCCTAAATGTAAACCATCACCCTCCCTGCCCTGCTATTTTTTGAAGAATAGAGAATTTAAACCAATCATCCAATAAGTAAAATGTCCCTCTAGAATCCCACATCGTAAAAAATGATACCAACTGCTGCCAAATTGCCCATGAAAAAAAAAAGAAGACTGTTAGTGAATGTTTGTTCTTTGCCTTGTATTCCAGATTCTTTTAGATCCTTACATCGTCCTTTCTCCCCCTATTTAAAAATAATACTTAACCATCTTTTTCTTCATCTATTTCCTGCTTTTGTAGTCATCCATCCCTACTTCTGTCCTATCTCCATCCATCAGTCTGCCACATTGGAGCAGAATGAGCTTCCAAATACACAGCCTCAGATCACCTGCCTCATGGTCAAAATTCTCCAGTGGCTCTCTAGAGTCCCCACTAGCTTTTTCAGAGCCCTAGGGTTGAATGAGGGTGTCTCAGAGGTCCAGAAGTTCCTGAGTGGAAAGACTTCTGCCCTGTTTAAAATGAGCATTTCTATTTGTATCTGCCTGTTGTACAGAAATTCTGAATAATATATTATTAGATAAGTAAAACAAAAGGTTATACAACTAAAAAGGCTTGAAAACTATTGGTCTATAGGAGAAAATCTGCACTCCATCCTATGACATACATATCCCATACAGTGACCTAGGAGGTTATTAGTGAAGAGAGCCCCATCTTCCTGTCAATCCATGTTGTGCTGCCTACGCCAGCTCACCCTTTAAAAATTTAAAATTGATCTGATTTACTTGCATCTTTCTGAACAATCTGTACCTTCTCATGCTATCTCCTTGCCTTGGCACATTTTCTTTCCTCAGCCTGGGATCTCCTGGCTCTCGCTGGTTTGCCTGGAAACTCTAATTTAGTCTTCAAGTCTCAGCTCAAGAGCTACTTTCTGTAAAGGCTTTCTAACCCATCGTCTGGACTAGCATTGTACAAAAGAACTTTGTGCAGTGATGGAAATGTTCTGTGTTGCCCAATCCAGTAGCCACAAACCATATGTGATTATCAAACCCTTGAAATGTGGTTACTGCAACTGAGGAGATGAATTCTTACATTTATTTATAAAATACTTTCAACTTTTTCAAATTGAAATGTAAATAACCACACAAGAGTAGTGGCTACTGCATTGGAAGAGTAGCTCTAGATAGACCTACTTTGAAACTATTTTTGTTACAATACTTTGAAAAAGTTGCATCATAATTATTTACTTACATAGACATTGATTATGGTAGTCTATGAGCATCTGTGGGACAGGACTGTGTCTTTGCCTGTGTGAATACTTTGCTGCCAGCACAGCGTCAGGGTTATAGTAGGGATTCTTTGAATGCTGAATAAATGGATGAAATTAAATAGCATAATCAAGTAGGAAGTTGAGATATATAACAGGAAAATTCTGAGGGCATTGCAATCAGACACTTATCATTTTGAGTCTAGGATCTTTCACTTAATGGGTTAGCAACCTAGGCAAGTTGCTTCTCTTTTTTTAGTCTAACTTTTCCACCTATTTAAAGAGCACACGCATAATTTTACCTATTAGGTTTCTTCCCTATTTAAAGGAGCTATGGTATATGAATCATATACGAGTCAATTAGCTAAAACTAGTTCTCCCTTCAAGGTTACCCACTGTTCATTTTCTACTTGTATCCTTTGTTCTAAAGTATATTTATGTTACCTGAAACTCAAAAATGTAGTAATAGAAATGTTTGAAAAATTTGCACCAAGAATAAAACAGATTGCAATAAGTATAAACAGTCAAAAAATACTCTTAAAAAGATGACAGCTGGTAGGTTTCAGACCCAAGTAAGCACAGCTACGTCCCCAACTTCAGTGAAACCAAATCCACCTCTACATGGGTAAGGGCATTTGCAGAGGCATGCCAAATGGCAGGCGGTGAGCTCTACCAACATGACTAATGGTAGAGAAAAAGAGAAAGGAAGAGGGAAAGAATCTGTAGGTAGAAACACAGTGATTTGTTATTCACTGGGAAAAAATGCAGTGTCAAGAAGTATAGGTTCTTGCTTGACATCAGCGCTCTGAATCAATTGGAAGGGTTTTATTCGCGTGAGCTGTAGCCAGAAACAATTGTCCACCTTTGTCATCACTTTGTGTGTCTAAGCACAAAGGGAAGCAAAGGCTGCAATCAGCAGCAGAGAGGGAGGGAGGCTGCAATTACCAAAAAGTATTAGAGTCATTGGCATATATGTGGAGAGAAAGCAATCTTGAAAACACTGCAATGATTTACATAAACAAACACATAAATATCATCACGTGAATGACTCCGTCCCCAAATCAAAAGTGCCGGCTCATCACAGTACAGTCTAGGGGCAAACTGGTGAGCGTTGCATTTCTGCTGCTCCAAAACAGACTGCTATTTAAAATTAATCTTATCAAGGCATTTTAAGAGTAAAACAACTTTGGTCACTTTTTGACCTTGGAGATTGATAGACTCAACTATAAAATATGCAAAACTGAAAAACTGCACTTAGATTTTTCAACAGGGTTTTCTTTCTTTTCATGACAATTCTCTTTTATTTTTTATCTTTTCTCCTGTGGATCAATGCTCATCACAAGAGCCCTTCAGTCTAGTTTCTACTTCCTTAGTGTTATTTTATTTGTTATTTTATTTCCTTATTTGCAATTTGAGGTGCTTTTTGTTGTGGCTTATTTGCTTTGTTTTATTTTGCTTTTTGGCTGTGTATGCAACTAAGACCAGAGAGTTAATAGTGTCATATTCATGGAAACTGAAGTCAGTTGAACCTAGGAGTTGACACAAACATCAATATTTTTTATATAAGAATCTCTGCTGAGCACTGAGGAACATACTCTTGAATAAGATGCTCTTTACATCTGCAGTAGGTGGTCTTAGGAACTTCCACCAGGAATCCATGCTCTGCTTCCTAGAAGTGATGACAGTGAATGTGAAATACCACACCCATGATGGTGTTGTATGACACAGTTGACATTATAAAATAGATAATATCTTAGTGGGCCTGATCAGGACCTGATCCAATCACATGAGACCTAAAAAGCAAAGAATTTTCTCTGACTGGTGAAGTAAAAGAAGACAAAAATGGGAGCCAGAGAGTTTCAAAGCACAAGATGGAGCAGATGCACTATCGTTTGCTTTGAAGCTGGAGGAAGCCATATGAGAAGTAGAGCGGACAGCTTCTAGGAGCCAAGGCTGACCTCTACTGACAGCCATGGGGAAACAGGGAAATCAGTCTTACAACCAAAAGGAACTAGATTATGCCAACAACTTACATGAGTTGGAAGTGGATTCTTCCCAAAGCCTCTAGTGAAGAGCTAGGCTGGCTGATATCTTGATTTCAGTCTTTGGAGACCCTAAGCAAAAAGGCTAGTTAAGATCACCTAAATATCTGATATACAGAGCTGCAAAAGAATATTAAATAATGTTATTTGTATTAAGCCAATAAGATTGTGGCAATTCTTTACACAGCAATGGATAATTAATACTGCATTCTTAAAGAGTGTGAAATTACTAGAGAAAAAAATGAAAATATCTGAGTAATAACTATAACGTAGTGTAATATGTGTTGGAATCAGGGAGAAATGAAATGTGCCATAGTGGGAGAGAATAGAATGTGACTCACTTTGTCAGCAGTACCTACGTGACATATGACTTGGGATGTGACAAATGCAAAGAATTTGGGCAGGGAAAGACAGCAGAGAAGTGCTATTCAAGCAGAGGGCACATCTGCAAATATCCAGTGTCACAGATTGGTTCCCGAGGAAGCCGACTTTGAGATGGAGATTAGAGAGCAAAAGTTTTATCCAGGAGTTCCCTTCGGATACACACCTGTGGAGGGAGGTAGAGAAGTAGGAGTATGCAGAGGGAGAAAGCGAGGGGCAATACAGCCCAATAAAAGTCTTCAGTCAACACTAAAGGGATCTCTGGAGCTGAAAAGGCTCATTAGAATTGTTGATCAGCAATGAATGCAGGCTGTCCGTGGAAGGAGGTGTGACCTTGGGCAAGGCAGTTTTCTGCAGCTGAGACTATTCTCAAGAAGAGTGACAGCTAATGGCTTCCTCCGCAAATCCACATTTCTAAAGTGGGGCCTGAGATGTATATACAGGAACATGGAGAAGTCTGTCATTTTCAAAGGCAGATGAGAAATTAGGCCTAGCCAAACAACAGGATATGCAGAAAAATAGGAAAGCTTAGTAAGAAATCAGTGTAAAGAGATGTGTGCTTTGGCTCATGTAGGGTTCTGTGAGTTAGGCTAAACAGACAGATGTGTATCCTGTTGGGGTGGGTCCCAGGAGAAGGTTTTAGGCAGAAGAGTGATTGTATTTATATATATATATATATATATTTTATTATACTTTAAGTTCTAGGGTACATGTGCACAATGTGTAGGTTTGTTACATATGTATACATGTGCCATGTTGGTGTGCTGCACCCATTAACTCATCAATTACATTAGGTAGATCTCCTAATGCTACCCCTCCCTGCTCCCGCCACCCCACAACAGGCCCCGGTGTGTGATATTCCCCTTCTTGTGTCTAAGTGTTCTCATTGTTCAATTCCCACCTATGAGTGAGAACATGCGGTGTTTGGTTTTTTGTCCTTGTGATAGTTTGCTGAGAATGATGGTTTCCAGCTTCATCCATGTCCCGACAAAGGACATGAACTCATCATTTTTTATGGCTACATAGTAGTCCATTGTGTATATGTGCCACATTTTCTTAATCTAGTCTATCATTGTTGGACATTTGGGTTGGTTCCAAGTCTTTGCTATTGTGAATAGTGCCGCAATAAACATACGTGTTCATGTGTCTTTATAGCAGCATGATTTATAATCCTTTGGGTACATACCCAGTAATGGGATTGCTGGGTCAAATGGTATTTCTAGTTCTAGATCCCTGAGGAATCACCACACTGACTTCCACAATGGTTGAACTAGTTTACAGTCCCACCAACAGTGTAAAAGTGTTCCTATTTCTCCACATCCTCTCCAGCACCTGTTGTTTCCTGATTTTTTAATGATCGCCATTCTAACTGGTGTGAGATGGTATCTCACTGTGGTTTTGATTAGCATTTCTCTGATGGCCAGTGATGATGAGCATTTTTTCATGTGTCTGTTGGCTGCATAAATGTCTTCTTTTGAGAAGTGTCTGTTTGTATCCTTCACCCACTTGTTGATGGGGTTGTTTATCTTTTTCTTGTATATTTGTTTGAGTTCTTTGTAGATTCTGGATATTAGCCCTTTGTCACATGAGTAGATTGCAAAAATTTTCTCCCATTCTGTAGGTTGCCTGTTCACTCTGATGGTAGTTTCTTTTGCTGTGCAGAGCTCTTTAGTTTAATTAGATCCTATTTGTCCATTTTGGCTTTTGTTGCCATTGCTTTTGGTGTTTTAGACATGAAGTCCTTGCCCATGCCTATGTCCTGAATGGTAATGCCTAGGTTTTCTTCTAGGGTTTTTATGGTTTTAGGTCTAACATGTAAGTCTTTAATCCATCTTGAATTAATTTTTGTATAAGGTGTAAGGAAGGGATCCAGTTTCAGCTTTCTCCATATGACTAGCCAGTTTTCCCAGCACCATTTGTTGAATAGGGAATCCTTTCCCCATTGCTTGTTTTTGTCAGGTTTGTCAAAGATCAGATAGTTGTAGATATGTGGTATTATTTCTGAGGGCTCTGTTCTGTTCCATTGGTCTGTATCTCTGTTTTGGTAACAGTACCATGCTGTTTTGGTTACTGTAGCCTTGTAGTATAGTTTGAAGTCAAGTAGCATGATGCCTTCAGCTTTGTTCTTTTGGCTTAGGATTGACTTGGCAATGCGGGCTCTTTTTTGGTTCCATATGAACTTTAAAGTAGTTTTATCCAATTCTGTAAAGAAAGTCATTGGTAGCTTGATGGGGATGGCATTGAATCTATAAATTACCTTGGTCAGTATGGCCATTTTCACAATACTGATTCTTCCTATCCATTAGCATGGAATGTCCTTCCATTTGTTTGTATCCTCTTTTATTTCATTGAGCAGTGGTTTGAAGGTCTTGAAGAGTCCTTCACATCCCTTGTAAGTTGGATTCCTAGGTATTTTATTCTCTTTGAAGCAATTGAGAATGGGCGTTCACTCATGATTTGGCTCTCTGTTTGTCTGTTATTGGTGTATAAGAATGCTTGTGATTTTTACACATTGATTTTGTATCCTGAGACTTTGTCAAAGTTGCTTATCAGCTTAAGGAGATTTTGGGCTGAGTCGATGGCATTTTCTAGATATACAATCATGTCATCTGCAAACAGGGACAATTTGACTTCCTCTTTTCCTGACTGAATACCCTTTATTTCTTTCTCTTGCCTGATTGCCCTGGCCAGAAATTCCAACACTATGTTGAATAGGAGTGTTGAGAGAGGGCATCCCTATCTTGTGCCAGTTTTCAAAGGGACTGTTTCCAGTTTTTGCCCATTCAGTATGATATTGGCTGTGGGTTTGTCATAAATAACTCTTATTATTTTGAGATATGTCCCATCAATACCTAATTTATTGAGAGTTTTTAGCATGAAGGGCTGTTGAATTTTGCCAAAGGCCTTTTCTGCATCTATTGAGATAATCATGTGGTTTTTGTCTTTGGTTCTGTTTATATGCTGGATTACGTTTATTGATTTTCATATATTGAACCAGCCTTGCATCCCAGGGATGAAGCTCACTTGATCATGGTGGATAAGCTTTTTGATGTGCTGCTGGATTCTGTTTGCCAGTATTTTATTGAGGATGTTTGCATCGATGTTCATCAGGGATATTGGTCTAAAATTCTCTTTTTTTGTTGTGTCTCTGCTAGGCTTAGTTAAATATTCTTGTGGCTATGGAGAAATAGTAAGTGTCTGATTTAAGAAATGAACCAAGGAATATACAGGAGTCAACATAGTTGGGTTTGAGATGTGAGAGAGAAGCTGGATTGGGTACTCTCTATATTTTTATCTGTTGCATTGGTAATGGGTTCCTATACTCTATATTATTGTTGGAGCAACTGGGTGTACATTGATGCCATTCACTAAGCCAAGAAATAGAGGAAGAGTAGATTTAAAGGTAAATGGAATTGCTTTGTTGAACATGTTTTTGAGGCATGGGTAAAGTTAAAATAATTTGTAGGTAGTAGGGAATACAGGAATGAATCAATGAAGGCAGAACCACACTAGATACAGAAATTTGGAAGTCATTGTGAGAACATGATATTTACTAAGGCTTGAGAGTTTTGACAATTTCCCAGATAGAGCTCATTGAGCAAGAAGAGAACATGATCAAGATAGAATCTCAAAGAAACAATATCGAAGAGGTAGGTCAAAAGCAGGAGGAAAGTGAAGAATCTTGAACAATCTTGAGGAATAGAAAGAGAAAAAAGGACCCATGGTATCCTAGAAATTAAAAGGAAGACAATAATAAGGAGTGAATGGTAAGAAGTGCTAATGTTGGGCATTAGACCTGTTAATGGCAAGAAAAACCAAACACCTCTACTGCCCTCATGGAGTTTATAATCTAGTAGAGAGCTACACATAAATAGAGTATTTGCACACACACATATGAAATTACTGCTATGATAAATGCCATGAATTTACAGTGTAGTCTGCTATAAGAGGCTGTAATGGGGAAGTCTGACTTCATTTGATATATCAGTGCAAACCTCTCCAAGGAAGTACTGTTTGAACTGAAATCTGAAGGGATGAATTTGTCACCCACCCAGATTTGTATCTTGAGTCCTAGCCTCTAGTACTACAGAATGTGACTGTATTTGGAGATTGTGCCTCTAAAGAGGTAATTAAGTTAAAAAGAGGTCATTAGCATGCTCCCTAATCTAATATGGCTGGTTTCCTTGTGAGAAGATCAGATTAGGACATAGATATACACAGATGAAAGACATTATAAAGACACAGAGAAAATACATCTATCTAGAAGCCAAGGAGAAGGGCCTCAGAAGATAGCAAACCTGCCTATATCTTGACCTCAGACTTCTAGCCTCCAGAAAACAAGTTATGTTGTTAAAGGCACCATCTTTGTTAGGGCCATGTTATGTTGTTAAAGCCACTTATCTTTGTTATGGCAGCTGTAGCAAACAAATGCAGTTAGGAATCCACCTACCAGTGTGGAAGGATGAAGCCAATGGGTATTCGATAGCTCCATGAATAGGACTTGATGATGAACTGCATATCGGGAAACCAAGCTTGTTGTTTATGATAATATAGATCATGAACATACTTTACAGTGAGTGAAGGGGGAATTGGAAAGTTGAAGTGTGAATGAGAGGACTAAAGGCTAAGACAAAAAGTGTGGCAAGCAGATTCAAGTGGTCAGTTCCACATGTTCCGCACCTTCTAACTCCAGGCATTGGAGATGCATTCTAGTTATACAATGGACAAAGATCTGCTCTCATGTAGCTTAAAGATAGTTCAGGAAGCAGGGCATTATATGAGTAATTAAACTCATCATTATTTACTATTGTGTTAAATCTTTTAAAGAATATGAACTTTATGAAAGTATATATTCAGGCAGAAAGTAGATTGGACTATTCGGGGAGTTATTGCTAAGGAAGATATTTAAAGTGGGATAAATTTGATAGTTGGGATGAAAATGCCATAGGAAGGGGAGGAAAAAAAATCAGGATAGTAGGAATACTCATTAGCAAAGTTAGGGTGTAGAGAGGCAGAGGCATTTGTAATCACGAATGTACTATGTCCAATGCCCTTGTGGGAAGGAAGGTCACCAAAGCAGGCAGCAATGTCACTGACATTTGTCTCCATGGAGCTCAGCAGAAACAAGGCCTGCTCTGCTTTTCTGAACAGCATGTAGGCACCTTGCCATGCAGCTTGTCAGGGGACAGTCACACAGTCCTGCTGAGCTGTGCCTTCCAGGGCCCTGGCTTCCTGTGGAGCTTCAGTGATGGTATAGACAGTGGGATGCTCAGGTGGTTGGGAAAGCTGCAGCTCTCAGGGTTAGAGGGGCCATCTGGCAAGAATGTGGGATCACAGATGGGAAGTCTTAAAGTGACAGTGTTCATGTTTTCCACATACATTTAATGAAAACTTGTTAGGTTACAAGCACTGTACTAGGTATGAGAAATCAGAGGGTCCCCAAGAGACACAAGTTGTTTGCTCTCTTTAGTAGGTTGTATTGTGTCCCTTCCCCCAAAAGATATGTCTAAATCCTAACCCCTGGTACCTGTAAATGTGAACTTACTTAGAAACAGTGTTTGGGGGCTGGGTGCGGTGGCTCACGCCTGTAATCCGAGCACTTTGGGAGTCAGAGGTGGGCAGATGATGAGGTCAGGAGTTCGAGACCAGCCTGGCCAATATGGTGAAACCCTGTCTCTACTAAAAATACAGAAATGAGCCAGGCATGGTGGTGCATGCTTGTATCCCAGCTACTTGGGAGGCTGAGGCAGAAGAATCGCTTGAACCCGGGAGGCGGAGGTTGGAGTGAGCCAAGATTGTGCCACTGCACTCTAGCCTGGGCGACAGACTGTGAGATTCCATCTGAAAAAAAAAAAAAAAAAAAAAAAAAAAAAAAAAAAAGAAGAAGAAGAAGAAGAAAAGAAAGGAAATAGTGTTTTTGTAGATGGGATTAATTTAGAAATCTCAGGATTAGGACATCCTGGATTTAGGATAGGCTGTAAATCCAGTAGCTGGTATCCTTATAAAAGAAAGGAGAGGGGATTTGAGACATAGACATATAGACACAGAGGAGAAGGTCAGGTGAGGGAGGTGGAGATTGTAGTGATGCATTGACAAAGCAGAGAATGCCAGGATTGCCCACAGCCACCAGAAGCTACCAGTGAGGCATCGAACAGATTCTCCCTTGGAGCTTCCAGAAGAAACCAACCCTAATGACACCTTGATTTCAAACTTCTGGCGTCCAGAACTGTGAGACAAAATATTTCCACTGTTTTAAGCCCCCAAGTTTGTGATAGTTTGCTACAGCAGTCTAGGAAATGAAACATGAGGTTAATGTCAATCTTTTTTTTTCTGAGGGGTGTGGAGTTAGAGAAGTAAGAAAGGCATGATACGGCTTTCATGACTTCCATGGGGAAAGACAGTAACTAGGCAGAGGAAGAAAGGAATGAACATTCTTTGGTGAACCTACTGTATGCCAGGTATTATGCTGGGTATTTTACATGCAATAAGCTACTTAACTCTTACAACACTAGGAAGTTGGTATTGTCATTCACGGTCTTCATATAAAACATTTCAGTCTCAAAGAGGTTAGGTGATTTGTCCCAAGTCGCCCAGACGAAGCCAGCAAGCTCAGGCCAGCAGGACCTCAGAGTTTGCATCCTTCTCTAGAAACATGCTGTGTTTTCCTCCCTGCCAAGGAGAAGGCCTTGACTCAAGGGACTCCAATTAGATCCTGTATGTATGCCTCAGTTTCTTCATCAGGTAACTGAAGAGACTAGATAGCGAAAGATTCCTTTCCCATCTAAAACAAAGGGTCTGCTTGAGTCCATGGAGCCCCAGAGCTTTCTTACTTAAATATTTCCTGCTCTGATCCATGTTCTGCATCCAGTATGCAAAATGAAACATGTTCATTCCCTCTCAAACTGCTCTTGGGGTTGTAATTCTTATCTTTATTGCTACCTCTGCAAGGAGGAGTAAATCATTATTTGTGTATTTTGTTGCCCCCCACCTTTATTTTGCTCTCTCTTTCAAAGTTAATCAGGTTACTTCCATGTAATTTTTTACAAAGTAAATTTCCAACTACCTTTAACCACAAATTAGTCATCACATTGTGCTTTTCAGGGTTATATTAAGTCATTCGTCATAGATGCTGCCGATAATAGTTGGCTTAGGCTAAATGTTTCCTTGTTCAGAGTATTTATCACATCCTGTACCTGCCATGTCTGTGAAAATAAAAGGCAGGGAGGGTGTGAACTGGCTCACAGAGGGCACAAGAAAATGAGTATGAAGGAGCTGGGTAAACTGCAGAGGCCCCTGCAGTGGGGATGTGGTTATTATTGGCATTAAGTCATCCTTTGGCAGGTTTTATTGCTGCAAGATGAAAGGGACAAAGAGGAAGTGTCTACAGGCTCACAAATACGCAGGGGCTGTGTAGGGAGAAGGTGGGCTTCCATGTCTGGGAAGCAATGCTTTCTAGCTGTGAACTTGGCAAATCACTTCCCATCTCAGACTCCTCACAGGCAAAGTGTGAAATGGAAATTCCACCCCACAGGGCTATTGTGAGATTTGAATGAAATTGTGTCTATGAAACCCTAGCCTGGCCCAGGGCATTCAATTGAGTTTGAGGTCCTCTCATTCAAGGCAATTGGCTGGAAAGAAATCTCCACAGGGTTCATTTGCACTGATCACATAATGCCTCATGTCTCATCATGGATCTTGGATAGGTCTGCAAGCTGGGGCCTCCTATCTGCCACATAAAAACCCATTTTGAAGGTACTCCCTTGGATGTGGAATCTTCCACTGTGCTGTCATGGTCTCTCAACCCGGTCAAGGCTAGTCTGGTTTGCTTCAGCAAGCAACTTTTGGCACAAGTTTTATATTCGTGCTGTCTTAGCATCTGGTATTCACCCAAACGCTAGCTCTGACTTAATGATCTTTATAACCGACCTTCAATGGGACATGCCAACAGTTTCCACCACACTGAGAATAGGATCCCAATAAATCACCAGACCCTTGCCATGGTCCACATCCCTGAATGACTCTGCCTCTGACTTCTCTTGCTCCCTTCCTTCTGCTTCACCAGCTCTAGCAACACAGGTCCTCCTGCTGTTTCTTGGTCCCCACTCCCACCGCAGCCAATGCACACACACTCCTCTCCCCATGTGAAACTCTGTCTGTGCACCTGCATAGTCTGCACTTTCACCAGCTTCACCTATTTGCTCCAATGTCAACCCCAGAAGAAAGCCTTCCCTGATCATCCTGCTTAAAGTCACACAATCCCCTCCATAGCTATTCATCCTCTCACCTTTGTAAATTTGTTTTCACCGCCTTTTTTTGTTGTATTACATTAACTATGTATTTTGCCTGTATTCTCCCACTAGAATATGAATAATTTGATAGCAAGAATTTTCTTTGTTTTCCTTGGCCCTATATTCATATCCCTGGAAAAGTACTTGACATATATTACGCATATTATAAATATTTGTTGAGTGAAGGAACGCATAAACACACTGACTTTTATGAATAACTATGCCATGGTACTTGAATTAAAGGAGTGAGAGGCAAACATTTACTTAGCTAGGGGATGGTTCCTTCAATAATTTTTTTTTCTTTGAATAGTAGCCACATCACTCTCTATTAGGTGGAGGTTATTATTCCCATTTTACAGGTAAGAGGGAAGAAAGTGGTTCAGAGATTAGGATATTCACATAAAAGAATGGTACACAAAGCTGCTCAGTTTCTCTGATGAACAGTAACTGTGCATTAAGGATTTGCTAATGAATGAACACTTATTGTTTACATAATTGAGGCTAGAAAACTGTACTTACTCCAATGATTGTTGTGTGTATTGTTGTTTTTATTATCATCATTATCATATTATTAATATTATTAACATCATCATCATTATTACCACTTTAGCTCTTTCATTCTCAGTTTGGCAAATAAATTTGGATGTGTTCGTTTCAAGGCCACCTGACTCTCCATAAGAAACCATATCACCCAGATCCCTTTAATAAAGTGCAGTGATCACTCCCCGCTTAAACTTCCTTGTGGCCACCTGATTCTGTACTCTTTCTAGGATACAGTAGAGATGGAAGGGGAACAGAGCCTATTTGATGGCCACCTCTGATGGAGAGGGACCAGTCACAAAGTGAAAAGATCACTGGGAACAGTGTGTTAGGCCACTCTCACAATACTATAAAGGAATACTTGAGACTTCGTAATTCATAAAGCAAAAAGATTTGATGGGCTTATGGTTCTGCAGGCTGTACAAGCATGGCACCAGCATCTCCTTGGCTTCTGGGGAGTCCTCAGGGAGATTTTCCTACACATAGCTGAAGGTTGAAGAGGGAGGAGGCACATCATATGGTGAAAGCAGGATAAAGAGAGAAAGTGGGGAGGGAGGGGAGGTGCCACACACTTAACCAGTTCTCACAAGAACTCACTATCACAAGGACAGCACCAAGACATGGGGGATCTGTCCCCATGACCCAAACGCCTCCCACCAGGCCCCACTTCCAAAACTGGGGATTACAATTCAACATGAGATTTGGCAGGGACATATATTCAAACTATATCAAAGGGTGACCAGCCAGAGCTGGCACTGTCCCAAGGAAACCTGGGCACATGGCCAACCTAAGTAGAGAAGCATGAGATGGAGATCCAAAAACATTGGCTTCGTAGTCAGGAAGATCTGAGTTCAAGTTCAGAGTCCTTGAACTTGTGACAGTGGGCAAATGCCATAGCCTCCCCAAGGTGATATTAATAATAAAAATATAACTCACACTTCGCTTTGAGGATTAAATTAAACTGCACATGTAGAAAACCCTGTAGAGTGTCAGACTCACAGCTCATGCCAGGAAGAAATGTAGCTGCTATTGTTATGCAGCACTGGGTTCTCTGTTTATTTGAAGAGTGGAGGCTTTGAAAGGTTATGAGACTTGCTCGAGGTTACACCGAGACAGATCTCATATAAGGGTCAAGATCTACAGACACTCCTTGCAGTTTTCTGTCCACCATAAAGTGCTGCTCTTCTGATGCATTCTTTATTACAAGCCACTAGTGCAGTACTTAGTATATTGGAGATGCTTCTGAAATAAAACATTCCATAATAGCAACATCAAAATGCCATTTATAATAGAATTCCCCTTTACTTTTTCAACAAAGTTTTAATAAGTGATTACTACCTCCTAAGCCCTGAGTTATAGCTAGGTAATAAAATGATAATGAACAATAGATGATACCTTTGCCTTCATGAAGCTTACACTCCCAGGTTTGTACACTGTAGATTGTATCAGATGCTGGTTTCTATACAAGGACCCTGAGACATACAAATGAAGAGTGTTTGATTTACTACTTTTCAGTTCACTACTTTTATCCCAAGAGAAATTTTTATTTCAACTCTCCAGCCTTACCAGTATCACTGAACACAGAAAATTCTTGAACGCTTAACAAGGTGAAACACAGTTTCTTTCTTTTCATGAATACAAAACAATGTGTTTTTTTTGGAATAATTTTTGAATACAACATCTTTTTGTGTGTGCAAACAGATTTTATGTTCTAAAGAAATGAACAACTAAGGCATGCACCTGAGCTTTGTCTTCATATTTCATTTTTTTCATAAAAATATTTAGCTCTTGTTCAAGAAACCACACTGCTTCCTAATTGGCATGGAGCATTAGCTCTTAAGCTAACCACATAGGTCAGCTGATTTCAGATATAAGACAGCATAAATATAGTAGGCTGAACCTGCACATTCGAAACAAGATCAATTGGTCAACACATGTATAGTAAGTGCCTATCACATGCAAGACAATGCTGTAGGCACTGATGCAAACAAGAGAGACATAATCTTTGCCCTCAAAGAGCTTACCTTCTAGAGAAAGAAACAGAAGTAATATTCAACCAAAAGTACATTACAAAGCTAATGTTAATTTTTAAAAAGTGCTATGAAAAAGATAAAATTGATCCATAAGTTAAACAGTGCCTGAGGGAGTTGCTGGGGATGAACAGCTCCACACAAATGTCATCTCATTTAAGCTCAACGCAAATGTCATCTCAACATAAATGAGATGACATTTGTGTTGACTAAGTAACAACAAGAAGGCAGTCATGTGAAGGTTTACAGAAGGCACTTCAAACAGAAGGAACAGCAGATACAAAGGTCCTGAAATGAGTGCACTCAGTGTGCTATTCCAAGGGCTGCAAGAGGGTCAGTGTGGTTGGAGATTGGGATGAGAAAGAGAGTGGCCTGAGATGAAGTTCATGACAGAAGCAGGGGCCACTTCATGAAGGGCCTTGTAGGGCATAGTAAAAGCCTGGGGCATGGTTTTATGCAGGGAAGCTTACACTGTCTGATTATAAGGCTCACTCAGGCATTCATGTGCAGAGCTGACTGTAAGGCACGTAGGTGGAGATGAGGACCATCATCAAGATAATGGCACTGGATCATGGGGATGGACTATGCTGACCTGGATTAGGATTTCAGTGGCAAAGATAATAGCAAAAGACAAGATTTGGGATGCTTTTTGGACGAAGAGCTCGTAGAACTTGCTGATGCACAGAACTAGGGTAAAGGAAAAGAAAAAACAAATCAAAGATTCCTCCTATTTTGGGGCCTTGATAACTGGGTTGGTGGTGGATTTTGGTGGGGGCAGGGGTGGCATGGGTAAACAAGTGTTCCATTTTAGACCAAACTAAGTTTTGGATTCCATTTGATTTCTAAGTGAAAATGCTGAATGGGAAGTTGACCCTGGGACTCAGGGGAGTCATCAAGGCTAGAAATGCAAATTTGAGAGTCTTACTATATTGCTAGTGTTTAAAGAGAGGAAACTGCATAAAATCACCTAAGAAAATAATTAAGGGATAGTGGATAAGGGGTTTGGAGATAGAATCCAAGGAACACAAAACTTTAGAGATCTGTCAGGGGAAGAAGAGACAGCATGAAAAATTTAAAAAGAAAAGGTGATTTAAAAGGAAAACAATGTAGATGACATATTCTTTCACAGATTTTTTCTCCCAACTGATCCTTATGAAATCTGATGTTTGTCTTATTTGTCCTTGGTAGCTGGTTTGACATAACCCATCTCATTCCTATTCCACTCTCAGCTACTTCAATTCGGCATGTCTAGATATTCTGTTTCTGGCCTGTTTCCATTTTGACTGATATTCCTACAAAGTGTGGGTCCTTCTCTGACCTGAGATCTACTTCTTAGATCCTCGATTTGGAGATTTCTGAGCTTCAGATACTTGTGGGTGCATTGTGGGTGCCAGAAGTAAGGCTTTCAAATAGAAAATTGGGAAAACAAAAACAAAAGCAAAATACTGTTTATGAAAATAGAAAAATCTCTCTGCATGTATTCATTATGCATCCAACAGATAATGTTTCAGTGCATCCTTTGAGCAAATAGGAACCATGGTTGTAATGTTTGGGTGATGTCTCATAGGTGAAAAGCTATGGACCTCTGGCACAAATACCTGGAACAAAGGGTCTTATGGTACTTGTAGTAAATCTATATTCTTATTAGCCCACGTTTCCCTTTTCTAGACTATGGGTATAGTCTCTCATAAAGCAGGGGTCATATGCTAATAATAATAATAATAACTATAATGATAAATTAACTATTATTAATTGACAGTTACCCCTATGTTAGGCACTGTGCAATGTAAAGCTCTATTTAATTTTCAAGACAGACTTATGAGGCAGGTGTTATTATTACCTTCATTTTTAGACAGTAAACTGAGGTTTATAAAGGCGAATTCATTCCCAAGGTCATTTGGCAAGTAAAAGGCTAAGTTATTAGTTTAACTTAGCTTGAATTCAAGCCTTTACTTTAAGCCAGTGCTTAAACCAGTGTTAACATGCATATTCTGATCCCACAGGTCTGAGACAGAGCCTGATACTCTGCATTTCTATCGAGCTCCCAGGTGATGAGTATGCTACTGGTCCCAGGACCCTTGTCTGAGTAACCAGGCTCTCAGCCTCTATGTTATAGTGTCCCCTCACGACCTGGAGAAATGCTTGCTGTGATATGAGTATTGAGCAATTGTATACTGAGAGAATCAACATGGGGAGATGGGGCAACAGATAACTCTTCCCATCCACTCACAGAAACTCAGCATAAACAATGTTAGAGGATAAGAGCTTTGCCACATTGTGGGGCAGCCATAGAGTAATGAAGTGGGTCAGCCTGGGGTATGGGTTAGCCTGAGTTGAAAGCACAGCATCTCAGGAAGTTCCAGATCAGCTTTCTTCATTAGGTTGTAGATTTTTGAGAAAGGGGAATATGTTATATTTCTTTTACATCTGTCACAAAAGGTAGCAAAGTTTTTGGAACACAGAGACTGTTCAATGCATGCTCACTGCCTGCTTTTTCTTACCTCTCTTATGTATGTGCTGCTTCACTTATGAAAACTATTTTTCTATTTCCCAAGTCAAGACCCTCAGTAGAGAGATGAGCTCTAACAGTGAAGTTTACATGATCTCAGTTTTGGGCAGTAGTTATCATGTGATCTCTAGAGTCTATCTTTCTAGGTTTGAATCCAGCCTTGTCACTTGCTAGCTGTGTGACTTGGGGAAGTTATTTAACCTCTTTCTGCTTCAATTTTCTTGTCAGTAAAATGAGAAAGATAGTCCCTGACTTGATGGGGCTGTCCTGAGGTAAAATGTGTGTAAAGTAGTCAGAGAAATGCCTAGCCACTTAATAGGTAGCTCCATACATGTTAGCTGTATTTATTATTAATTACAACCTAATAGTGACTTATCAGTCAGAGTTTACCAAAGAAGCGGCACCTCTAGGATAGATGGACGGATAGAGATAATAAAGGAACGTGTTACAGGGAACTGGCCTTATATAATTGTGAAGCTGGTTAAGCAGTGTCTAAAGGCTGTCTCCACATCTGCTGGTGAAGCCTGAAGTCCAGAGCGGGGGAATTCTGGAAAGGAAGATCATGAATATGCTGGTCCCCACAAGTATGAAATGGAGCCCCACAAAAATCTCCTGAAGCCTGCGTCTATTCTTGTTGCCTCTGACTTTGGTAGTGGAAAGGGTGTCCTGCAAAAGCTAGGACCATTTATCACAGAGCTAAACATACACCTGATCTGGGAATTAGATAAGCTGAAGGAGTGATCTAAGGGAAGGCAAAGAAATTGCAGACCTATAGCTGCTGTTTCACACCAATGAAGTGAGTCAGCAGATCAGTAACAAAAACTATGAGCTACAAAATGGTTACTGCTTCTCTTCCAAAATCTTCCCAGAATCTTCCTTGCAGCCCATCCTAACTGGGAAAACACAAGACAGACAATCTGGAAAATGTAGTTGAACCCAGCTAAGTTGATAGATGGCAAAACTATTACAGTGACAGACCAAATTATGGTAGCTAATTTATTAATATACATGCCAATTCAAATCTTATCACTTGCAATTTAAAAGATGAATTTAACAGAACTAATTTATTTGAATGTGAAGTTTTCTTGAAGATTAATGCTGAGGTCATGAGACCATGAATGGTCCTTTATTTATTCTCTCCTTCTTCTAGCTCAACAGCCTCAAGGCAAATTAAATGAGTTTCATAAGCAGTCCAAGACCTGTGCAGCTGTTCCATGAAGTCATGAGGGACTCGAGGTCTTCTAGATCTCTGCTCCACCATCTTTAGCATGTGGTTCTTGTTATTGGGGTTGCAAAATATTAACCGTGGCCCCAGGTATTGATTCCACACTCAATAAAAAAGAAGGAAGCAATAAGGTAGAACAATTCCAATGGTTGGGAAACAAAACTTTCCTAAAACATCAGCAAGAGACTCCAGCTGATGTCTCACTGTTCAGAACAGTATCAAATATCTACTCTCAGCAACAAGGAAGGTTTGGAATTAGAGTTCAGGGGAGTTTTTTTTTTTTTTTTTCCTATGCACATATTATTGCTTCAAACAAAATTAGGTTTCTGTTTTTAAGGAAGAAGCTAAGAGAAATAGATATTGGAAAGGTAAATGGCACTAAAAACCAGAGAGGAAAAGGCCAGATGCAGGGGGATTAGCAAGAAGTTATTATTATATATAAAAAAGAGAAAGAGTGATGTCTTAGAGCATGGTGGTGTGGTAGAGGTGGTTGGAGGTGGCCGTGTCAGGATGCATTGGAACGTAGAGCAGATGGATTTGATTTGGTGAAGGACTGGAAAAAAAAGAAAAAAATAATTTGTAAGCCGTCATCGACTTAGGATAACATTTGGATGTAATGTTGCCTGAATTAGTGGCAATGTCACAGGACGCATAACTCCTTGCTTGACATTTACATTCTCAGCGATGCAGCTGGAGACAAAGAATGTCTGGGGGAAAAAAGGAAGGGATATCTAGTACTTTGGATCATTGAATTCTATAGGCTGGAATAATGTGACCAAATATCGGTGGGTGTTTTGGCTATGCAATGGATAAAGTGTGATATAAAACTTTTTTAAAAAGTGAAGAAAACAGGTTTTAGGCTATGGTAAAATCCTTGCATCAGCTTTTACCACTTGTACCTGCAAAGGATCTAAATTCCCTGAACCTCATCTTTCTCCTACCCAAGATAAGGAGATTGATATCTTTGTTATAGAGTTGTTCTGAGAATTACTTAAAATCTTAGGTAAAAATGGCTTATCTTTATCTCTCACTTCCTGGCCTGGAAAATAACCCTCTTTTTTGAAGCTCCTGGAAACTCCTCTATCAGATTCCCCAAATGATTTATAGGCAAACTGATGTCACAGAAAAGGCCAGACTTCAGCCTCAGACAGAAATGCTTTCAAAATATGCTTCTCATCAGTGATATGAGTGGCTTAACCTGTTTCAGCCACGGTTCTCTGAAATGCAAAGCAGGGATAATGATACTTATGTCATGACCTTACTGAGAGGCCACAGCTTGTTGGGACAATTAAGTGAACTTAAATAAAATACAGCACACAAATTTGGTAGCCTGAGACCAGACACACGGCAGGCACAGTTCAATGTTCAGTTTCCTCCATTGAGATAAATAATGAGACATAGCATAGATAGATTATTTAGTCTAAAGCTTTCAGGTTTTCTATGATGCTGGGTTTCTAACCAAGCCTGATTGCCAAATTTTGGTTAATCCTACTTTGCAGGTTTTTTTTTCTTTTTTTCCTGAGAAACTCTGCATCACATCGCATAAATCCTCTTGCCGTGGCCATGGCCCTTCATGTCAAGGGATCTGGAGACTTTACATGGAGAAAAAAACATGATATGATGTAGTCACTGTGCTCAACAGTGCACTGCAAATGTGGTAAGTCCTGAAATAATATAAGCAAGACAATCTTCAGAAGAAGAAAAGAGATGCAGGGATTAGCTAGGAAAGAAGAGATGGATTTCCCTTGAGCCGAATTTCAGTGGTGAAATAATGAGTCATGAAAATAGAGATCTTGAACTTTAAATGACACACAAGGGACACCTCCCTGTTCAACCTGCTTCCCACTTAGGGCTGTCGGCATAAATCAGGGCTCAGACGGGTCTGCTAGGCAACAGGCTGGGTTCGGCGCCTGACAGGAAGACTGTCAGCGACTTTAGGCGTGCCTTACATTTAGAAAGCCTCCTGTCGTCTGACTAATCACAGAGCCTTTTTCTTGTGACTAATGGGTAGTTTTCTTTAATCTCCAGAAACCTCTGATCAATTAACTGCTATTTAAGCCAATCAAGGAAATTGAGATATGGGGTGTAATTAGCTTTCTGGAGGTTACACATAGCATCAGTCAGCAGAGAATCCTGAAGTGGAACTCGGGGCAGGGCGGGTAGATGTGGAAAGAGTAAAAACAAGTGGCATCAGAGTAGAAGGAAGATGTGAGCAGCCACCAGGAGATGAGAAATCCCCCCGACCCTGAGGGAAAAATAAGGGACTCTTTACCTATGGTTCCTTAGAGAACCAACTAACCTTTGAACAATAAACTTTTGTCTGTGTCAGTGTTCTTCCTAAGACACTTACTTGTCTCATTTGTCTCTAGCGTAGTACATGGCCTCATCAGCCCTCCACTTCACCTCATTGTGTGATTGTGAAAAACTAGTTGTGTATCACATGTGACAACTTGATGGCAAATATTTCAGTATCACACACATGAAGATCGTAGCCATGCACGCATGAAGGTCAGTGATAAGCTATTATTATCATTGTTATTTGTTCCCAAATTCTACCAATGCAAACTCCTTGATATTACTGAAATGATGTCTCTTTCTCTGTTTCTCTTCCCCGATTAACTGCTAATAAATGACCAGCTGCCTCTTCTTTCAGCTTTGAGTGAAATTCTTTCAGCTTCTCTCAGCCCTGCCCTGCCCTCCTCTCCCATGTGCCCCTAATCATCTTTGGCCTCTATTTCCCGGTGTTTTTGGGACGCCGACAAGCTCCTGACTTTGTTGGTTTGCCTGCATACAGTTTGCTTTTCTGTGAGGAGGGATGACTGTCACTCATAGGGAACCCTGGCTATTTTTTTTCACTTGTCCAAACATGAAGCACACTTGCTTCTCCAGGTGTGGCATTGCGGAAAGCCTGGGGGTTGCTGTAGGTCTCGATGGCTTTGGTTGGTGTGTGAGTTTCCTATGGCTGCTGTAACCAATTACCGCAAATGTAGTGGCTTACAGTAACACACATTTTTTTTTTTTTTTCTTACAGTTCTGGAGGTTAGAACTGAAATGGGCTGATATCAAGATCTCAGCACAGCCATGCTACCTTCAAAACCACTAGCAGGAGTGTCCAATCTTTTGGCTTCCCTGGGTCACATTAGAAGAAGAATTGTTTTGGGCCACATATAAGATACACTAACTCCAATGACAGCTGATGAACTAAAAAAAAGAAAATTCAAAACATTCTTATAATGTTTTAAGAAAATTTACAGGCCAGGTGTAGTGGCTCATGCCTGTAATCTCAGCACTTTGGGAGGCTGAGGTGGGAAGATCACCTGATGTCAGGAGTTTGAGACCAGCCTGGTCAACATGGTGAAATCTCATCTCTACTAAAAATACAAAAATTTGCTGGGTGTGGTGATGGGCGCCTGCAATCCCAGCTACTCAGGAGGCTGAGACAGGAAAATTGCTTGAACCTGGGAAGCATTGCAGTGAGCCGAGAGATGGAGTCACTGTACTCCAGCCTGGGTGACAAGAGTGAAACTCTGTCTCAAAAAAAAAAAAAGAAAAAGAAAGAAAGAAAGAACAAAAAGAAAAAAAAAAAAGGAAAGCTTATGAATTTGTGTTGGCCCTCATTCAAAGCTGTTCTGGGCTGCATGTGGCCCACAGGCCAGAGTTAGACAATTTTGCTCTAGGAGGAGAACCCCTTCCCTTGCCTCTTTCTCTGTTCCAGCTTCTTATGGCTGTCTCTACCTCTGTGTTCACGGCCCCTTCCTCCATCTTCAAAACCAGCAGTTTAGCATCTTCAAGTCTCTCTCTAATTATGAGCTCCTGCTTTTGATTTTGTTTTGTTTTTGTTTGTTTGTTTTTGAGACAGAGTTTTGCTCTTGTTGCCCAGGATGGAGTGCAATGGCATGATCTCGGCTCACTGCAACCTCTGCCTCCTTGGTTCAAGTGATTCTTCTCCCTCAGCCTCCCAAGTAGCTGAGATTACAGGCATGCACCACCACACCCAGATAATTTTTTTTTTTTAATAGTGATGGGGTTTCACCATGCTGGCCAGGCTGGTCTCGAACTCCTGACATCAGCCGATCCACCCACCTCAGCCTCCCAAAGTGCTGGGATTACAGACTTGAGCCACTGTGCCCAGTCTCCCCTTTTTTTCTTATAAGTACCCTTTGATTACATTCTGCCCACTCAGATAATCCAGGAGAATTTTCCCATCTCAGTATATTTACCTCAACCACATGTGCAAAGTATCTCTTGTTAAGTAAAGTAACAAATTCACAGGTTCTAGGGATTAGGGCATGAACATCTTTTGGGACCACAGGAGTCAAATGTTAAAGTAATTAAGAGTTGTTATGGGCTAAATTGCTTAACTCCCTGATGTGGTTTGGATTTGTGTCCGCACCCAAATCTCATGGTGAATTGTAATGCCCAGTGTTGGAGGTGGGGCCAGCTGGGAGGTGATTGGATGAAGCAGGTGAATTCTCTCCTTGCCATTTTGTGATTGTGATGGAGTTCTCACAATACCTAGTTGTTTAAAAGTGTGTAGCACCTCCACCCTCATTCTCTTCCTCCAGCTCCGGCGGTGTAAGACGTGCCTTGCTTCCCCTTCACCTTCTGCCATGATTGTAAGTTTCCTGAGGCCTCCCCGGCCATGCTTCCTATACAGCCTGCAGAAATGTGAGCCAATTAAGCCTCTTTTCTTTATAAAATACCCAGTCTCAGGTATTTTATTAAAGCAGTGTGAGAATATCCCCAAATTTATATGTTAAAGTACTAACCCCAGTATCTCAGAATGTGACTATATGAGGAGATAGAATCTTTCCAGAGGTAATCATGATAAACTGCAGTCATTTGGGTGGATCTTATTCAATATGAATGGTGTCTTTATTAAAAAAGGAAATTTGAACCCAGCCATGTATAGACAGAGAATGATGTGTAGGCATAGGGAGAGGGCAGCCATCTGCAAGCTGAGGAGAGAGACCTAGAACAGATCCTTCCCTCACAGCCCCCAGAAGGAACCAGCCTTGTTGACACCTTGAGGTCAAACTTCTATTCTCCAGAACGGTGAGAAACTAAATTTCTGTTGTTTAAGCCACCTAGTCTGTGGTACTTTGTTATGGCAGCCCTAGGAAACAAATGCAACAATCAACAGTTGGAAGTTTAGGCAAGAATAATGTATAATGTATTATTGTTCATTATATTTTGCTGAAATATTTACTTAATATCTGCATAGCCTTAAGAATGATATAATGGAATTTGGGGATTCAGAGGGGAAGACTGGGAGGCAGGTGAGGAATAAAAGCCTATATATTGGGGTACAGTGTATACTTCTCAGGTCACTGCTGCACAAAAATCTCAAAAATCACTACTAAAGAGCCTATCCATGCAACCAAAAACCACCTGTACCCCAAAAACTATTGAAATAAAAATAAAAAATAAATATAACTATCTCCATGGCCTGAAAACCAGAGACATTTTCTGCATTATAAGAACTTGACATTCTTGGCACTTTGAATGACAGAGGCCAATTTTAGTATATGTGTAATACACTATCTCTATTAAGAGTTCTGGTTCTGAAATTAAGCTTCTTGGCATGGGCACGTACTGACTGTGTGACCCTAGACAAATTGCTTCATCTCTCTGTGCTTCAGTTTGTTTTCTGTAAAATGGGAAGAAGAAAGAAGGGAGATCAGTTTACTAGCTTATATGACTCCCTTGCAGACTACTAACGTATGCAAAGTATTTATACCAGAGCCTGACAATTATCACTGAATAAATGCTATCAATTATTATGGGCGGACGGCATGCTGGGTATAAAGATTGTAAAGTGCTGACAGTGCTATTGTTTGGACACACATTGTTTATCGTTATTAAAACAACCTCCAGTCTATCCTCTCACCTCCATATGGCCTCCTCCAATGCATTCTTTCACAGCCTCCAGCAAGCTTCTGTAAGTCTGATCATGTCACACTTCCATTTAAAAATCTTCAAAAGCACCCATGTTTTATAGGATATAATCCAACAAAAGCAGAGCCTATAAACTCCCCACAATGTGGTCCCTCTCTCTCTTTTTCCCTATTCTCTATGCTCTCACCCAAGAAGGGCATTGAGGTATTTTTAAAGTGCTCCCACACGAGAGGGATTTTTGGCGTTTTTAAATTTGTCCTCTTTTGTTACTAATTTTTTTTGTACTTTAAGTTTTGGAGTACATGTGCAGAATGTGCAGGTTTGTTACATAGGTATACAAGTGCCATGGTGGTTTGCTGCACCCATCAACCCATCATCTACATTAGGTATTTCTCCTAGTGCTATCCCTCCCCTAGTCCCCAACCCTCTGACAAGCCTGGGTGTGTGGTGTTCCCCTTCCTGTGTTCCTGTGTTCTCATTGTTCACCTCCCAATTGTGAGTGAGAACATGTGGTGTTTGGTTTCCTGTTCTTGTGTTAGTTTGCTGAGAATGATGGTTTCCAGCATCATGTCCCTGCAAAGGACATGAACTCAACCTTTTTTATGGCTGCATAGTATACTTGTTACTAATTTTTATAAGGAGCTCTTACTCATCACCTGCTCACATTTTCCTCAACGTCCTATAATCTTATGGGGTGCCCTGAACTCTGACAACTGCTTTCAGAACCTTACCTGGACTCCCTTCTGTTAGCATCCATTGTTTTGCATTGCAATCATTTATTTACTTATCTTCCTGCCCCACTAGGCAGGGACATCGTTGAGAACAGAAATGTATCCTTTATCTCCATGATGTGGGTCCCTAGTGCCTACTGAATGCTCTATAAATATTTACTGAATATGAGGGTGAGTAAAGGAGATACATGACTAAGTGAAATGCAACAAACCTTTGATGAACCAGTGAATCCCAATCACTACTTATTACACTTTCTGCTATGATCGAAGGGTCCATTTTCTACTCATACCAAAAGATAAGGCCATGGTGAGGATGCAGTAAGGTAAGGGATGGATCAGAAGACTTACTTAACTACAGGGGATTCTAGGCATCTGTGAATCCTGATCCATAAGGTATCTTGATTTCTCTTTATTCTCCTGTTGGCCTCTTGTTTGAAAAGAGAATTAATTAAGTGATCTTCATTGAGAAGAATAGTTCTTTTACAAATTTAATCTTAACAAAACCACGTGCAGTAAGTAGACTTTTTCCCATTGTTCAGGAGAGGAAACAGATACTCAGATAGTAAGTGCATCATCTAACAACGAACTACTGGTATTAGTGGAGCCTGATTTCGAAGCCATGTTGGTCACAAATATCCATGTTCTTTTACTTTTTCTTGCCAGTACACTCTTTTAGGATATTTTTTATGTTTACTTATTTCAACCTGCTTCCCTCTCTAGCAAGGTTGCTTTCTGTCTTTCCTTACTCTTGGTACCAGGTATCACTTCCAATCCTGTTCCTGACCTTTATTCATGAATAAACCCCTTGACTCTTGGCCACAAGCATTTCCACCATATTCCTAAGGAAATGGGTACCCACTGACCAGTGTTGGCTTCATGGCTGTGCAATCTGTATGGTCCCAGAGGGCTCCAGGCTGAATGTGCTGCTGCTGTCATCTTAATATTTATAAAATCTTTAAAATATGGGGCTGTATACTTTTATTTTGCACCAAGTCCTTCAAGTTATATTGCCAGTTCTGCTGGTGACACAGGTAGTCAAGACCACCAGTGGAGAAAGTCACCACCTACTTGTGGATTTGTGGAGTCTGTAGATTTCACGGCTGATCTGCTCTTCTGCCTTAAATGTCACAGTCAGAACTTAACCACCCTCAAATTATCGCCAATCAGCTCCAAATATCCACAGGACAACCAAAAGTCATCATTTGCACATGAGGACTCAGATGTTTAGAGTGAGAAACAAACTTAATAGATCTTCTGCCTGGCTTGCCTTTCCCACGGTTTGGCAGGACTCAGTCACACGGTTAAATCAGTCTCTGCTCATGTCATTCCCTTAAAAAGCCCATCTCTGATCACTCATTCCAAAATAGCAATCTTTGTTATTCTCCCCCAACCCATTGCTTCATTTGGTTTCCACATCATTAGCATCAAGTACATTGTACATTGGCATGGTCACTTCTCACTGCTCACTGCATCCATGAACTCCTGGGCTCAAGCGATCCTCTGGCCTCAGCCTCCCAAGTAGCTGGGACTATAGAAATAAAACAATGTCTATTTATTTTTAAAATACATATAATATATAATGTATTCTCTATCTCCCCTTCACCTCACCACCACTGCAGATGTTATGCATTGCTGCATCCTTCATTCCTGGTATAGAGCCTGACCTACAATATTCAGAAACAGATGCTACATAAATGGCCACTAGTTGAAAAGTTTCTCATCATCAGTGGAGCCATGCTATTCAACCAGAAACAGAGGTCTAGGGATAGGTGGAACTTAGGGGTGGAGGAGAGAAACAAACCCTTTTGGGGGTTCATCCAGGATTCTGCGTATCTTATATATGTCCATTTTCCTCCACAAGAATTTGTGTTCTTTAATCTAAAAGATCATTTCTTTGCCTGGACTCTAATGGTGAGGCATAGGGTTGGGCATCAGTCAAGTTATGCTTGTTTACACTGTGATACCAGCCCCCAAGATTTCAGTGGTTTAAAGTAACAAAGGTTTTCTTATTTACACCAAGTCCAGTTTGTGACCAAGTGCTCCCAGGCATCTGTCCTTCATGCCGTGGCTGAGCTTTGCTACTTCAGAGCAACATGAGCTCCCACAATTGTGGAGCCTACCGAGGGTGGATGGAGATGAGAATGCTGGTCATTAATTCCTTCTGCCCACAGCAACGTACATCACTTCTGCTTCATTTGATTTGGCAGTGGGTAGGAGAGTGCCACCCTACTCTGACAGTTCAAGGAGAGGAACTAGAAGCATTAGGTAACTGCAGTACCGTCTACCACAGGCTCGCTGGAGGATTAAATGTGTTACTGCCTTACGGATAGGGGCAGGAGGACTTTTAGCACATTCTCTCCCTCTCACACCTGCTTTTACCCACCTCCTTAGCTGACTACTTTCCCTTAATTTCTAGTCTTATACACACACACACACACACACACACACACACACACACACACACACACACGAGGGGGCACTAATACAATAAAACAAATAGCCATATATATACCTGGACATTAGCTAGTGCATGGTCACAGATGAGTGAAGGTCCCCCTACCCTGTCTTTCTTGACCTCTTTGCGTACTACTAGGTGCATAGATTTGGGAGGGTCCTCTGCAGATCCAGCTTGCCCCTCTACAGCCTCTCTGACACCCTGCTCTTCATCTGTAAGTAGGCAGACTCAGGACTGTCCTTGGCTGACTGCCGGTGCTCTTTCTAACTCCTTCCACAAACACTGCTAATGGTAGTATTTTTTAAATGATTTTTGAAAGCAAGTAATGTTGTTTCATAGGCTTCAGGTGTAAGCAATGGATTCCAGTTCTAAAGTGAACTTGTTATTTATGCAGCTACTGCAACCATGACATTTGCCCCCCCACCCCATGTAACCCTCCTTGGGAAATAGCTCCTACTGCAGCCTTGGAAAGAGCATAGGGGTGATTGTTGGTATTCTTTGGTCCCCATTTATAGGACCATTAAAATATCATCACAGCTTTAGCTCAGACCTTACATATACTTCATAAATATTAACTTTGTTTACAAGAGTATGGGTCACCTAGTAGCTATTTTGAATGAATTGTGTTACTTTTTTTAATACACAAGAAAATAAAATTACTCACACTTGGCAAATAAAGAAACTGAGGCTGAAGGAAGTGAAGCAATGTGCCCAAGATATATTGTCATTGTTAGACAGAGCAGCATGTTGAATCAAGGTCTTTTGCCTTCAAAACCCATTTCTGTGTCTCCAAAAAAAAAAAAAAAAGGTAATATCTAACACACTGAATAATTTTTTAAAATATGGATATATGAAAAATCCAGGTGGCTAAATATTAAGTTTTATATACCGGCAGTATTCCTCTGAAATATGCTCTGAAAAGGTAAGAGGTAAAAGTCTCATCAAGTTGCAGAAAAAATAGAATCAGCTGTAAGGTACTCTGCAGGTAGTTGCTCTAAGCTAAGGACAGGTGAGTGGTTGAAAGAGGGAATGAGATGTTTTGGCCATCTTAATAGAGGCTGAACCTGTGCTTCAATGTTTAGCTACCATTAGGATAGTTTTAGAACTTTTCCAGTGGAACAATTGGTGAAAAGAATCTTGGGTGTTCCACAGTCTTGGGTGTTCTATCAGTCTACTGTGGCCAGAAATAGTAACAGTAATAATAATAATAATAACATAGTATTGTAATAGTAGTAATTGTATCTAGTGTATAGTATATATTTTGAGCTAGACATTGATACATATTTAAATAAAAGTTTTATATCCTTTAATTTACACAACTCTATAGCAATATGTTAAAGATAAGAAAACTGAGAAACTAGAAGCTACATGATTTGCCAAAGACGCTTGTCTAGTGAGTTATAGAGGCAGGACTTGCACCCAGATCTCTTCACTTTATAGCATGCACTCTTAAATTCTTTCCCATACAATTTCCCCTAATGCAGCTGTTTTTTGTTACTTTTATAAGCAAGACAAACATTCACTGCACAAAAATGAGTGAATCTGTTTTTTGGAGTAGGAGTCTGCTTTTAACAGTATTAGAATAGATACAGTGCTTTATACTTCTCTGGGATTTTCAAGAGCACCATCACATTTATATTCATATCCATTAATAGCATGATTTATTCCCCAAAATATTTAAGGCGTGGTGCTTTAGCAACTATTTTATTTTTTAATCAAAACAAACCCACACAGATATATGCACATTTATTGTCATTTTCATGGTTATTTTAGTGTTTTTCCTTCAGTTGAAAAAAAATTTATTGAAGTATAAGATTCACACAACAAAATAAACCCATTTATGACACATGGTTTTGATGAGCATTCATGTGCCCATCACCACGATCGGGATGATTTCTATCATTCAAGAAGCTCCCGCCTTTGACTCCCTTTGCAGTCAATCCCACCACACACTCGGGCCCACCCAACCCCCAATCTGCTCCTACAGGCTGATATTTAATAACTAGATAATATTTTGTCACATTGTATCCCCTAATTTGCTATCAGTTTCCATATTTTTGAACATAAAGTGATTTCTAATTTTTCCATGTAATAAATTATAATCTAACACAACTTTATTGGTAATACCTCTTTAGTAATATTCTGATACTTTCCTTGGAACAAATGCCACAACATGGAATTTTGGGGTCAAAGAATATAAACATTTCTTAAATAAACAATTTTTTGGAATAACTCTTGGTTTACGTAAAAGTTGCATAGATAATACATAAGGATATATTATATCCTTTACTGTTTCTCCTGTTGTGAATATCCTACATTATTACTGTTGCTACATCACTTTGGTACATTTATCAAAACTAAGAAACCAATGTTGGTACTACTGGTAAATTTATACTATTGATAAATACAGACTAAATTCTTATTTCACATTTTTTTTGCTGTTGCAGAATCCAGTCTCTGGGTTACCACATTGCATTTTGTTGTCAGTGCTTCTTAATCTCCTCTGGTCTGTGACAGTTCCTCAGTCTTTCCTTGTCTTTCATGACCTCCACCCTTTTGAAGAGTACTGGTTAGACATTTTGCAGAATGCCATTTAAGTTGGGTTTGTCTTATGTTTTTCTCATGATTAGACTGGAGTTATGGGTTTTAGGAAATAATCCTTTACAGGGAAGACATGCCCTTCTTACCACATCCTATCAAGGGCACATGCCATCATCATGACATTATTTGTGATGTTAACCTTGCTTGCAGTGCTAAAGTTGTGTCTGCTAAGTTTCTTTTCTATAAAATCACTGCTTTCCCACTCCATGCTCCTGCTGCTATTTCATCTAATGATCTCTTTCCTCCCTTCTTTTCTCCTTCTCTTTTCTCACTTTTATTTCATTTCTTCTTTTCTCCTTCCCTCCCTGGTATCCTTTGTTTATTCCTAACAGATTTCACAGACAAGGGATTATAATTTAGGTAAGGGCCATTGGGCAAACTCATTTACAGGAAGCTTTATACTTTCAAAAAGTTTCCATTGCATGCAATATCTCAACAGATTCTAACAAGTTCTTACAGGCGTGTTTACATTATTGTCTCCATTTGCAGAAGAAAAAACAAAGGTTCCCTGACTCACCTAAGGTCAAACACTCATTACATGAATCATATTCCAGATCTCCAGCCTTGTCCTCTTCACACTGGACCAGCACATCCCCTGGGTTCCCACAACATCCCCTAGGTTCCCACTCCACCGTGATGTAGTTTCCTTTTGAAACTTCTCATACACTATCTCTGAGAACATCTATAGCAGTTCTTTCTTTTTCCTGAAAGATTAATAGGAAAAATGTGCCTTCTTGAAGTTATTACTGATGGAATTTCCATAACCAGGATCACAGGGTGGTGCTGTGCTATTTTTTACTGAAGATGTGCAGTTTTCTTTTCTTCTTCTGCAAAATTAAATGGAGCAAAAGAAAAGCCGATGTCCTGGGATTCAAAAGAACTCACTCTCTAAACCCTGGGAGTCCATTGTCCGAACTGTAGGACAAGTGAGAACTACTTAAACTGGTTAAGGGCTCCCCCTGAGCTTTGTAGTACATTAAACATTTTTTTCCTAATTAGCCAGCAAATGAACTCAGAGGCCAGCAGGACTTAACTGCCGGCCCACTGATACCAAGTCTCACTGACACCTCAGACAAGAGGCCGTGGATTCATAGGTTATAGCCATTGAAGCTGAATGTTTCATTTGGAATTGCTCAAATTTACTCTCATTACAATCAAAGGTCTTAAAACAGAGGCTGTAAGAAGTATACTGACAAGAGAAAGGCAGGTGGTGAAGAGTAGGAGCTCGGGTTGTGGGTCAGAAGTGGAGAGTCCATGGCACGTGGCCCTGCTCACAGCACCTCTGCTCTGAGGACTTGGCTGTGGATCTTTCTGCCTGCTGTTCCCAAGCCTTGCAGCCTGTAATCCCACCACTCTGGTTATAACCAATTATAGCATAGAACAAATTTCTGGCCTCAGGTGGCCATGAATTTGTTTGATATTATCAAGACTTGTCCCTTGTGAGGTAGCATTGCAACAGACCGCCCATAGCAATATTTTGTTTAGGATGGGGACAAAATAATTCACTCACATATTGTCCTTTGGAGAGTAAGAATAAGAAGGACATTGAAGGAAACAGCTGATACCCATTCATATCACTTCCTCTTTCCTGGTACATCTGGCATCTCTACCCTCTCCTTCCCATTCAGCTGACCTTCATATTGTCTATTTTCCTGATAAAATAGAGGCATTCAGAAAATTTGAACAAACTCCTTCAACTTTTATACCCAGCAACCACTGCCCATACTCATAAACTCTATTTTTACTTCTGTTGTTTTCTAGACATAAATTGCCCATGCTCTTCCGTATGACTAAACTTTTCCCTGGTGCACTAGATTTTTCCACATGCCCCTTTCAGGACATCCCTGCATCATCTTTCTTCTGCATCATTCCCCGCCTCCGCCATCTCTAACCAAAAACACTAACATCAACATAGTGTTTTTATGTTTCTGTCATCTTAAGACAAAAATTCTTCTTGACCCCACTTATTTCTTCCAGTTATCATGCTTTCCCTTCCTCTTGATAGAACAACTTCTCAAAAGTGATGCATACACTTAATATTTCCAACTCCCCGCTTTTCACTATTTCTTTAGTATACTCTAATTGGGTGGTCATCTCTACACTCCATCAAAACTTCTCTTGGAAAGGTCAAAACATGACTTCCAAAATGGTGAATCCAACAGTCCACTCTCATTTGACTTACAGCAACATTTGGTATAATTGAATACTCTCTCCTCCTTGAAATACTTTCGTCTGTTAAATTCTAAGATATCACTCTTTGCTGGTTTTCCTCCTGTCTGTACAAGCATCTCCTTCTCAGTGTTGGTTGCTGGGTTCTTTGTCTGTTCTCAACATTGGCACAACTCAGGATTGTGTTAACTTTGAGTAAGAAAGAGAATTAAATTAATGAGATACATATACCTTATAGAAGTAATATAATAAACATAATCTTATATTTATTAAGTACCTGAAGGGTAAACCAAAATCTAACAAAACATGGTCATCTATAGAGGAGGAAAGTAAACATTTTCTACATATATCTTAGAATATAGTTTTGGCTTTCGAGCTATAAAATATTTTACAGATCCAAAAAAATAAAACTAATTAAAAAGAAAGAAACCAATTTCTGGAAACTCAAAATAAACTAAGTGAAATGAAACTGTTTTCCAGTTAGTGCCATAACTACATACAGAAAAATAATTATTTCAATCTATTTTAGGAAACTATATTTTAACCATCCATATCTTCTAAGGACAAATAAAACCATCCATATCTTCTAAGGACAAATAAAGTGAAAACAAACTCTTAAAATGTATACATAGATCTAATTGTTAGCAGTAATACTCTTCTTGTTAGTATGAAACAATTTAATGAATTTTAGGATAGTGCATAAGTAATTAATTTTGTTGATTATAAAGATTTTCCACATATGAGAAAAGAAGAGCAGATCTAAAACAAAGTTACATTAAAAAACCTCAATTACATTTAAACTGGAATACAAGAATAAACACATGTTTTTTTTTGTTGTTAAAGTTTTTTACAATAAAAAAACAAGACATTCTGGAAGCAATGACATGCCATTTCAATGAGCTCCTCTACTGTCCAAATTGTGGTCTCATTCCCTATTCTTCTCCTATCAGCTTTCTTGATTAAAAGCAACCATTGCTGTTTGGAGAAGTGGTTGATATACAAAAGGCAAGCCTGGGATATTGTGTTGTTTCAGTAAGCAAAGAAGCTGTCAGGACCAAGAATCTAAACTAAATGAGTTCCCGCTGATTAAAGATGAAACTTTGAGCGTTAAACAGAGAATCAATTGAGACATACTGAGTGTTTAAGACCTGTGAATTCATTATGATACATTTTCCCATTCTGAAAAGATAAATAAAATAAAGAAATCTTGCTCCCATACTATCACCTCCTGCAAAAATACTTCAAACAAAACAAAACAATGGTGTACAGAGAGAGAGAAAGAGAAAAAAAAGGAGGGAGTGAATAGCTAAATGTAATGAATGGACATTGCTTTCTGCTTTTATGGACATGTTTTCACCAAATAACCATAAAAGGGTATTATAGAGATAAATAGATAAATTTGATTATGCCCTGATATTGGATGATATCAAGAAATGAGTGATACTTTTATTAGGCATATTCATGGCATTATAGTTATGTGAGATTATGCCCATCTTTTTTAGAGATACATACAAAAGAATGTAGGAATAAAAGTGAGTTGGATTTGCTTTTTTATATTACAGGAAAAAATAAAACCACCAATTAATTATAAAAAACAAACTTTTGGTAATTGTTGAATCTGGGTAGTAGCTATGTGGGTTTAAAGGACAATTCACTCCACTTCTTTATGTTTAAATATAGTCCAGTAAATTTTAAATTCATGAGTTATGTGAAATCTCTCAAGTTATTCCTAGGTTTGAAAGGCCGATAAGCCATTATTGTCTTCTGCCATGAACTCAGGGGTATACTGGACTCTAAGAAGTGATGGGGCTGGAAGTAATTATATCCTGGCATTTAAAAAAATATCTCATACATCCTTTTCATTGACTTTCAACAGAAGAATCCTAGGATTATAACTCCCTTTTGTCCAGTAAGAGTTTAAATACAATATCTGAATTTGAATTCCAATTCTGTGTGAACTTGTGTGAACACTTGCAAGTTTTTTTCTTTAAGCTTAGGATTCCTATAATATGAAATGATAAAATAAGTGTGGCATAGGGTTGCCGGGAGAAACAGAAGTAATGTGCCTGAAATACTTGCGTAGGGCTTGGCATGTGGCAGACGATCATTACCTACTTCACTTCCAGCAGAGTCACGCCCAGTTCAGAGATTCTTCCAGGTCACACTAGTTATTGAAGAAAGTAACCACACAATAAGTGAATGCCTATTGATTTCTGATCACATGATGTTTATTGGAAATGTATGTTATCTACTCCTGCTTTTGGCAATATATCCTTAAGTCCAGGAAAGGTCATTTTGGGAACAAATCTGGTTACCATCAAATGAAAAGAAATTGCAACCTCTAGAAAAATCAATGCTATTTTTGAAATGGATTTTCAGAGAAACACATAGAAGGCTCCAATATTGCTGTATTGCAGAGTAACATTATAAATAGCATACACAATATCCCATGGACTTTTTCTAGTGATATAAATATCACTCTTTCTTAATCAAACTGAAATGAACAAATAAAAATAACCCAGAACAATTCTATATTTTATTTCAATTTATGTTTAAAATAGACCCTTTGAGGGAAGTCAACTATTTTTCTCCTAATTAATCAAAGGTTTTTGTTGTGCTTTGCCTAATGGTCTTTCTCTTTTTTTAACTGGGCACCAACAGATATTTCTTATTAACTTGGCATTGCCAAGATAGATATTATTCTCAGACCTGGCTCTCAGATAATCTATTTCTGACATACTGCATTGTCTCTACTGCTGCTGCTGTTACTAGGCCTCACAGTGCCCAGTTCCTAAGAAACTTCCCAGTAATAGCAATTTGAGTGAGTCACATATTTACATGGAATATGTCTGCCCACACCTCTCCATGCGCCATTACTACATCTAGGGGTTATTTGCTTTGTTTTTAAAGAGAAATATCTGGCTCTAACTTATTCAGGAATGACCATGGTTGTTAATTCTTCATCCTATCTTGTGTTAAGTGATTAAGCCCAAATACCATGCCTTTAAAATAAACTTCAAGCTCAAGATAAGCACACATGATTTTGATAATCTTTCTCCTAGTGCCTCCCTGGCCTCATGTTCAGCAACTCTTTTTTGAGACTGATCTCCCTGTTGCCCAGGCTGGATCAAGGTCATCTTGACTGGGTTCAAGTGATTTTCCTGCCTCAGCCTCCTGAGTAGCTGGGATTAGAGGCACATGCCACTACGTCTGGCTAATTTTTCTATCTTTAGTTGAGATGGGGTTTCACCATGTTGGTCAGGCTGGTCTCGAACTCCTGACCTTGTGATCCACCCACCTCGGCCTCCCAAAGTGCTGGGATTACAGGAGTGAGCCACTGAGCCCAGCCGGCCTCAACAACTCTTTTATAGATAATCTTTGCTCCAGCTTTACAAAGTTACAAACTTAGAGGCTTCTCAGAAATTTTCCTTTTATATACCCATTTCCTTCTCTCCTATTTGCCCCACTACGTTTTACACATCCAATGGTATACATCTCAAAAACCAAGTCTTCTGCATTAATTTTCTGTGACTCCTGTAACAAATACCACAAACTTGATTGCTTAAAATAACACAATTCTTTTCTCTTATAATTCTGGAGTCCAGAAGAAATACAAAATCATTGAGCCCAAGTCAAGATGTTAGCAGGCTGCACTCCCTCTGGAGGCTTTAGGGAAGAATCTGTTCATTGTCTCTTCCAGCTTCTGGTGGCTGCCAGCCCAGCATTCCTTGGCTAGTGGCCTCATCATTTCAGTCTCAATGATCACATGTCCCTCTCTGCCAGGTCCTCACGTGGCCTTCTTTGTGTAACTGTCAATCGCTCTCTGCCTCTTTCTTATAAGGATACTTAGGACTGTATTTAGAACACAGGTAGATATCACAGGATATTCTGTCCATCTAAGTTGAGATCTTAAATTGATCACATTTGTAAAGACTTTTTCTGAATGAAGGAACATTTACACATTACAGAGATGAGGAGCTCTTATCTTTGCGGGGCATTTTTTAGTCTGCTACACCTTCCTTGATCTTTTTCTTCCAATTCTAGCTGGGCTTCCAAGGCTGGACTATGGACTTTTTTTGAGACAGAGTCTCACTCTGTCACCCAGGCTGGAGTGCAGTGGCACAGTCTCGGCTCACTGCACCCTCTGCCTCCCAGGTTCAAGTGACTCTCCTGCCTCAGCTTCCCGAGTAGCTAGGATTACAGGCACCTACCATTGCACCTAGCTAATTTTTGTATCTTTAGTAGAGACAGGGTTGCATCATGTTGGCCAGGCTGGTCTTGAACTCCTGACCTCAGGTGATCCACCCGCCTCAGCCTCCCAGAGTGCTAGGATTATAGGCATGAGCCACTGCACCCGGCCCTGGACTTCTTATCTGAATGTCGATTTAAAACTTTTTAGTTGGCCAGGTGTGGTGGCTCATCCCTGTAATCCCAACACTTTGGGAGGCCGAGGCTGGTGGATCACAAGGTCAGGAGATCAAGATCATCCTAGCTAACACGGTGAAACCTGTCTCTACTAAAAATACAAAAATTAGCTGGGTGTGGTGGTGGACGCCTGTAGTCCCAGCTACTCGGGAGGGTGAGGCAGGAGAATTGCTTGAACTTGGGAGTCGGAGGTTGCAGTGAGCCGAGATTGTACCACTGCACTCCAGCCTGGGTGACAGAGCAAGACTCCATCTCAAAAAACAAAACAACAAAAAAAACTTTTTAGTTAACTTTATCATGGTACATGTAATGACAATGATGATGACATTTATGGTGATGATAGCTAAGACATATTGATTACTTACAGTATGCTGGGCACTGCTCTAAGAGCTTTTAGGTATTGTAGCAATTAATTTATTCAGCAATTTTAAGACATAGGTGCAGTCTTCATTCCCATTTTTCAGGAGATGAAACTCAGTTACCCTATAGAATAAGCAGAGGATCAGAGATTTAAACCCAGGCAGTTTGTTCCAGAGCCTCTGTAGTGTTGTTATATGGAAAGTTAATTCATCTGCTGTATCTACACTTAACTGTAAGGTATTGGAAGTGAGCCAATATCCCCCGCTTCTAGCATACGTCTGGCGTTCAACGGTGTTTGTAAGTAAATTTATAGACTTTGATTCTCAACTGACTCTTTCTTTAACTTGTTATGGGGCCTCAGGCATGTTTGTAAACTTTCCTGGACCTCAACTATTTAATGAAAGTATTGAATTTTAGATGGTTGTTAAGATCCCTAATGTCTTTTGAACAGATCGTCTCAGAAGTCCATCTGAGGTCTAAACTCTGGCTCTGGGATCAAAGTGACTGAGACACATGGCCCATATTGTTGAGAACACCGAGCACATAACTCAGGGCACTGTTAATGATTTATCACACTGGGGGAGTTACCTTTTGTAGTAGAAGGCATTACATAATGTCTGTGTCTCAAAAGCTTCAGAACAAGGTAAAAAGTATTGATAACATCTGTTTGCCCAAGATGGGTAAGCTGCTTTTATTGCTGGTAGAAAATACTTTAGCATATACATATAGATACACACACACACATATATATACACACACACACACATATGTGTATACATATATATACACATATACATGTATATATGTGTGTGTATCTATATGTATATGTGTGTATGTGTGTGTATATATATATATATATATTTTTTTTTTTTTGAGACGGAGTCCCACTCTGTCACCCAGGCTAGAGTGCTGTGGTGTGATCTTGGCTCACTGCAATCTCCGTCTCCCGGGTTCAAGCGATTCCCCTGCCTCAGTCTCCTGAGTACTGGGATTACAGGCCTGTACCACCACGCCCGGCTATTTTTCGTATTTTTATTAAGGTGTTTCACCATGTTGGCCAGGCTGGTCTCAAACTCCTGACCTCAGGTGATTCACCCAGCTCAGCCTCCCAAAGTGCTGGGATTACAGGCCTGAGCCACCGTGCCCAGCCAACTTTAGCCTTTATAAATGATCTCAGAAGACTGCACTTTGTTCATTTATTACCTGTCATCCCCACAGCCTAACAGCAGAGAACCATTTCACCTGAGTGACCTACCCACGTAATAAATGAATACTAATATCTCAACGCCTGGGTTTGAGGACTCAGGTCACATACCTATATAACATTCTGCCAATGGGTTAATGAAATGTGAATCCAATAAATTCCGAAATTAACCTCAGATGTAAGAGTTGCATGCATGCACACATATTCAGTGCCTTCTACGCAAGTCACTTCATAAAGCAGTTCTCAAATGCTGGGATGTGAACTTTCTAGCTACTTATAAATATTAATTGATAATAAAGGGGAAAGATTGAAAAAGTTATCAACAGCATTATGTAGTGCTTTCTTGGTCTCTGCGAGTCCTCAGAAACCCTCTCCAGTTAGAGTAATAATCATGGAAGCACAGACCAAACAAAACACTTTAGACTAAACTCAGAATGGAGTTGCACATGATTAACTTTCAGTATCATTAATATGTGCTATGGCCATAACTGCAATGATGTGTGAATGGAAGCAGTGCTTTTCTGTGGCAAACTTTTGTGGTTGTTTTTGCTTTGATTTCAGCTCCTGCTTTGTTATTGTTGTTACTATTGTTCCTTTTGTTATTGTTGCTGTTGCTTTGATTTCAGTTCACCTCCTGGTGAGAGGTGATGTTTGCACAGTGCTCAGAAGCTGCTTATTATAATGGAAGCAGTACAGGCGTTGGAGACAGAGAGGTCTAGACTCAAATCCCAAATACCACTGGTTAGTTGTGCGGTCATGGGAACAATGCCTAACCTCTATTCTTGTAAAATATGGGAAACAAGGTAGGGGTTTCATGGAGACAGAAACGGAGAGATGAGAGGATGGCCAGGAGGAAGAGTCCATATGACCACTATTCCCACACTGAGTCTCTCTACTAGGCTCTCGAGGGAGAAGTGCTTTGTGACAACCCTCTTCCCAAACACCACACACACAGAAAGCCTCTGTCTTCCAGCTTTGGTTCCAACTCTGTATCTAAATTTTTTAATCTAATTTTTGTTACTTCTTTTTTGAAATATAAATACACACCATAAAGTCCACCTTTTTAAAGGGTATAATTTAGTGATTTTTTTTTTTTTTTTTTTTTTGAGACGGAGTTTTGCTCTTCTTGCCCAGGCTGGAGTGCAATGGCATGATCTTGGCTCACTGCAACCTCTGCCTCCTGGATTCAAGAGATTCTCGGACCTCAGCCTCCTGAGTAGCTGGGATTACAGGTGCCTGCCACCATGCCTGGCTAATTTTTTTTGTATTTTTAGTACAGACAGGGTTTCATAATGTTGACCAGGCTTGTCTCAAACTCCTGATCTTAGGTGATCTGCCCACCTCGGCCTCCCAAAGTGCTAGGATTACAGGTGTGAGCCGCTGTGCCTGGCTGATTTAGTGATTTTTATGGTCACAAAATTGTGCATTGATCACCACTAATTCTAGAATATGTTTATCACTCCTCCCCTTACCCCCCACGTACACAAAACTCCACACCCATAAGCAGTTACTTCTGACTCTTCCCTCAGTCCCTGGAAACCAATAATCTACTTTATTTCTCTGTAAGTTTGCCTACTTTGTAGGATTCATATAAATGGAGTTATATAATTAGTTTCCTTTTGTGCCTGGCTTATTTTGTTACCATAATGTTTTCAAGGATTATTCATGTTGTAGCATGTATCAAAGCTTCATTATAATATTTCACTTTATAGATATAATACATTTTATTTATCCACTCAATAGTTCGTGAACATTTGGGTAATTATATTGGGCTATTATAAATAATGCTTCTTAGAGCATTCTTATACACATTTGTTTTAATGGGCATATGTTTTCAGTTATCTTGGCTATATCTAGGAGTGAAATTGCTGGGTCAAATGGTGCAGTGGGAAAAATAATAGCCCTATAAAGATGTCCATATCCTAATTCCTGAAGCCCGTGAGTCACTTATATAGCATGACAAAGGGGAACTAAGTTTGCAGATGAAGTCAAGGTTGCTAACTGGCTGACCTTAAAATCGAGAGATTATCGTGGATTATTGGAGCAGGCTCAGTACTGGGGTCCTTAAAAGTGAAAGGAGGCAGGGTCAGAGTGTCAGAGAGAGATGTGATTGTGGAAGAATTTTCAAAGAGATACAACTTTATTGCATTTGGAGATGGAGGAGGGGATTCTGAGGCAAGCATTGCAGGCAGCCTCCGGCAGCAGGAAAAGGCAGAGAAATGCCTTCTCCCACACAGCCTACAGAAGGAATGAAGCTTTCTAACTAACACCTTCATTTTAGCCCAGTGAGATTGGTGTCAAACTTTTGACCTCCAGAATCATAAGATATTAAATGTGTGAGGTTTTGAGCTATTCAATTTTAAGTTTTTTGATCAGACTCTTAGTAACAACTGGTAATGCTCCTGTGGCAACTATGATGTTAAATGATCGTGGCTGATTGTTTTTGCCAAATACCTTGTGGGTAGTGCACAGCAAGCTTTGAGTTACGTCAAATAAAGACTAACTCTGAAAATGGAGTTTTTCAGCAAGCTCTAGACCCATCAAATGGAGCTGATCCTTTGGGGAAGGACTTTTCATAGGTCCAAATCAGTTTTGCCCCCTCCAGTGGCATGTAGGCATGTCGCTGCCTTCACAGCTACTCCAGTGGGACGTCTCTGGCTTTAGTGACTACTTTGGAGCTGGGGAGACTGATGAGATTAGGGCACATGAAAAGGCTACAAGGCTCTGTGCTTACTGAGATTCAGCCGTGTTTCTTGAACAAATATCGCTTTGATTGTTATAATCTTACATTCTGAAAAGGCAGCTTTTGGCAGTTTTTGCCAGTGTTCTCTTCACTTTTTAAAGACGTGAATTTTCAGAGGTCCATTGCCTACCATTCTGAAATCTGAGCCCTTCTTTTACTGGATTTCTATTCTGGAGAGTTGGGCAGTTCAAGAATGGGACTGAAGCCATGCCTCCTCACGCTTATCTTTTCTCAAGGTGGACTCGAGTAGCCTACTTCCTATGTCCTAAATCCAAGAGTCTCACCCGGGTCATATTTATCCCTCTGGATTGTACTGTTTATTGTCACTTCCTGTACCTGAGTCTATTGTACAAATAATTAGGTTCCCACTATGAAACCCTTTCCCTGGCAATATCTGAGTCTAACTACTCGTCTGAATATGACAAAGCCTTGGGAAAACAAATACATCAGCTTATTTCGAAGGAGACTTTACAAATCTCTGGTCTGTAGCTTTACTTAGGATCTAAGAGTTCCCAGGAGTGCCTTCTCTATCAGCTCCCTCTCGCTTTCTGCTAAGCAGCTATACACAACCTCTCCTCTACTCTCCTTTCCTCTGCACTATGCTCTTGAAGTCAGAAAAACTGGCTCCAGACCTGGATCTGATGTCTTGTAGCTTTGTGATATTAGACATGCTATTGTACTTCCCAGGAACTGATAGGCAAAAGCAATAAAGATAGCTATGTCACAGACTATTTTGGATATGACATATGTTAATTACTAGAAAGTGCCCTCTGCAGTCTCCAACTCATTTAACCAACTTATTTTAGGTTATAGGAATCTACATACCTCAATACTCCTTTTGCTAGAGCTGTTTTTATTCAATGGTTGTTTTACAGTTCTCTCTAAAGATTTTTTAAAAAATATTTTTGCCTTAAGTCAAATAACTCAGAAACAGAAAGTCAAATACCACGTGTTCTCACTTATTAATTGGGAGCTAAATCATGTATACCTATGGACATAGAGTAGAGTAGCAGGCGTTGGAGACTTAGAAGGGTAGGAAGAGGGTGAGGAAAGAGAAATTACTTAATGGAGAAAAATATACTTGTGTAGGTGATGGCTGCATTAAAAACTCAGCCTTCACCACCGTGCAATATAGCACATAACAAAACAGCACTTGTACCCCCTCCGTCTATAAAAATAGAAAATAGAAAAAAAATTTGGTGATACATTTGAAAACAATCTTTAAAAAATAATTTTAGTCTATTCTAGATGATTTAGAGGACTTCATAACCTCATATGTAGTACTTCAGAACTACATATTTCCAAGTAATTTCCTTCCCCATGTTTGCGTGTTTTTCAGTGTGTTGCCATCAGCTAACATGATTTTAATTGTGGGAAAAGAACCAAAGTCAAATTTAATAGGAAAATAATACATTTGCTTCAAATAAAAACCAAATGACATTATAACTCACACAGTCATAAGTCAAATGGAAGAAAATGTTGAAAGATTTGAATTATTAATTCACACCGAAGTGATAAAGACAACACACACACACACACACACATACACATACACAAAGACACTCACACATGTCACCAAAGCCATCAATACTATAGTCATACTGCAAACAGACCTTTTAGTTTTAGCAAAATCATATCCAAAGGCATGTGAATCTGATGTTGATCTTTTGAACTGTAATCCTCTTATAATTTTGTTTGTGATTACTTTTGTAAATATTTTTAGGTTTGTACCAGTATAAGTCTCATAAGCCTATGATGATTATAATGAGTTTGTGTATATGCATATTTGTTACATTATAATAAAATTATCCAACCAACACTTGGTAGGGGAGTGGCATCCATGAGAAGGTATTTTTTTGCAGAAGGCATCTGTATATTACTCTCTTTTGGGAACACAGCTCTGTCTCATAGAAACCAGGCAAAGCTCTGGGGGAGCCTTGAAAGGAGTTTATATGCAGGCTGAAGACATATCTTTAGGCCACAATGACAAAATAAAGAGATGAGAGAGACTTCCTCAACATGAAGGCTAGGAAGCTGTGCATTACCAAAAGGCACATAAAACTCTCGGGCAGAAACCAATTAAAAATAATGAGGAGAGGAGGGTTTACTGGGAAGGGAATAAGTAAAATAAGAAAACATTTTGGAGGCCCATTTTTAAGAGGGTAGGCTGAGATAAAGAAGACCTGACTTAGAATTCTCTTTTTACCCCTCATTGAATGAGTCCCATTGGCTGCATAGCTTAATGTTCCTGAGCTTCAGTTTCTGCAACATTAAAATGCCTCCTTCACAGATTTGTTATGTGGGTCAAATAAAATTACAGAAGTGAAAGTACTTTGTGAGCCACAGAGCACTGTGTATATGTTAGTGGTGCCACTATATTTCACGATTTAGATGTTCATGAGGGATCCCTAGAAATTTTTTCAATTCTTTATAATTAAATATCTCAGCAAAAGATAAAAAAAACCCTAGAAAGCTCAAGGTCAATGAAATAAGCAATTCTTGCATCTAGTCTAGGCTCAGATCTTGGCAAATACAGAGTTGATGTATTCTATTAAAACAAAACCTTGGGGAGACTGGTTTAGGCAAAATGCCTAACTGATGGGGAATTTTTATTTTGTCAATAGATTTTCTTTTTGTTAATCACAAAGTTTCTTTTATACATTAAAACACAAACAAATTCCCATAGTTTGGCACAAATCTGTTCATGCATATATTCATGCACAGAAATATCCAGGCTTGTCCATTTATTGACACTTCCATAGAGACCCACACAATTTCATGCTTTTATATGCACAAACCACCTGCATACACTTGCCCCACTAACCCTTGAATGAGCCCAGTTCTTGTCAACCATAGTGACCAGAGTCTCTCAAGGATTCATTTCAAGCCTGATTCATAAGTAAGAGGCAAAAATGTCAAACTATCCCATCTCACAGCATTTATCTCAGCCAGTGATGCCATGCTAACCTAGTCTTTAGATCATTCTTAGAAAGCATTTTGGAACCCGTGAAGATAGACTTCAAAGGCAGTTATGCCTAGGTTCAAATCATGACCTTAGGCAAGTGGCTTGATATTTCTGAGCCACAATTTCCTTGTTTGTAAAATACTGAACAGTGAAAACTACCTCACCGAAGTGCAAACATGAGGTGCAATGATGTAATATATATTTCCTCTATGCTCTTCTGAGCTATTTTAAGGTGAATTTTTTGGTTGGGGGACCATACACACACGCACACACACACACACACACACACAGAGTAATCTTAAGGTCTCAAAATGGCCCAGGACCCAGGACCCCCAGCTGGAGGAACTCAGGGACCTCTTAATGCTCATCTGTTACTGGCTTGATGACTTCTCTTTCTACACACCTTCTCCATTCTCCTCTCTCTAGCATCAAACTTTCTGTTTGCATGGATTTAACCACTCTCTCCTGACTTCCCATGGCCTCACTGAATGGGGCTCTAACATAAGGCATCCTCTTAGCTTCTGACCCAGTTATAATGACTATGATCTCTCCATGTTGACCAATTCCACATTTGTGAGAGAGGAATTTGATAAGACTTACCTTTACACACCAGGCCGTAAGAATTTAACTTTGGAGTCCCACAGACTTCAGATAAAAATCTAGTTCCAGCACTTCTTACATCTCTGACCTTAAGCAAGTTGCTAAACTCTCAGAATCTTAGTTTTCTCATAGCCATATGTGGAGAATTATAGTTTTTACTCCCATTGGATTGTTGTGAGGAATAAACCAGATAATGTATGGGAAGTGCTCAGCCTAGTACATGGTACCTGTTGAGCCATAAAAAAATGCTAACTACAATAAGTGTCAGTTCTGGCCCTAGGCCAGAGGTCAACCTAAAAGCGGGTTGTCTTTTTGTTAGCTGACAACTCCTGAGCCTGTCAGCCATAGCCACTGGGCAACAGAGGCTGGGGTTGTTTCCTTAGATAGAAGTGTAAGCAGGCTGGGTGCGGTGGCTCACGCCTGTAATCCCAGCACTTTGGGAGGCTGAGGTGGGCAGATCACTTGAGGTGAGAAGTTTGAGACCAGCCTGGCCAACATGGTGAAATTCTGCCTCTACTAAAAATACAAAAAAAAAAAAAAAAAAGTTAGCCAGGTGTGGTGGCACGCACTCCTAGTCCCAGTTATTCAGGAGGCTGAGGAAGGAGAATTGCTTGAATCTGGGAGGCAGAGTTTGCAGAGAGCCGAGATTGTGCCACTGCCCTCCAACCTGGGAGACAGAGTGAATCTACATCTCCAAAAAAAAAAAAAAAAAAAAGCATAAGCAGGCCAGACTGCCAGACTTTCTGTAGCTAGATCTACTCAGCGTATGAGATGTGGGTTTTCTTTAACTCTACATAAAGTTGAAAGATAATGCAATACAATCAACATATACATGGTACAATGTTAGCATTGGGAAAATACATTACTACTCAAAAAATAAAAAGTTTTCTCTTACCAAAAAGTTTTGGTAGCGAAAAAAAGTCTTCGCTACCAAAATAAAACAAAAGCCACCTGATGAATATTTAAAGAGATGTGCCCAGGGTATTATGCGGGCTGTAACCAAACCTGGGGACTCTGGCAGAAAAAAATGGAGCTTCCTGGAACTGATAATGTAAGCTTTGAAGAATGAGCAAAAGTTAGCCAGCTTAACAAATTTAACAGTGGAGACAATTGGATAATTTAATTGGACAAAAATAGTTAGCCAGGTTAACAAATTTAGCAGTGGAGACAATTTAACAATGGAGACTCTTCAAGGAGAAGATAGGAGGCTCACATGTATCCATATTATTGGTAGATGTACACCTTACCTGTTCAGAGTGAGAATCTTCATCCCACAAATCATTTTTCTTCAAAAAAGTAATGATGACCTTAGGACTTGAGTTTCTCAACATGTGTATCAGGAGTGTTCAATTTTTTGGCTTCCCTGGGCCACACTGGAAGAAAAAGAATTGTCTTGGGCCACACATAAAATACGCTAATACTAACAATAACTGATGAACTAAAAAGAAAAGGGCAAAAAAACTCATAATGTTTTAAGAAAGTTTATGAATTTGTGTTGGGCTGCATTCAAAGTTGTACTGGGCTGCATGCAGCCCGTGGGCTGCCGGTTGGACAAGTTTGATGTATATTCTCATTGATAAGATGGTATGAGTTCAGAATAAGGGAAATCTAGGTCCTGTTAACAATTGCTGCTTAGAAGAATTTACTGAGGGCTTACCAAGTGTCCAACACATAGGTTGGAACAATCTTTATTCATTATTCTGTAGATCACTATAGGAAGTTTCCAGAAACTGTCAGAATCTACAGTGCAGTCAAAAGAGGAACGCAGGCTATATTAAAAGTGTCTAGAAATATTTCTGGGCATCTAAACGGAGGGTCAGACCAGGCTCAGACTTCCACTTCTGCAGTGTGCATCTCATTATGCCAGTCACTCAGGGTCCCTCCTAGGGACTTCTCTGGGCCTTAGGGTGGCCAAAGCAGTGTAGTCTGCGACAGATGGAGGAACACCTCTTAGACCTTAAGTTTGTGTTGCCACAAACTGCTCAGGAATCCCAGAGCAGGTGTGCTTGGCTCTCAATGTGAATTTATTAAACAGATATGTTTTGATTTATTTTTAAAAGCAAATATTGAACAATACAGAAGCAAACAGAGCATAATTTAACAACCATCTGTGTGCTTGCCATTTATAATTAACAGGTATTAGCATCTTATAATATTTGTTTCACACATTGTTATTAATAAAATAACACTATTGTACTGTTGATGCTTGCTGCCCAGTCCATCTCAGATCACACCCTTCTTTCCAGAAGACAATTATTAGGATGACCTTGATTTGTAACTTACCAGTCAAATGGTAAAGCTTTAATCCATTAGCAATATATTGACGTTTTCAATATTTTATACAAATATTATCATATGATTTTTGTCTTTCTGTAATTAGCTTTGATTTCACTCATGTGATGGTTTTTAAAGGTCTCTCTTGATGAATATATGTCTAATGAATTCATTTTAATTGCTGAATTGAATTTCAATGATGGATGTTTAAGTTGGGTTTTCAAATTTTGCCTGAGTCATTCAAGGACTTGGCATAACATACTTGACAGAAATTTGTACAGATCAGGTATAGAGGACAGTCACTGTGTGATATTGAGATACCCATGGTTCTCTTGGGATTAAGGCTGGTTTTTGTTATTGTTGTGGTTTGCCCTTCTAAATCTATTTTACTGTTCTATATACTTTTTTTCTTAGGATGAAACTTCACTTTACTGTAGTGTTGTAAATTAACTTTGATTAGGCCATGCAACAACTTCCTTGATACTTCAATGTATGTTTTAAACATACCTATATATTTACATAGATGTATCTCTATATATCTCACCAGCAAACATGATAGAAATAGATTTTCACATCCCATTCCTTCCATTTATCACGCATTTTCACACATGCCAAAAATCAGCAGCAGAGGGGAACAGCATGCTCAAATATACTAATCATGGCACGACCTGCCACTCTTCATCATACATTGTTCTCTGTCTCCTGCAGGAGTTCTCAAGTATAAAATTGCTTTTAGAAAATAACTTAATATCTATACTTCTTTTGTTTTTGTGAAGGAGTAGCACACCACAGGCCATATAATATTTTTGCTATGGCTGTTAGAAAGCTCAAAACCCGATTTGTGACTAGATCATTGAATTAGAATTGCACCCCTTTTCCTTGCTGCTAACGGTCTACTTCTGCCTCATTTAGAACTTTTACAATGTGTCACTTTTATTGCAAATCAACTGGATTTATTTGTTAAAAAAAAGTCATAATGTATGTGACCATATAATTATTATGCAAACTGGACACTTTTAAAAGTAAAAGGGGCTAATAAAGTAAGTTAATATTATATACTTTTTGAAACATCATACTCTATTGAGTGATATGTAAATAAAATTTTATAGCTCTATAAGACAAATATTTACCTTCAGACATGGTCTCATTTAAATGACTTCTAACTGTTGAGAAAGACGCTGATATTTTTGTGAGTTTCAGTCTTTGGTCAGTCCTGTGGATATTGACACTACTTTGACCATGCACCCTCCCTCTTGGTGGTTTGTAAAAATTAAATACCTGAAATATAGAATCATTCTTGACTCATAGTAAACACTATGTGTGATTTTGCCAACATTTTTTTTACCTTCTATAGGATATAGTTTTTTCCACTAGTGGACCAAAGGCAACAAAGAAACCCATCATTATCATCATCATCAACAATAAAACAACAATGCAAAGTACCTTTGGTGATATTTTCACAGCCCATCTTATAATATGAGGGCTTCTTATCATTTATTCAATGCTTAACATGTCAAATGCAATGCAATGTGCTCTACCTATATAACTTATATTTTTTAATCTTTGCTATAGCACTCCGATTCTGATATTTATTTCCTTGTTTTACTGAGATGGAAACATGGGCTCAGAAAGAAAGAGCTACTTTTCTAAGATCACACAGCATGTGAACGAGGATTTATATCCTGGTCATTTCACTCTAGGGTCAGTGCTTGTAATCGCTAAACTTCTCTATGTTAATAAAGTAGGCAGAATTAAAAAGACATAAAGCAATGATGTTTCTTATCAGCATAGCCATTGATTCCATCATTGAGTTGGAGAGGACATTGTAATTACTAACTTATGAACAATAACTTAAAGAGAGGCTTGTTCAGGCTTAAGATATGATTAATAAAAATGAACAGCCCTTATCTAGCAATGATTATGAGTCATTCTTGCTCATGACAAACCAAGTTCCTGTCCTTTATTGGGTCAAAAGGGGAAGGCTGTTTGGCTGCGCATGGCTGATCAAGTCCCTCTGTCTACTTCCTTCTCCCTGGTTGTTTTCCCCGCCTTACTTTCTTCCAATCCCTGTCTTCAGGATTACTCCAAGCTGTGTTGCTTCAGAAAGAAGTTGCTAAGAAGGCTTCTGTTGCAAATGGCACAAGCTGAATGTTTCCCAGTGACAGGCAATCCCTCACCCAAGACAACTTGTACAGGCCCTTCACATCCTCTTGGTGCTTTTTCAACACAGCAGCTGTACAGGCTGAATTCTGTCAATCTGTATTTTCCAAAGGTATGCCAGTGCTCAACAATCTATTTTATGCTCTCCTGCTTCTTCCTGTTCCCATTTACCTTTTTTTCTGATTATCTCCTAGAATATATTTGTCATCTAAATAATCCCAGTCCCACATCTCTCTAGCCTTACAAAGTTTTGTACTCGAATGTTGTTCTTATCCATTACATTTGCTTCTGTCTCCCTCCATCCTGATTTTGGCTTAGCTTTTCTAGATGAGTTATACTTGAATAAGATCTACTGGTAACAGTCTCTCCATTGGACAAGCCCCAAAGCTGATGTCTCTTAGAATTATGTTCTTGGAGGAATCTCTTGCTCAAATATTACCTAGCTTGTTCCCACATAATGTCTTCTTAATAGTCATAGAAGGAAATTGTTGTCATGGTTAAAGTAGAACCTCCATAGTTCAATTTAATATGAACAAGGATGTAAAGCATTTAGGCATCATGCATAGAGCTGAACATATAACAAATATATAGCCAACAGGCTATCTAAATGGCAAAGAATGTTCTAGAATAACTCGTGACTTGAATCCACACAGATGTAGGAAACGATTGAGCCAAAGGCAGTCTTAGCAGCAACTAATAAATTATTTCCCTCCCCAGAACATGCTTGTTCTAACATGGCATTTATTCAGAGTTATGTTTAATTTGGCTGTCTTAAATGCAAAAAACAGATATGGACACAAACACATATTTTAAGACATAGTTGTTGTTGTTTTTTTCTCCAGAGAAATGGCTCCTTTGATATACTGAAAGAGTGGAAGTAAATGTTGCTTTGAACTAGTCTCTTTGTTCAGCTGCTAACTATGCTATTTATAGAACACACACAAAATTCTGGAGGGAGCATATCGTAATGTATGAGAGCCCGGGTGCTGGAATCGCCCTGCCTGAATTCTGGCTCTACAGTTTCCAGCTGCATGATGTTTGTTAAATTACTTTAGCAACCTAATCTTCATTGTCACCATTTTTTTTTTAATTAACATAAACCACCTTGGATGGTTTTATGAGGACGAGATGTAATAACTTCAGGTCAGGAACTTTGAAGGGTGCTGAAATACAGTCAGTAGTCAATCAATTTTAGTTGAGAATTTTTACAAAGTGTAAGAGAAAGTGCATAGGTTCTAGAGCCACAGATACCTGGCTTCTCTTTCTTCTCTGCCATTTACTAGATATGTGATTTCCATGGAGTTGCTGCTTGGAATCTCAGTCCCTTAATCTATAAAACGGAGACAATCATACATATTTCCCAAAGGCTCTTAAATGAGATAATATGTAAATCTTCAGATAACAATAGATGTTCACTAAATGTTAATACCTTTTCACCTTCTCTACCACTGGAGAACCAGTAGAATAAATAAAAGAGGGAGGAAATAAGGACATCAAAAAGGAAATTGTTTCATAGGAAGCTGTGAACATTAGGAATTAGTTGAAGGGTGACTTGTAGCCAAATCACAAGGTACGAGTTTCTACTTTGCCAGTGCTCTTTCTTCCCCTGCCACACCTCTGGGTCTCTATTCTGAGCACTGTCTTGGGACTGAAATGGGGTATTAGAACCAGTGAGTCTTCTTTCCTAGTATGCAGAACCCTCTGATCTGCTGAGACAGCCTTCAAAGATTCCATGCTTGCAGGATGTCTGCACGTGAGTCTGTGTGTTTGTCTGTTTGCATACATTGATGTCCATGCATAGTTTCCAGCATCGAGGTGAAAATATTGGTGCCTGTCATCAGATATATCTGGAATGATTGGTATTCCTACTTGAACACTTGATATGTGTGTCCATGAGCAAGTCATTTAACTACTACATGAGGACTAAGTGAGACAAAAGACTGAATTCATGATGGCTGGCAGGCACTAAGTGGGAGATCAAACTGACTACAATGATTAGCATAATAATTATCAATCTCCCTATAGATAAGCACATATAGATCTGTGACTGTGGCTGTATAAGAGACATCCATGTAGGTCCCTACTTCTCTTTTTCTAAGAGAACAGGCAGAGGATCTCCAGGCCTTTCCTTACATACTTTGTGTGAAGACATCAGCGGGCCCTACTGACTCTAATTAACTCATTGTATCAGTTCAGAGCAATGCATTTCAAATGCGGCTGATCGCTCTGTGCTGGCTGTCTCCAGGCAAAGCTTCTCGTAGGCATTGGCCATGAACTCACTCTAACTTACTAGACAGTGGAATGTCACCAAAAAAAGTAAGAAAATTGGCTCCAGAAAGACCTGATCCCATTCCCAGCTCTATTCCTTACGCCCTGTGCAATACTGGGCCAGTTTTTCTGCCTCTGGGAATTCGGGTTTTCTTATTGGAAGAATAGAATGATAATAAACTTCACAGATGAATCAGATTCTGAATTTATAGATATGGAACCAAGCACAGAGACCAACATTCATCTCAATCATTCAGCAAGTAAATACAATGCTTCTCCTGTGAGTCAGGCACTGTGTTAGGCTCTGCAGATGACATAAGGGTGAGATTTTTACTCTCTTGGAACGTGGAATTACTGGGATGTAATAAATGTGTCCAGAAAACATATATTTTTTCTTCTTTCATCTCTTTGTATGGAAATTCTTTCTAATTTTTGGAGTGTCTGGCCTCTTATGGTCTGTACTCTGCCTCACTGGTGAGTTTCTAGTTCAGTGTGCCTCAGGCAAATCTATTATTTTAAAGGCAGGATGTGGATCAAGGTAGTCTCAAGCTTGAGGAAGTCTTGAGGTGGGATAAAGCACATGGAGCATTGCAAAGGTTTTTTTTTTGTGTGTGTGTGTATGTGTGTGTGTGTGTGTGTGTATGAGTGTGTGAGTGGCTGGGAAGCTGCCAAATTTCTAATAATAAATGAATTTGCCTTTATTTAAAGAAGGAAGTGGTACTTTCCCTCACAGTAGAGGGAGGAAAGGCTGTGTCCTCAGGATTTTGTTACCAGCACCACCTCTCCCCTGACTGGAAGGTGGCTTGAGTTAGGAACAAAAATGACAAATGCAAGCCTAGCCTTAGAGAGCCTCCCAGATAGGTGAAAATGAAAGGCAGAAAAGTACAAGTTACTGAAAGGAATGATCTAGAATGCAAGTGGGATATGGCAGCATAGCACTGGACATGCAGTGTGGGTGGTAGGTTGGGAGAAGGGGCTGGACAAGCACTGATTATTCTCATGTCCTGGATATGACAGAGATGGCTGGAGCTCAGCACCTCTCTCTGTCCCTCTGCACTTCCCAGGGTACCCCGCAGTTAGATCAGGGTCCCTGAAACAGAGTTGTAGCCAATAGGATGTGGCTGAAGTGGCTCATTTAATTTCTTGAGAGACTTCTTAGTGCCAGATCCGTTCTCAGCCTTGGAAATTCAGCTGGAAACACAACCAATACAAATATCTGTCCTTACAGAGCTTACATATTCTGGCGAGTGAGATAAACAATGAATTTACACTCATTGAATAAGCAAAATATAGTGAATCTGATAAAATATATGAACAAGTAAAATACATAAAAATAAATATGTGCTTTTATATGTAATTTGTTTATAAGTAAAAATGTAAATGTTTCTATATAATTTTATAAATTTATGTAAAATTATATAAGTATATATGTGTGTGTGTATATATAGTATGTATATAATATATAGTACAAAATATAAAGATGGTGATAAATGCTAAGCCAATAAATAAATTAGGTAAGGAGGATCAGAAGTACTGGAGGAATAATTTTAAAGAGGTGGCTATGGAACCCTAATAGAGAAAGTAAGATTTGAATAAAGAGACATAGAACTAGTCATGCAGACATCTGAGAAAAGAACATTGCATGGTTATCAGTAACTCCACTCAGCCGAGTGGAAGGCGGGGAATAGAACAGGGAAGAGTCTGGAGAGAGGATATATGTCTGGATCGTCTCTGGCCTTGAGGCCACTGCAAGGTTGTTGGCTTGCAGTCTGGGGTAAATGGAGAAGCTAGTACATGAGGAGTGAGATGAGACATATTTCATGAGAATTACTCAGATGAGTATTTTGAGAATACACTGAAAGGGATGTGGGAGCAGGCCAGAAGCAGAAAGACAGTGTGGAGGCTCTTGCAGTGTTAAGAGAAGAGGCTGGCATGGACCAGGAGTTGGGAGTGGAGGTGGGAGATTCGGATACATTTTGAAGGAGCCAATAGAATTTGCTTATGAGCAAGATGTGGGGAGTGAGAGCAAGAGAGGAGTCATAGGAGACTGCAGAGTTTTGCGCCTCTAAGGCAGCTGGAAGTTGCTTAGGCTGGAATGGAGTTGCCAGTCTGAGTTTGGAAAGGCTACAGGAGGACCATGCGTGTGGAGTGGGTAATGGTATCAGAACCTCAAATTTGAGATGCCCATGGGATATCGAAATTAAGATTAAACGTAGACACTGGATGTGTGCCTTGGATGCTGGGGGGAGAGGATGAGATAAAAATGCACAGTTTGAAGCCATCGGTGTACAAATAGTACTTCAACACTTAAGTGGTGATAAGAAGGTGGGGTCACCCTTCTTATCTTTCTGCATCCAAGGTGGTTGAGTAACAGGTGCAGTGGCAGAAAGGAAATGAGTCCACTGGAAGAACAGGAATTTCTGAACAGGACAGGAAGGAGAATGGCCTCAGAGGCAGCCTGCTTCCTGAAAAAGTTTTCTGGACTTCCAAGCAGAACCCAGAGATATTAATAAACAGAAAGGGAAAACAAAATTATGGTAATTTTACTAATTTGAGAAAAATAAGATAAATTATTTACTAAATAATTTGGTAAGCACAGACTTTCTAAGCAGTGACTCAGAAGGTTCTTGCTGGAAGGTGCACCTTAAAACACTGATACTGGAGTGAATGACAGGCACAGAGGTTCTGATGACTCATCCACTTGTTTCACTTACACGTCATCTGGAAGCTCTGGGGCCATTCTAATGGCAGTCTTAGTTCTAAGGCAATTTCAAGAGAACAAAAATAGAATTATTTTTTCATTGAAAGCTGTATAATGTGTTACAGGTTAACACACAAATCACATAATGTCAAATGTGTGCGTAGACTAGGAAGCAAATGTAAATGTTATAAGTAAATGAAAATGCATGAATGTATAGACAAGAATGGTGGAGGTCGTGGCAAATTAGGATATAGCAATTATTCAGTTGACTGCTGTCATGTGGGACTAGAAGTCAAATTTTCTTCAAATTTTCAAGAGCCTAGAAACGTGGGTTTTTATGTGGACATGCCCAATATTTAAATGTTGGCAACCAGTTTACTTTAGTAAACATCTGTGTACATGAAACAAAGTATGTTTTCTGTCTAATGGTAGCTGATTGGACACAAATTTTCAACCACTGATGGAGGACTTTATTTACCTGTTCTTTTCACAAGCATTTGCTGAGAAGCTGCCATGTTATTGGTGGATACAAGTGAAACAAAACTACATATAGCATGATTGATTCCCACCTAGTAGGGGATGTGAACAACTCTACATATGGTCTCATGCTTTGTGTTTGTAAAGGATAGTTCTGAGGCAAAATGGGAAGAAACAAATACCTCTGCAATGACAAGACTCTAAATACCCCATGAGGAGAGTGACATTTGGGGTAAATCCAGCTTGGGGATGAAAGAGTGTGCAAGATGTTAGAAGTCTGCTGAATTTGTATTTGGTTTATTATAAAGTATACAAATGACTAAACTATCCTAATCTACTGTTGTTGTGAGAGTGGACTGCTTATCTGCCATTTTTCATTATCTATGATCCATGGTAGTCACTAACTACAACTTCTTACTAACAGTTTTACTGAAATATAATTTGCATAGGATACAATTAACTTATTTAAAGTGTATAATTCAACATATTTTAGAATATGTACAGGGCTACACAACCATTACCACAATACAGACAGTCCTCAACTTAGGATTGTTCCACTGATCATTTTTCAACTTTATGATGGGTTTGTCAGGGTATTAAATGTGCTTTTGACTTATGATGGGTTTATTGCAATGTAACTCCATCATAAGTCGAGGAACATCTGTATAAATTTTAAGACACTTTTCCCCTGTAAAATAAATCTCATGTCCATTAACAATCATCTCCCACTTTCTCCTCCCACTCAGCCTTAGGTAACCACTAATCTATTTTCTGTCTCTATTGATTTGCCAATTCTGGATGTTTCACAGAAATGGAATAATATAATATTCGAGTCTTTCGTGACTGCTTTTACTTAGCATAATATTTTCAAGGTTCATTCATTTCCTAACATGTTTTACCAAATAATTTCTTCTTATGGCCAAATAATATCCCACTAAATAGATACGCCACATTTTATATGTTCATTCATCAACTAATGAACATTTGCATTGTTCCCACTCTTTGATTATGAATAATTCTCCTATGAACAGTGTGTACAAGTTTTTGTGGATATCTGTTTTCCATTCTCTTGAATATATACATAGGAGGAAATTGCTGGGTCATATGATAACTCTATGTTAAATAGTTTGAGGCACTGCCAAAATATTCTTCAAAGTGGCTGCATCATTTGACGTTTCCATCAAAAATATATGAGGGTTACAGTTCCTCTACAACCTCACAAAACACTTGTAATCATGTGCTTTTTTTTTTTTTATTAGAACCAGTCAATCGGTATAAAGTGATATCTCTACTGTTTTTACTTGAATATTTAACAGTGTATGATGTTAAGAAGCTTTTCGTTTGCTCATTGGCTATTTATATGCATTCTTTGAAGAAATTAAATTTTTCTCTCCTATAATTGAATTGTCTTTTTATGATTGAGTTGTATACATTTTTTACATTTTTCTACTTAAAAGTCCTAATGAGATTTATGGCTTGTTAATATTTTCTCCCATTCTGCTAGTTGCTTTTCATTTCTTAATAGTATTGTTTGCAAAGAAGACTCATGAAGATTTATACCTGTTTTATCCTAATAATTTTATAGTTTTTATTTTTTGTTTTTCCATTTAGGTCTGTGATAAAAAAAAATTTTTCTTTTTTCTTTTCTTTACTTTTATTTTATTTTATTTTTTTGAGACGGAGTCTCCTCACTCTGTCACCCAGGCTAGAGTGCAGTGGCTTGATCTTGGCTCACTGCAAGCTCCACCTCCTGGGTTCACACCATTCTCCTGCCTCAGCCTCCTGAGTAGCTGGGACTACCAGCACCCGCCTGGCTAAATTTTTTGTATTTTTAGTAGAGATGGGGTTTCACCGTGTTAGCCAGGATGGTCTCGATCTCCTGACCTCGTTATCCACCCACCTCCGCCTCCCAGAGTGCTGGGATTATAGGTGTAAGCCACTGGGCCCGGCCAGTCTGTGATAAATTTTATGTTAGGCTGGACAGAGTGGCTTATGCCTGTAATCCCAGCAATTTGGAAGGTCAAAGTGGACAGATCACTTGAGCCCAGGAATTTGAGACCAGCTTAAGCAACATGGCAAAACCCTGTCTCTACAAAAAATACAAAAATTAGCTGGGTGTGGTGGCATGTACCTCTGGTTCCAGCTACTAGGGTGGCTGAAGTGGGAGGATCGCTTGAGCCTGGGAGGTTGAGGCTGCAACCAGCTGTGATCACACTGCTGCACTCCAGCCTGGGTGACAAAGCGAGACCCTGTCTCTAAATAAATACATCAATTTTAAGTTAATTTTTGTGAATGGTGTGAGGTCGGGGTCTGACTTCATTCTTTTGTGTTTGTCCTAGAACCATCTATTGAAAAGTCTCTTCTTTCTCAATTAAATTTTTTGGCACCTTCATTGAAAATCAATTGAGCATAAATGTAAGTAACTATTTCTGTACTCTCAATTCCATTCCATTGATCTATCTGTTTATACTAATGCCAGCACTACACTGTCTAGATTACTGTACTTTTGTATTGTTTATCAATCAGAAAGTTGGAAGTGAGTTTTCCAACTTTTTTCTTTAACTTTGTTCTTTGTTTTGGCTATTTGTGGTACTTTGGAATTTCTTAATAATTTTAGGAAAAATTTGTCAATTTCTAAAAAAAAAGAGGCAGCAAGAATTGTGTTGCATGTGTAGACCAATTTGGGAGTGTTGCCGTCTTAACAATATTAAGATTTTTATTCCATGACAATGTGATGTGATTCTAATTATGTAGGTCTTTATTTTCTCCCAATGATATTTTGTTGTTTTTATACAAAAATTTTGCGTCTACTGGTAATTTTGCCAGGTGTAGTGGCTCACGCCTGTAATCCCAGAACTTGGGGAGGCTGAGGTAGGAGGATCACTTGAGCAGGGTCAGTTTGAGACCAGCCTAGGCAACATAGTGAGACTCTGTCTCTACAAAAAAAAAAAAAAAAGAAAAAATTAATTAATTAGCTGAACATAGTGGCACACGTTTGTAGTCCGACATACTCAGGGCATGGAGGTGGGAGAATCACTTGAGCCCAGGCAGTCACAACTGCAGTAAGCCATGATTGTGCCACCACACTCCATCCTGGGTGATAGAGCGACACCCTGTTTAAAAAAAAAACAAAAAAACTATTATTATTAATTAAATTTGGGCCTGAGTATTTTATTTTGTAATGTCACTGTAAATCGAATTATTTTATTAGTTTTATATCAAAATGCTCATTTTTCTTGTGTAAAATTCAATTAATATTTGCATTTTGATCTTATATCCTGAAACTTTGCTGAACGAGTTTACTGGGTCTATTTATTTTTCCGGTGGATTTCTGAGAACTTTCTATATACAAAATCATGCCATTTTTAGAAAAGATAATTTTACTTCTTCCTCTTCAGTGTGGGTAACTTACATTTCATTTTATTGACTAATGGCCCCACTATAAACCCCAGTATTATGATGAATCAAAGTGATGGAAGCAGATATATTTGCTTGGTCTTGGACCTAATCTTAAGGGGAAAGCATTCATTCTTTCAGCATTAAGTATGATATTATCAGAATTTTTTGTAAATACCTTTTAGAAGGTTAAGGGAATTCCCTTCTATTTCTAGTTTGTTGAGTGTTTTTATCATGAAAGGGCACCACATTTTTCAATTTTTTCTATACCTGTTGAAATTACCCTTTTTTGTACTTTATTAATATTGTAAATTATATTCATTAATTTGCAGATGTTAAACCAAACTTGCATTCCTAGAATAAGTTCTACTTGGTCATGACTTAATCTCTTTATTTATTTATTTACTTTTGATGTTATTGAATTCGGTTGCCAAGTATTTTTTGAGGATATTTGTACCTATGCCCATAAGGAATGTTGGCAGGCAGTTTTCTCGTGATACTGTTTTCTGTTTTGTTTTTTAGGATAATATTGGCCTCATAGAATGAGTTGAGAAGTACTTCTTCCTCTTCTATTTCATGGAAGAGTTTCTGAAGAATTAGTTTTACATCTTTTTTTGGTGGAAGTGAAGTGACACACACTGGGTCTAGGGTTTCCTTGTAATGGAAAGTTTATAGAATTACTAATTCAATTTTTCCATTCGTATGGTTTATTATAATCTTATATTTATTCTTGAATAAGTTTAGTAATTTGTGTCTTTCTAGGAATTGTCCATTTCATCTAAGTTCCCTAATTTGTTGATTCCGTTTTTATATAGGACTCTAATAATTATTTTTATTTTTAAAGAAACTATAGATTCAAGGGTACATATGCAGGTTTGTTACATGGATATATTGCATAATGGTGCAGTTTGGGCTTCTACTGTACTCATCACCCTAACGATGAATATTGTACCCTATAGCTAATTTTTCAACCCTCAATCCCTTCCTGCTGTCCCCCTTTTGGAGCCCCCAGTATCTATTATTTCCATCTTTGTGTCCATGTGTACCAATTGCTTAGCTCCCACTTATAAGTTAGAAAACGTGGTATTTGATTTTCTGAGTTATTTCACTTAGGATAATCACCTCCGGATCTATCTATGTTGCTGCAAAGGACATGCTTTCATTCTATGTTTATGGCTGCAAAGTGTTCCATGGTATATGTATACCATATTTTCTTTACCAGTCATCCATTGATGGATATTTAGGTCGATTTCATGACTTAGCTATTGTTGAGTAGTGCTGCAATAAACATATGAGTGCAGGTGTCTTTTTTACACAATGATTTCTTTTCCTTTGGGTAGATACCTAGTCGTGGGATTGCTTAGTTGAATGGTAGTTCCATGTTTAGTTACTTGAGAAATCTCTATACTAGCTCAGTAATAACGGCCCCCTTTCACTGCTGATTTTATTCATTTTCCCAATGCCATAAACTCCTGGTTTTCTTACCATGATTTATTAGATTGTCTTGATTGAATATTTTGCCATTTGCTATGCACCCTTTGGACAAGTTCAGAGATTTTAAGTGATACTTTAAAATATTTTTTACTATTTAAGTTTTTGCTTTGCTGGGGAGAGCATCTGCCAAATTTCTTAATTTACCACTTCTGAAAGTCTCTCAATCGCTACAAGTGTCCTGAAAAATTTCTGAGAATCTAAGGAAACATCTGAATGTTTTCCCCAGAGAAAGGTATAATCACAAAAAGAAACTTTGTCCAAACTCAGGCGAAATCTTTAGTCTTTCTGAATTTTAGGAACACAATGTTAAAAATCCTTTTGGACCTCTAAAATTCTATTTTAATAAAAAGTTTACAGAAAGGGAAGAGTGTGGGTTTGCAGATTGTCATAGATTGCAAATTTGTGTGTAGCAGATTTGTACCAGATTTCAGCTAATCATTTATGAGGCTAAATGGGGATTTGGAGAGTCTATATCTGGCTTGTCATCAGTAAGCAAGAGTTGGGGAGTGATCTCTGAGTCTTGCCTAAGTTGTTTGGAGAAGTGTAGTTCTTTGCAGTAAATCAGTTCCTAAGACACAAGAGGGTGGGGAGATATCTTAAGCTTTGCTGTTTTCCAGGAGCACAGGTCTCAGGAAAATTAAACATAGCCACCACAGAACAGCTAATATGTTCAGTGGCATCATCTCTGTCCCTATTTGAGTCTTTCGACTGCATTGCACATCTACACTTAGTTTTTTTAAAGAAAGATTTCAGTGGGAGGCAGGGTAGCCACCCACCCAAACCCTCTGAGCTCTGCATCCCAGAAATAATAACTGCTAATCTAATTTGCTTCCAGATGTGACTGAGCCCCTTTTACCAGTGGGCAGGGTTGCTGTACCTTAACAATTCCTGATTGCTCTCTCTTTTCAATGGGTATGTTCTGATCCCTTTGGCTTTTGGTCAATAAAGCCTAAAATATTTACTACCAGTCTTATTAAGTCAAAATTATCTACTCTTTCCCTAGAACAGTGGTTCTCAAACAAAAGCAAGTGTCAGAATGACCCAGAAACCTTAAAACTGAGAATGCCGAGCTGCACTTCCAGAGTTTCTGGTTGAGTAGGTTTTACTTGTTGAGTAAATATTTGCATTTCCATCAAATTCCCAGGAAATGCTGATACTGTTAGTCCATGGACCACACTTCGAGAAGCATTAGTCTGGATCTTCAATGTTCCTCACTTACAACTTTCCACCACCTTAGAGTATCTGTTCTCTTTAAATAAAAGTTTTTAAAATCATTTTTTGAAAGAGAAAAAGAAAATGTGTTGCCCAGTTGGTAAGAACGTTCTACCATTCTGAGATGTGAAAGGGTAGAATGCTGTCTGGAAGTAGGGAGGTAAAACTCAGACAGGCAATTTAGGGAATAGCCTAGAAGATACCTAAGTGTTCACCACTCATTATTAACAAGTGTTAATATTTCATCATGGTCTTTTCGTAGTTTTAAAATGTTAGCTGTGATAATACTGTTGATCTCTTTAACAAATGCTGCTTCCATCCTGTATATTTTCCTAGTTTCATTGCTCTTCCTATCACCTTTATTTACCATGATAGGCAGTGGTATCATTGATCTGTTGTGTGTCCACTCTGTCCATGGTTTTTATTATTACAACATAGTATGTGTACACACACAATATATAACCTTAATATTTATAATGTGACATCACATTTTATTCAACATTTTGTTTTTTCACTCAATATTGTATATTTTATATCTTTCCCTCTTGAAAGTTTCCATCCTACAAGTTTATTTTGTTTACTTTAAGTATATATATTATTCTCTCATATGAATATCCCTCATTTATTTAATCATACCTATATTGATGGGCATTTAGATTTTGTTTGTAATTCATTGCTTTTATAAAAATGCTGCAATGAACCTTTTGGTAAGTCATGTTACACATGTGAGCATGAGTTTCTTTCTTGAGTATATATGTGGAAGTGGAAAAGTGAAATTGATAAATGTATTAATCAAGGTTATCTACAGAAACAGAACCAATAGGACATATATCAATGCATAGAAAAAGATTTATTATGGGGCATTGGCTCACTCAATTTTGAAGGCTGAGACAGTCCATGTTCTGTCATCTGTAAACTAGAGACCCACCAAAGCTTGTGGTGTAGTTCCAGTCCAAACCTGAAGACTTGAGAACCAAGGGAGCCAATGGTGTAGTCCCAATCCAAGTTTGAAGGTCCCCAAACTAGGTGCCAGTGATGTGAGTCCTGGCTCAAGTTCAAGGCCAAGGATCAGGAGCACTGATGTCCAAGGGCAGGAGAGGATGGATGACCCAGCTCAAGAAGAGAGAGAATTTTGCCCTTTCTCTGAGCTTTTGTTCTTTCTCTGAGTTTTTAGTCTGACCTCAGTAGATACAATGAGGTCCATCCACATGGGTGAGGGCAGAGCTTTTTGGCTGTGTCCACTGGTTCAATTGCTAATCTCTTCCAGAAGGCCCTTACAGACACACCCAGAAATAATGTTGAACTAGCTATATGGGCATTCCTAAGCCTAATCAAGTTCATACATATTAACCATCAGAGTAAAGATTGTACATTTTCAAGTTTGCTTACTAAATATCAGCAGATCATTCTCAAAAGTGGTTGTATCAATTTGCACTCTGAATGAGAATGTCCCTTTCCACACACCTTTACCTGTACCTGGAATTTCAGGACTCACTTCTTAAAACATAATGCTTTGTGAGATACTCACAATCCAGGGAGGCACTATCTGTTAAACATCATGAGTATATTTAAATGTTCAAAAAATAATTAGTATGTGATGTGATGGATAGGATAGTTCAGTTTGATTAAATCATTCTACAATGTAAAAAGATATCGAAATGTCACATTGCATGCCATAAATATATACAATTATTATTTGTGAATTAAAAAGAAAAAAAGAAATTTTTGCAATGATGGAAGTTTTTTTAATCTGTCCTGTCTCTAAAATAATAGGGGCTGGTCACATGTGGTGATCGAGCAGTAGAAATGTGGCCAACGTGATTCCAAACCTGAATTTTAAATGTATTTAATTTTAATTAGTTTAATTTTAAATTTATATGGTCACATGTGGCTAGGGGATGCCAGTTTGGACAGAAGAGGTCTCTGTGGATAGAAAAGACCTTCCAACACTGGTGATGTTTGACAAGTTTCAACTGGAGGAAATGCATTAAATGTGGCTGATGTTCAAAGGCAGGAAAGATCACTGTCGGGGAGCTGAGGATCATTTGGAAAGGGAAAGTTTGAATTAGAGGTAAAGCTTATGGTGGGAGAGAAGCATGAGCAAATAAGTCTGCAGTGAGGAGATGATTTATTAGCCACTAAAAACGACAGTTATGACAACCATATACAATAGGGATAACTGCTTGCAATGCTTTATTAGGTGAAAAAATAAAAATAAAAAGTGGTGTAGATACTCCACAGCTTCTAAGAAAACATTTCATGCACATGAAAACTAAAGAAAATATACACAAAAAAGTGTATTAGAGTTGAGGCTTTAAACATTATTATTATTTAATAATATTATTTTCAAAATATCTTTTATTATCTATCATGCTTTCTTTTTTAAAGATTAACTAGCAGATCTTGTGGCTTTATAAGCATAAATAATCTAATGAACAATTAAGAGCAAAACTCATTTATGGTAACAGGTGATATTCATGAGTTGAAAACACCTAAGCATAATCTTGACTTGAACAGCAGAACTTCTAAGCAGAGAATAACACAAATAAATAGATTGTTGAAAGTTTCTGACTCTGTGTGATCCTTCTGAAAAACGGTATTGTGACATATTTTGAATGGATTATTCTAAACTACCTGCTGTGATCTTAGTCAATCAAAGTGTGAATTATTTAGGAAACAGGTTTTGTTCTTTCTTATTGGAGCATAAGGCAGGTACTAGTCTCTCTCTAAATTGAAAATAAATAATAAACAAATCTGACAGAACACATGTTTACTAAGGTTGTGATTTAATTTTCCTCTTGTCCTTGGTCTTTGTATATTCCAAAGGAAGTAGAGATTTGGCACACATTTCCAGCTAGATTTGGTTGGTAAGACCTGGGGTATACAGGTATTACTTTGCTTATTCTAAAAAAAAAAGAAGAATGAATTTTTTTTATTACAAAATCTCAAACTTGCTGAAAAGTTGCAAATGTAGAACAAACAACTTTGAGGGTTTTTAACTTGATGCGACATCTCCCCTTAACAATGTAGTATTTATTGATTCTAACCAAGAATGTTCTTCCGCATAGACATAATAATATCAAAATCAGGAAGGTAACCTTTGATACCTTACTATCATGTAATCTTCAAACTCCAGCAAAGTTTTATAAATGTCCCAGTAATGTCCTCTCTGGTGAAAGGATCTAATTCAGAATCCTACGTTGCTCTGAGTTGCCCCATCTTTTTAAACTATTTCAGGCTGGAACAGCTCATCAGTCTTTCCTTGAAGTTCATACTCTTGATGTATCAAGATTACAAGTCAGTTAATTGTACAACGTTTCTCAGTTTTGATTTGTCGGGTATTTCCCCATGATTAGTTTCACATTATACATTTTAAGCAGATATCTCAAAAGGGATGCTGTGTTCTTCTCATTGCATCTGAGGAAACTGTTGTATTTCCCCCAGATGGCTCTGTAAAGATCTTTCACTCCCCATGCTGTCCTTACAACATGTTTTTGACTCTCCTCTCATTGAAAGGTGGGATCCATGTTCTGTTCCTTGACCTGAGTGGGTCTCTGATTATGGAGGGACTTATTATATATATTATATATATATACTATATATATATAGTGTATATACACTATATATATACTATATATATACTATATTGTATATATATATATAGTAAATATATAGAGAGCTGGTAAATGATATTCATATTCTGGTGTTGCCACTTACAACTTTGTCTTTGGTTTTTGGCTAACTAGGGACTTTCACTTTCCTCACCTGTAAAGTGTGGTGGGTGATGATAAAGGTGTTTCTCACATGAGTCTGTTGTGAGGGCTGCCTGCTCATATTTTCCCTTTGCTCAGCCTACACTCTCACCAATGCTAGAACAGATAGACCTGCTCCTAGAAGGCAGAGGCTTTCTATTTATCTGTGTATATTTAATGCTTAGCACATAGTAAGCATTCCATGAATATACAAAGTAAATTCATTTACATTAGGAATGAGTCAATTATGTCGCATTTTAAACTTTACGATTTTATATTTTTCATTTTTGTTGGTATTGTAAGTGCCATGTGAGTGATGGTTGTGACTTCTGAATGAAGATTTCTACCTATCTGAAATATTCAAATATATATGTGTTTTGTACATACTGTTATATATATATAGCCATTTTAAAACTTAATACTTGACTTTTAGCCCAAGTTTCTGGACTACAATAGGTGTTCAGTAAATATTAATAACCAACTAAATGGACATGTAGATGTATGAATAAGTAAATGATTAGTAGATATATATAAAAGAGGACATTCTGAACTGATTTAATTTGTTAGACCTTGCACAGGCGGAAACCACCAAGAGTTTCACTGAATTAAATAGGGGAAATACTTGGCCAGCCACACAGTACAGAATAGAGAAGAGAGTTGCCCATTCTTCAGTTGAATGGAATGTTTAGGTGTCATAAATGGGAAGTGTAGATTCAGAACTGTTATATGGCATAAGAAACTGAATGTGATTATTATACTGGTAATTTGAGCCCCTGTTTTGCAATGTACTACAGGATAAAGTCCAAATTTCTAAGCACGGTATACAAAGTGTTTCCCCATCTGGCTGCAACCTATGTCTCTAGCCTTATCTGGCATTTCCCTTTCTGTCTTTCATTTTAGACACAGCCATGGACTTAACATTTCTCCTTTCTCAGCATATTTTTTTCCATTGCAAAATGGAAATAATAGCAACCCTGATTCTCTCACTGAATTGCTGAGACTCAAATGATACAAAGCATGACAATTAGCAAATGGTATTTAAAGCATTAAATATTTTCTAATTATGTAATATATGCCACAGATGGCAGAAACACTAGGAATCAGTAAGCCACAGTTCTCATCCTCCAAGGGAACTGAGGAACACAGACATTAGAATGGACATGCCCAGTAAAATGCTATAAGTGCCGTCAATCAGTATGGTGGTTATTATTGGCACATGTTGAGTTATTATGTTTTATTTAAAAAAATTATTTATTGAGCACACAGTATAAGCAATCTAGTTGGTACTTTTGACATTGTCCAAAAGATATAGTCTCTATTCTCTATAGTTTGTTTTTTTTAGGACAGTGAGCTGGCAATAAATAAACAAATGGATAAATAATAAAATTATACTTGGAAATAAATGTTGTGAAGGAAAATGAAGGAGAGTAAAGGATAGAGACTAATGGAATTGGAGACTAGTTTGCTTGTCATAGGGAAAGAAGGTCTCTCCCAAGTGGAAATATATAAAAATGCCTCACAGGACCGAGAATGAAAACCTTGTAAATAATGAAAAGGGAGGCAGATGGAACTGGGACTAAAAAGACCCCAGGGCAGGAATGTATTTGTGAATTACAGGGACAGCAGTAAGTCCCATAATCAGCATAGACTGACTGAGCTATGTGGTGTGAAATGAAGTTAGAGGTATCAGCAGAGTCCAGACCATGTAGGACTCTGTCCATAGCAATAGAGTTTAAAGTTTGTTTATAATATATATTAGTTTGTTCTCACACCACTATAAAGGCATAACTAACACTGGGCAATTTATAAACAGAAGGGGTTTAATTTGCTCACAGTTCCACAGGCTGTACAGGAAGCATAGCTGGGGAGGCCTCAGGAAACTTACGATCATGACAGAAGGTGAAAGGGAAGCAGGCATGTCTTATATGGCCTGAGCAGGAGGAAGAGAGAGGGAGGAGGTGCAAAACACTTTTAAACAGCCAGATCTAGTGAGAACACACTCACTCTCACGAGAACAGCACCAAAGGGGAAATCTGCCCCGATTATTCAGTCACCTCCCACCATGCCCCTGCTCCGACATTGGGGATTACATTTCAACATGAGATTTGGGCAGGGACACAGACCCAGACCATATCATAATGCATTCTACTCTTTTTATTAGAGTTTTGAGTAGGAGAGTGTATTAGTCCATTCTCACACTGCTGTAAAAACTGCCTGAGACTGGGTAATTTATAAAGGAAAGAGGTTTAATTGGCTCACAGTCAGCATGGCTTGGGAGGCCTCAGGAAACTTACGATCACGGCAGAAGGTGAAGGGGAAGCAAGGTTATCTTCACAAAATGGCAGGAAGGGGAAGAATGAGGAGTGAAGGGGGAAGAGTCCCTTTTATAACCATCAGATCTCATGAAAACTCATTGACTATCAGGAGAACAGCATGGAGGAAACCATCCCCATGATCCAATTACCTCCACCTGATATGGGGATTATGAGGATTATAGAGATTGTAATTCAAGATGAGATTTGGGTGGGGACACAAAGCCTAACCATATCATAGAGTAACATGATCTGATTTACATACTAAAGTGAAAATAAACAGTAAGGGAGCAAGAATGGAGGCTACTGAAGAATTTGATGAAAGAGTGTAGTGGCTTGACCTGGTAGGGTAGTGGTAAAATTGTTGAGAAATAGTTCGATTCACAATATTTGTTGGAAGTAACCACAGAGGACTTTTAATCCATAGGATGTGGGAGGTAAGGAAAAGCAGTCAAGGGAATGAATGACTGAGAATATGTAGAGCTCAGGGAAGGGAGAGGGCGCTAACAATTTTTTATTTTGTCTATTATTTAGCTGGGCCTTTAACCCTTAAATCCTAGGTTTTATCCCTATTTTATTTTGAGAGATTTGGGCCTCAGAGGCTAGGGTGTCTGCTCAAGGTCACATACCTCGTTAGCAACCTATCTGTTATCAGGAGGCCAGCCTTCCTGTAAGGCTCATTGCATAAGCCGGCATTACAACCAAGTGTGGTTGTCTCATGCTATTCAGAAAAGAACAGATACACGTGCAGGTGACCACTTCACAATGCACAATGTGTATATGAAGAAGGCTGATTTCAGTATTGCCTGGGAAAGTGAACAAAATTACACTAGCCTTGAGGGATCCATTGAATTTTTATTGGTGAAGGAAGAAAAAGTTACTCAAGGTTAAGGCACAAAACTGAGAATAAACACAGGCATATAATGACAACTAAGAAGAAGTGATGAACAGTTTACAAAGGAATAAATATTTATTATTTAATTTATTCATTAGTGTGACAAACCTAGTGCCACACCGTGACACATCATGACAAGTACTGGTGATCCAGTCACCATGCTGCGTATCTCTACATACGGGTGAAGAGACAGATATTCTCAGGGGTTACCTACAAACCCTAGTGTGCAAAAGGAAGTGATAGAAGGGGAATTAGAGCCCAGGGCATCTATGTTTATATTCATTAAAGACAAGGAAGACATCTTAGAGACCATAGACTCTGCCTACGTAACCACCTGATTGGAATTGCATGTGAATGAAGATCACAAGAATTAAAAAATAAAAAATGGACGTATGGAAGACTTAAAACATGGTGCTTTTATTATGTATGTATTGTGAACTGTCTATCACTCTCAAGATAACTCATCCATCAGCTCAATATTATCATTTTTCTCCCTGTAGTTAGAACATTAAAGATCTATTCTCTCAGTAAATGTCAAGTATACAATATAGTATTAATAACTGTATTCACCATGCTTTACATTGGATCTCCAGAACTTATTCAACTGCTTAACTAAAACTGTGCATTCTTTGACTAACATCAACCCATTTGTCCTCTTCCCAGTTCCTCACAATCACCATTCCACTCTCAGCTTCCGTGAGTCCAGCTTTTTTTGATTACATACATAAGTGAGATCATGTAGTATTTGTGTTTCTGCACCTGTTTTGTTTCATTTAACATAATGTCCTACAGGTTCATCCATGCTGTTGCAAATGACAGGGTCTCTCCTTCTTACTTAAGGTGGAATTATATAGAGATATAGATATAGACATAACATATAAATAATGGATATATACACATATATGTATGCATATATATGCACATACATCACATTTTCTTTATCCATCAATGGCCAATTAGTTTATCTGGACTATTGTGAATAATGCTGCAACAAGAATAGTTTCTTCTTTGCTGTAGAACAACTGATATTTATAAAAACACTCTGTGGCTAGGTTAATACACTCAGACCATCATTGTTGAATAACCATGGCCCTGAGTAAGAAGACTTGGTTTCTGGATATGGCAATGACACTGATTAGATTAGAAGGACACCTTTTATAGTCATTCTGCTTCTTTGGTCAGTTTGCTCCTCCAATAAATATAATTTGACAAAGTGTGGCAGTGTGACACAATGGTTAAGAGTTTGGATCTAGAGTCAGAGAGAAGTGTGTTTTCTTCACCCTAGCTCCATCACTACACAGCTACATGGCTCTCAAATTGCCTGTTTCCTTTCTGTAGAATAAGTGTGTATACCTTCCAAGGTCAGTGTGAAGACTAGATGACAAAATGAATATAAAATATTTAGTATACTACCTGGGTTATACTAAGTAGTTAATGTTACATTATTATAATAGTAGCATGTGTTAATATTATATTATTACATAATATATTATGCTATTATGTTATTATCCCTATCATATTAATAGAATAAATATTATATTATCATATGCTACTATCATATTGTTATTGTTACCTCAGGTGTATTCCCATTCTTTATGTTGTATGAAGTTATTGAACTTTTATGTTGAGTGGTGCACAACGAATAGCTATTCTACTTCTTGAAATTTTCTTTATAGTGACAGTGTTAGTAATGTGATTACACAAATGAGATGTTTAAACTCTCAGAGGGGAGCTAAATACCTCCATGGGTATTATATTTCTAAACACAAGCATTCTAAATATCCTCAGATCTTCTCTGTATTCAAAAATAATTAATACTATGAGAAATAATTAAATTTCTTTATAGTCAAATGGCATTTTCTAAAAAAAGCATTGATAGTTTCTATGGGATTTCAGAAAACTGTCTTAGTATATTTAAATATGACACATCAAAATAAGTAAACAATTGAATAAAGAAACACTGTAATTCTTTACTGGAAAGAACTTCATGTATCTTCTAACTACCACTATGCTGAGGTTAGCTGAGGCAAAAGGAAGTTGATAAAGCATTTTTTATTTATGGGAGAATATTTCAGCCTCTCATACCAAAAATACATCATTTTTATGTACATTTTAACGCATGTGGTAGCATTTTCTATAGAGTGTAAGTTTGTGTGTGTGTGTGTGTGTGCGCGTGTGTATTAGAGTAAGGAGTCAAACACCATGGCAATAGGTTAAGAGTGTACAAGGGCCTGATAATGATGGAAAAGACAGAAAATAAAAACTCTTAGCAACAGAGATAACCGAAAACCCTAGTAATACAGAACCATTCAGGATAAGAACAAATAATTGATTTACTTCAGACCTGCCCTTTGTAACCTTCATAACTACTACTTTTACCCAAAACTAATATTGTTTAATTTATGCAACTTAAGAAGAGGTCAATAAATTTAGAATGAATTCCACCGAGGATTGTTATTATCAGTGTCCATGATTAAAATAAAATTTAAACACATACTTCTTTTTTTTAATGATAAGCTCCTCATAGGAGACTTTTTGGACTTTTAACTAAAGCCTTGTAGTCTGTACCTGCACTGTTCAATATGGCAGACATGAGTCACTGCAGCTATTGAGTGCAAGAGATGTATTTAGTTGGGATAGAGATGTGGGTGAGCATAAAATATGCATTGGATTTTGAAGACAATAGAAAACAATATAAAAGATTTCGTTTATAATTTTCTATTGATTTCATGTTGAAGTGGCCATATTTAGGATGTATTTTATTTTTAAAATTCACCTGTTTCTTTTTACTTTTTATATGTGCTACTAGAAAATTTAAAACTGGCCGGGCGTGGTGGCTCACGCCTGTAATCCCAGCACTTTGGGAGGCCGAGGCGGGCGGATCACGAGGTCAAGAGATGGAGACCATCCTGGCTAACACAGTGAAACCCCGTCTCTACTAAAAATACAACAGCAACAACAAAAAAAATTAGACAGGCGTGGTGGCATGTGCCTGTAGTCCCAGCTACTCAGGAGGCTGAGGCACGAGAATCACTTGAACCCAGGAGGTGAAGGTTGCAGTGAGCTGGGATTGTGCCACTTCACTCCAGCCTAGGTGACAGAGCTAGATTCCAGTCTCAAAAAAAGAAAAGAAAAGAAAAAAGAAAATTTAAAACTGTGTATGTGTCTTGCACTGTATTTCTATTGAGCAAAGGTGCTACAGAATAATTGCTGATTTAAGGAGTGTATGTTCTTGTTGATGTAACATTATTTAATGGATCAAAAAGGTAATGAGTATGCCTATACATAACCACATGCTAAGCTACGTCATTCATACATGCAGTATTGTTTGAGATTAGGCAACAGATTTTTATTTTATTAACTAAGAGATCCTCAATCTAAGGAAGGTCACAAAAACAGGGCACTAGGGAATGTTTGTTGCTGTTGTACTTTTCTTCTCTTTGTTTTTATTTTATTTTATTTAAGTTCCGGGGCACATGTGCAGGATGCGTAGGTTTGTTACATAGGTAAATGTGCGCCATGGTGGTTGGCTGCACCTATCAACCCATCACCTAGGAATTAAGCCCAGCATGCGTTAGCTATTTTTCCTCATGCTCTTTCTCCCATTCCATGCTCCACCCCACTGACAGGCCCCAGTGTGTGTTATTCCCCTCCCTGGGTCCATGTATTCTCATTGTTCAGCTCCCACTTATGAGTGAGAACAAGCAATGTTTGGTTTTCTGTTCCTATGTTAGTTTGCTGAGGATAGTGGCTTCCAGCTCCATCCATGTCCCAGCAAAAGACATAATCTCATTCTTTTAATGGCTGCATAGTATTCTGTGATGTATATGTACGACATTTTTTTATCCAGTCTATTACTGATAGGAATTTGGGTTGATTCCATGTCTTTGCTATTGTGAATAGTGTTGCAATGAACATACACATTCATCTTTATAATAGAATGATTTATATTCATTTGGGTATATAACCAGTAATGGGATTGCTGGGTCAAATGGTATTTCTGATTCTAGGTCTTTGAGAAATCATCACGCTGTCTTCCACAATGGTTCAACTCATTTACATTCCCATCAGCTGTTGGTTCTTTTTTTACTGTTTTGGCCAAGACTTTTAAGATTCCCCTTTCTTTCCAAGTGAAAATCCATTATTATTTGCCTTTGTTCTCAATACATTCTTAGGATAATAATGAAAATATGTAATGATATAAAATACCATTAAAAATGCCTACTTTCTACCAATTACTGGAAGAGGCAGGTGGCATTTGTTTTCTTACTGTAAATGAAAATTTTAAACTCTCTATTAGAAGTCATAACTCCTTGAGATTTTGACTATATCTTACACATAGAATGCCTTATGCATAATTATTGCTTAGTAAATATTTGTTGGATGGATAGATGAATGGATACTGAATATAAACAGTGTTTCTCAAGCCTGAGACTATACGACAGAATGAGTTCTGGGGAGTTACTCAGAGACCTGCGTGGGAAGTGCAGGACCAAGGGCAAAGCATACCACATCCTCCCAGAAAGCATCCATTTTCTTAATGGTAGGTAATTTAAGTCCTATTTTTATATCAAAGCAAAAATGAAAGTATTGTGTGAGAGACTGTCAAAAATCTCGTGAATTTTTAAGATAGAGTAAATAAGGGACTTCAAAGGAATGCCATCATGTTGCAGACTTTTTAAGGCTAAGTCCTCAGTCTCGGACACCTTCATTTTTCACCCACCAGCTGGTCCACACCTAGACTTTGGTGGAAAAGTTTGCATTGCTTTTAAAGGGAGCTTCCACCATCCTTAATATTAATAAAATAGAACCACTGGAGGCAATTACCCCGTGGGGGATCCTGGGTTATTTTATAGGCCACCTCATACTGCATGTGGCTTTAAAATAGCAGAATTTTTTTTTCTGGGAGTATGCTGGTATGAGAATTTATTTCTACCTTTCTGTCGTTAAGTTACTAACCTTTCCACCATGACATTACAACCTAAAACTCTGAATTTCTAGGACTCGCAATTAAGTGCTCAATATCCTCACATTCTCCTTGCTAGCCTTGACATCTCCCCTGGCACAGCCAAGCTGCCTTCTGGGGGTAGCATCTACTTTAGCTTAAGTGTCTTCTTACATGTGCCTCTTTCCTAAAAAAAGGCCCAGGGTCAGCAGGTTGGAAGCAGGGAGAGGATGCATGTTAATTTCCCTGGGATGCTGGTAGCCTTAGTGGGGGACTTCAGCTCAAGTACCACTCCAGGTTTTTCTTCCTTCCCTCACTCATTCTTTTCCATGGGAGGAGAGCTGCCTTTCTGACTAGTGAGTTTCAGAGATGGAGCTAGGCATCCTTAGGGCAGCCCACTCCCTCTGCATTGGACACGTGCATTCTGGTCTGGCTCCCTGCTGTGCCCTCGCAGGCGAGGCCTGGAGTGGTCCATCCATGCCAGGACCTGTACAGGTGAGTCTGCTAACTCAAGGGAAAGTGTTTTCAAACTCACATGGCTGCAGATGTGTGTCCATGTCCTCTCTCACTGGTTTAGTTAGCTAGAAAGCTGCTTCTTTGGATCTTCATTCCTCTGATTCTCGTGCCATTTTTATGCTTATTTTTAAACTCATGAGGGAAAGAAGGATGTTACCCATGGACTCCTAATCCTCACTGCATCTTGTCATAGCACCAGAAAATGTGAAAGAGGAACACATAGAAGACTAATACATCAGACAAGTGGGTTTATAGCGAACACTTATTTATCTTCTGCTTGGGGTCTTAAGCTACCACCTTGCTGTCCTTGTGTTTGGCAAGGCTGTTCCTAACTCCCGCTGGCTAGAAAACACTTCAGAGTCCATGGACTACCCATCTCTAAGTTAGACCTGCTGGAGACTGCCCTTTGAAGGCCAGTTATTTTCTCTTGGACTTGTCTTTGCCTGCATCACCCACAAAAGGGATGAACATCTATGGAGAAATCATATTAATGTGACAGGAAGGTTGGGAGACACCCATAAAAAATTTCTGCATGATGAAGAAAGCTTGGACTAAGATGAAGCTGGAGAGAGAGAGAGAAGTGACATATAAAGGCCTTTCTAGCTCTTAAAATCACCTTAGGATACCTTGAAATCTTGCTCTTGTGCTCATCTGTCTTCTCCCACCAAAACAAATAGCTGAACGAACAGTGTTGCTAAAAGGTTTAAAGTAAAATTTTCTGAAGTTAGTGCCAGGAGAGGAGGGAGAACAAAGGGCAAAGCAGTGCACCTTAAAATAGAGTGCCTTAAATGAGACCCTACTATCTACTTACTGTAAATCTCAAGGGCCATAAGGAATAGCTTCTTTAGCCCACGGATTTCACAGCCCTCATGGGTTGGAAACAACTTCAAAGACCCTTGTCCATGATGCAGAGGAGAGTGCATGTGGTTAAGCAGGTTCACGGTGCACTGGTTAGCAACTTGTCTGAGTCCAGTGAGACAAAACACCCACACACACAAGCTACATGAAGCAGATTTATTACTTTCAGATAGGCAGCTAGGGATAACAGAAGGCTAGAATTAATTTCGAGTCAGGCCTCAAGGCTCAAGAAAGATGCCAAGGCAGATGGAGTCTCATCAGCCCATTTCTCACTTGCACCATATCTAAGGGATTTCAGAAAGAAGCCCACTCTGGGTTTCATACCCAGTGGGAATCATGACCCTCTGGGCTAAGGCGGAGAAGGGCATCCTGTTTGGGGGAAACTGTAACAGAACTGAGGCAGGTCCAGTCAGTCCCTGTCTATCTCAGGATGTTGCATTTCCAGCACATTCTACAGCAATTCTTGCAAACCATAAGCAAGAAAGAGGGAAAAGCAGAGTTGGCCCAAGGAATCTGTACACGTGAGAACAGGTATACAGAACCAGCAATAACAGGAGAGGACCATTTTACAACATGTGAATTCAGCTTTCAGAAGGTTATCATAACTCACTACTGTTCATTCAGTTATTTGCAGAAACCTCACCTTAAATCTTCCCAAGAGGCTGGTCAAAGCCAATGAACGGATTAGATCTCCTGGGTCCAAAACCAAGACAGCTATAACTTCCAGTCTCTGGGCACCAAACTTATAAAATAAAATGTAGCGATTATGTTTTGCATTAAGGTAACTTTAAAATTTCTACTGAGTTTCCATATTTTAACATGTTGCTGAAATTCCTTACGCAATTCTTGATGATTATGCCTTTGAATGATTGAATATTTAGCCGAACATTTTAATCTAAGCGTGAATGTGGAAAACGTTTAGAAAATGAATATTAGAAATGTAAATAAATTCTCACTTGAAAATAATCAAGGTAGAAAAGATTGATCTTTTTACTGAGAAAGTTTGTTTCATTTAGAGAAATCTCGTATAAAGTGAAATCATAATTTTTTATTTGGTTGTAAATGATGATACTAAACACTGAAGTCCTTAAATCTAAGGATTCAGAGGAAAACTGAAATGTTTAGTGCTCTAAATTATGGCATTAAGCTTTCAGAAGACTCTGCGCTTTAATCCGTCTGCACAAAATCCTTTCCATACCCCATTTTTTTTTGTTTTTCATTCTACTTATCCTATTTTCCTCTTTTTCCTTTTTATTAAATTATCATGCAATAAAATTGACTTCTTTCCTGTGCAATTGTAGAGTTTAACACACATGTAGAGTTATTTAACTACCACCTAAATCAGAATTCAGAAAAATTCTATCACCTGAAAAACTTCATTGTGTTACCCCTTGATAACCACACTCTCTTCCTCCAGTAATATCAAACAACCATTGATCTGTCTTCTTCTTTTCTAGATTTTAAAAATAAATTACTTATAAAATTTCTGTTAAAAATCTGGAAAGGAAGGGAACACGTTGGCAACTTAATTCTCAACAAACTTTTAAAGAATTAGCTCACCTTTTCAAATCTTCTACCAGCTTTTCTTAACTGGGTGTCTTCATCTGAATCATGGTACTCAGAACATGATTTCAGTGACTCTTTTCCAACGCCTCGCAAGGATACCCCAAAACTAGTAGTACCATTGTAGATATGTAGGAGAGAAGTTAATTCACTACATACAGTGGATGCTTTAGAGCGTCAGAACACATTCCTCTTGCAGAACAAGTTGCAAGAATCAACTAGACCAGTTAATAAACAGGAACTTATCCTAACATGCAGGTAAAGGTTTACATACAAGGTGATTCAGCAAAGAAGTAAAAAGTAGGAAGAACCCAAAGAGTATGAAATTAATAAAATGATGTATATAGATGATAAAATACTTAGTAGTTATTAAAAAAGCTGAAGTCCTAAAAAAAAAATCTGTTAGATAAGAATATGCGCATTATAGACTGTCAAGTGAAGGGTATGCAGTGTAACAGGGCAAAAGCAGAGCATTGCTGTGCAGGTAAAATGCATGGCCAGTGGTATAATCTTTTCATGGAAGACTTGTAAATGAGTATTATTTTGTTTTTTATACACTTTTTCTACACATATTATATAATAAATTATAATTAAGTATAATCAAATAAAATATAGTTATTTTTTAATAACATAAGGTAAAGAATAATAATTTGACAATTTTTGACCACTTATTTTGGGTATGATGGTCTAATATGTTCACTTGTCTAGACTTCAATCCCCAGTTTTCAATCAAATACTAAGCAATACTTGTTATAAAAGTATTTTGTAGATCTGATTAAAGTCCATAATTCATTGACTCTAAGTAAGGGAAGATTTCCTTAGATAATCTTGGTGGGTCAGATTCAAACAGTTGCAAGTTCTTAAAAGCAGAGTTGAGGCTTCCTTTGGAGGCAGAAATTCTGCCTGTGAACTGCAGCACCAGCTCCTGCCCAAGAGTTCCAACCAACATTCCCAGAAACCTGCCATGGAGATTTCAGACCTGCCTAGCTAGCCCCACAATCACGTAAGCTGATTCCTTGCAATAAATTGCTTCAGATATATCTCCAACTGCTCTGATTTCTGATTGAACCCAAATAGATAAAATGGGCCAAGAAGTGTGCCAAGCTTATGCCATGAAATCACTCAGATGTTACATAATATTATCCTCTGCTGTGTTCTGCGTCTCTTCAGAAACTGAAGGATCCCAGCATTTTCAGGTAGGAGGGTGAGGAAATAAGACAAGGAAAGAAAAGCAGCAAAATAAATGATGTACTCTCAAGCAAATTATCCCTGTGTGTAAAAAGGTAATGCTGTTGGAGAAATCTGGGATACAACGTAAATTGCTTCAGAGAAATTTCAAAGAAGAGAAGGGGTGGGAGTGAATGGATGTTTATCAACCAGCTCTCCAGTCATCTTGGGTAAGGGGCTTCCAGGGGCTCTAACATCTGCTACACTCAGGACTTTCTCTGTCCTTGATCTCAGAACCCCTTGCCCAGGAAAAGACCCAGGAAGGGGTTGCAATGACAATTTGTATAAGTCTTTATTAAAGGTGAAATCTAAAGGCAGTTGGAGTGCTGGTGCATTGATGGCAGCTGCTGCATTTTTCTTATTTTTATAGATGAGAAAACTGAGACTAGGCAGTTAATTTACCCAAAGTCAAATAGCTAGTAAGAACTAAAACTGATTTGTCTCCAAAATCCTCTTAAAACTTTTTCTATGGGGCTGGGCTTGGTGGCTCACACCTGTAATTCCAGCAGTTTGGGAGGCCAAGGTGGGTGAATCACGAGGTCAGGAGTTCGAGACCAGCCTGGCCAACATGGTGAAATCCCATCACTACTAAAAATATAAAGAATTAGCCAGGCATGGTGGCAGGCACCTGTAATCCCAGCTACTCAGGAGGCTGAGGCAGGAGAATCGTTTGAACCCTGGAGGCGGAGGTTGCGGTGAACTGAGATCATGCCATTGCACACCAGCCTGGGCAACAGAGTGAGACTTTGTCTAAAAAAAAAATTCTATGGAACATATAACAAATAATAATATTTTTTTAACAAAAAAATCAGTGCAGATGGTAACACTCATGCCAACAGAGAATCAGATTGACTGCTATCACTTTCTTTGGTCACACTAATTTTTAGGAGTGCCAGCAGTGCTCCTTTATCCACATTGAATTAACTCAAATTCTTATATTTCTGAGACTCAAGATTCTCTCATTTCTTAGTAGTAAACACTTCAGGGTGTGCCTTGAACATATTAGCACAGGTGGGGGAAGTCTGCAGTTGGAAGCGTGGGTGTCCCAGTGACGCTCCACAATGAGGGCCTGGAAAGATGGTTGCAGTATTTCATCTCTCCTTCTGTCTTTTCCCTTATCAGGAAGTTTGTTTTGCTATTATGTTCTCTTAACACTCAGCCCATATGCATAATTCCAATAATGTTTGAAGCAAATCTTTCATTATTCATGAGACATCTGCAGCACCTTTCTGAATACTATGCAAGACACTGTACAGAAGACAAATGTTGAGGAGAAAGTTAAGTACTTTGCCACATTTATTAGAGGAGTATTATTAATTCAATTGTATAGGAGAGAAAACGAAGGATCTGAGAGATTGAATATAATGACGAGGGACATGCCTGGTTTGGATTCAAAATCATGGCGTTTATCTTTACAGCAAATGTTCTTTTTATCATGCCATAAATAGTGCCTGTGCAAAAAGGACTGGATGACAGATTACCAACTAAGTTATATAAGAGATACAAAATGTTGGGCGAGATGCCAGGAGGCTGGATTTGGTTATTGCCGAAAGAATAACTCAGGCAAGATGTGTCAAGAGTTTCCTCTTAGAAAGTCTCAGGAACATCTATGTAGAGAAGGTGGATGTGATAAGGACATGCAGAGAAAGGGAAGCACACACAGAGTGGGAGTGCACCTGCCTGGCGAGAGCAGTGCTGAAGATTTTTATTGGTTCTGGGTGTTGAATGTGTGCACAGCCTTTTTGACTTACAGAATTGTAATTCTATCACAGTTCAAATGATGGCTCTTCTCTGAAGCCTTCACTGAACACTTAACAGAGTTAGCCTTGTTTTGTTCATGCTCTCAGAACATTCTCTCATACGTTCCAGTGCAATAGTCTGTGTTGAGGGTCCTGAATCTGAGATATATTTCTTAAGCTAAAATCCAGGATCTACTTCTTCCTAGCTGTGACCTTCACATTTGTTTAAAGCTAGACTCTTCATTAATGAATGAATGAATGAAATCATATATCTTAAAGCAAAATAAACCTAACCAAAGTGTACACGAACAAGCCTCTGTGTGAAATAATTTTCCATTTAGTAAAAGCAAGTGGTAATGACCGGGACATGTTGTATGGGGAGTTATTTTAAATACTAGGAGGGTAAAGCAGCTACTCTACATTTCTATCAGTAAATCTTCCAACTAAATGTATTTTCATTTTCTTACCTGACTTAAGATAGCATAGGAGGCCATTTGAAGTTGATTCTAGCAACCAGGCCACACACACCCAGTTTCAGGAGGTAGAGTTTAAATGTTTATAACCACACTCAGGTCCAGTGGGAAAGCTGTTTACAAGTGAAAAAAAAATACAATAAACCTTCTGAAATCAGCAACTTCTACACCCTTTTATGAAGGACAGCCTAGAGTAAAGCTTCAGAGTGGGTCTCTAGACGTGGGCTGGCTGGGCATGACTCTGAAAATGCTGGCTCTGACGTTCATTAGATGTACGACTTCAAAAATTACTTGACCTGTCTGAGCATAATGTTTCTCATCTGTAAAATGAAAATAATAATAACCATAATATTGTTTGTGAGGTTTGAGTGTGTCAATCTCTATGACGTTCATAGGATAATAACTCATGAATAGTAACAGCTGTATAAGTGTTGGCTGTTGCAAGATTGCTGCAGTGTCAAGGAAGGCTTCTGGTGGGAAGTTACCATTCTTCTGAGACCTGAAAGTAAAAGAGTTAGCTTGACACAGGCAAGAATGATGGGCATGTCAGGTAAGGGGAGTGCAGTACGTGCAGAGATCTGGGGGTGAGCAAATATAACCCACGGTGGGATTAGGGTTCAAGGATACAGAGAAGGAAGCAGGCCAAGAAGTGAGCAAGCAATGGGTCTCATATATCAGGGGAGGCATTAGAATTGTATTCCAGGCCAGGCACGGTGGCTCACGCCTGGAATCCCAGCACTTTGGGATGCCAAGGTGGGCGGATCACAAGGTCAGGAGTTCGAGACTGGCCTGACCAACATGGTGAAACCCTGTCTCTACTAAAATTACAAAAACTAGCCAGGCGTGGTGGTGTGCGCCTGTAATTCCAGCTACTCAGGAGAATTGCTTGAGCCCGGGAGGCGGAAGCTGCCATGAGCCAAGATGGTGCCACTGCACTCCAGCCTGGGCAACAGAGAGAGACTCCATCTCAAAAAAAAAAAAAAAAGAATTGTATCCCAGATATGCAGATTGGAAAGAAGGGTTGCAACGGGAGATTAAGAGGGTCAAAATTTTCCTGACTTTTTCTCACCTGCTGCTGATGCTCGTGGATCTCCAACTCTATATCTTTACATGCACGTTGACAGAAGCTGTGGTTCCTCTGATCTTGATTGCAGCTTCTCTCCACTGACAATACTCAAATTTGCAGTTCTAGTCACTTCTACCAGCAGCTACAGAAATGTGACTTTCCTGTGCTGTCTTTAGGCTGCTATCATGGGACCAGAACATGTGGCTTTTGGGCAGGGGAAGATTAAGATTCTGTGACTTAATCTGCACTAAAAACATAATGGCGATTCTCTTCTTATGTGCAATTCAAACTCAAATTTCATTATTTTGAATTTCTGAAGTTGAAACAGCTTTTTAAACTAAATTTCCTAGCTGTGTAATTCTGAAGAAAGCTTATTAACCTTGAATTTCTCTCTTGTCTCATGACTATTTTGCTTGTGCTTTAAGCACATGTTTGGTTTTATGTCCAAAGAAAAAAACCCAGCCAGACTTTAGAGTTTTTCCTAACCGCCCCAGAGGGTAACTGGACAGCTCAAGTTTGAACAAAGTAGCTTGTGGGTTGCACCTAGAAGAATCAGCGGGAGAACAGCAGGCAGAGAGTGTGAAACATAGTAGAGTATGAATGGCTGATTGGATAAATAATGTCACCCAGTGCCACCTCACTATCTACACACCTGGTGGCCTTCACACCAGATACCCTGACTTCCTGGGTGTTAACCGTAGTAACAGCCAGTCCTTTCACAGCACACAATATCCCATCACATTGCTTCAGCATGCCTCTACTCTCTGCTGATAAAGATTTCCTCTATCCTCATCATTTCAACGTTTAAATATGCTGCTATTTATTTTATCTTTAAAACAGAGAAAAAAAATTCCTCCTGACCACATTCCCCCAAACAGTTATCACCCCTCTTCTCTTTGCAGCAAAAGCTCTGGCTCCATCTCCCGACTCCTCCTGAAGCCCTGAGTTCTCAGTCTGATTCAGTCATCAGTTGTCAGTGTGCATCTACTTTGCCTCTCAGCAATGTCTGACACCATCACTCCCTCTTCTTCCTTGAAATTCCATTCTCACCTGGCTTCCAGCATGGTCTTCTCCTCACCTGGATTCCAGCACGGTCTTCTCCTCACCTGGCTTCCAGCACGGTCCTCTCTTCACCTGGCTTCCAGCATGGTCCTCTCTTCACCTGGCTTCCAGCATGGTCCTCTCTTCACCTGGCTTCCACACAGTCCTCTCCTCACCTGGCTTCCAGCAGGGTCCTCTCTTCACCTGGCTTCCAGCAGGGTCCTCTCTTCACCTGGCTTCCAGCACGGTCCTCTCCTCGCCTGGCTTCCACACAGTCCTCTCCTCACTTGGCTTCCAGCAGGGTCCTCTCTTCACCTGGCTTCCAGCACGGTCCTCTCCTGGTTTCACTTCTACCTCCAGTGGCTGCTGTTTGGCTCTTTCATGATGTATTTTTCTAATGTCTCCTTCCAGTCTGCAAGGCCTCAGGAATCCAGGCTGCTACTTTGTTCTTTTCTTTCCATCCTCACTTCTCTGTGTTGCTTTCATCCAGTCTAATGGCTTCATTATTTTCCGTATTTTTTATTGTCTATATTTAAGGTGGACAACATAATGTTTTGATATACATATATACAAAATATACATGTAATATACATGACATACATAGATATGATTACTACAGTCCATCAAATTAACATATCCATCACCTCACATACTTACCTTTTATATGTGTGGTAAGAACACCTAAAATCTACTCATAGCAAATTTCCAATAAACAATGCAATTTTTTTTTTTTTTTTGAGACAGAGTCTCACTCTGTCGCCCAGGCTGGAGTGCAGTGGCGCAGTCTCGGCTCACTGCAAGCTCCGCCTCCCAGGTTCACGCCATTCTCCTGCCTCAGCCTCTCCAAGTAGCTGGGACTACAGGCGCCTGCCACCACGCCCGGCTAATTTTTTGTATTTTTAGTAGAGACGGGGTTTCACTGTGGTCTCGATCTCCTGACCTCGTGATCTGCCCGCCTCGGCCTCCCAAAGTGCTGGGATTACAAGCGTGAGCCACCGCGCCCGGCCAATGCAATATTATTAACTACCATCCTCATGCTATACATTAGATCTCTAGACTTACTCATCCTACATTACTGTAACTTTGTATCTTTTGATATACATCTCCCCATCCCCCCAGTTCCTGGCCCTGGTAACCACCATTCTACTTTCTTTCTATGTATTTAACATTTTTTAGGTTCCTCATATATGAAATCACGTCGTATTTTTCTTTCTGTGTCTTATTTCTTTCACTTACTGTGATGTCCTCCAAGTTTTTCCACGTTTCTGCAAGTGGCAGAATCTCCTTTTGTAATGCTGAATTATATTCCTCTGTGTGTATGTGTGCATGCATGTGCACACATGCCAAAATTTATTTATCCATCAGTCTGTCAATGGACTCTAGATTGCTTCCATATCTTGGCTTTGTAAAGAATGCTGCAATGAAGACAGGAGTGCTGATATCTCTACAAGGTGCTGACTTCATTTCCTCTGGGGGTATAGCAAGAAGGGGGATATTCTGGGCCCTATTATAGTTTTATTGTTTTTTGTTTGTTTGTTTTTAAATTCTACCTGGAAGCTTTTGGTAATAAAATATTTAAGCCCAGCCCAGAATTGTAGACTTGTATATCCAACTGTCTACCTGAAATGTATTTATCGGTTTCCAATAGTCCGTTTAAACTTAGCATTTTCTTTCCAGATCCTTGACTTATCTCCCATGACTTAGTTTTCTCCATTTCCGTTGATGGCAATTCCACCCTTCTGGTGTGCAGGTCAGTCAACTTGGAATCATTCAGATTTATTCTCTCATATCCCACATTCAAACCTTCAGAATTGAGGTTCTCTTAATTCGCCCTTCAAAACGTATATCCAGAATCTCATCTTCCCCTCCTCTACTCATCTATTTATTCTGAGCCACCATTTCCATTTCCTCTTTCCTAGACTACAACATTTGCCTCCTAACTGATCTTCCTCATCGTTTTCTTTCCCCTGTACAGACTCCAACACTGCACTGCCAGGGTGATGCTTTTAAACAAACTACCTGACTCACTGCTTAAAACCTTCCAGTAGCTTCTCAGCTAACACAGCATAAAAGCCAAAGCCCTTATAATGTCTAAGATTCTCTGTGAACTTACTGTCCTGTTACCTTTCTAACTTATCTTCCTACTCTTTTCTCACTGACTCTGTTCCAGCCTCACTGGCCTTGATATTCCTCAAAGGCATCAGACAGGCTTCCATCTCAGGGCTTTTGCTTTAGATCTTCCCACTGCTAGAATTGCACCTGACTCAGGTATCCTCATGGCCACATTCTTCCTCCTCTCCACATCTTTGCTCAAATGTCACCATCTCAATGACCCACCTGATCCTCCTACTGAACACTGCATTTCTAGTCTATGACCCCAACCAACCCCTTCTGCTCTTGGGACTCCTGTGGTTGGCTGAAAAATAAGTCCCCTGGGAGATACTATTATTCAGGAGCTCACAGAAAGTGACTTCTTACACAGTTATCCTGTAAGAAAGTGTTTATAGTTTTCAAACCCACTTTGGGCCATAGTATAACAAATTCCGTAGCATTTAACTCATACAAAATTAATGTGATGATTGGGGAGCACTTTGTGCCTATGAAGAACTGTCTGAATGCCTCCTAATAATGATGTTCAGATCTGAGTATTCTCTTAAAAGCATTTGCACTTCTCTTCTGGCTCTCTTCAATACCTTTTACTCTTATGGAAAAAAGAAATAACTACCCTCCAAAGAACAGGGTGCAGCCTCTGATTGACCTAACAGATGGATTGCTTTTAGGAAGTGGGTGGGAGCTGCTCTATAATAAGAGAGGCATTCCTCTAAGTTTCACATCTTTTCTACCAGTATCTATCCTGGTAAAGTTTTTGACAAATTTGGACAACAAAGCTGCATCTAAGTGACATATTAAATGTAAGGCCATGCAAACTCATTGTTTATATTGCTTTTTCTCTTTCTTATGTATAAATCAAATCCTATGTCATTTGAGATTTCACAGCTAAAATATGGTATGCATGCATCTATGATGTGTGAATGTGTATTCTCGCATTGAATAGCTTTTCAAAGAATTATCATACTTCTATTCATATGGAGACATCATCTTTGGGAGCTAGAGGGGCCCTTTGAAGCCTTTTGTTTCACCCCCTTATTACAAAAATGAGAAAATTGGAAACCCAAAGCAGTTAAATGGCATACCTAAGGTCATATTATGAGTTAATAGCAGCATTGATGAGTAATCATCAACAGTTGAAAACCTTCTAGAGTCTCTTCTCATAAAGTCTTTTGAAAAATGGCTGGCAGCTGATCAATTTGATAGTTTATTTGAAACAATGACAGTATTAACATGTTAGGTTGATGGCAGAAACTGGCTTGTGTTTGGATGTGGCGAGATGATGTAGGAGGGAGGATAGACTTCCGTGCTCAGTAACTGTGAATTATTGGCATTCTTTTAGGTGGGCACTTGCTGCTTTGGCTCACTATGGTTCTTTCCAACTCTCTCATTATAAAAAGTGAGCTGTTGTTCTGAGATTGCATATTTGCATACGTTGGCTCTGTAGGATCTTGTTCCTGATTAAAGGGCCCATTTCTGCCAATTCTCAGGGAAGGCGGCTGCTGCTGAAGGCTTGATAATCACTTTTTATGCATCAAGGAAGGCACAAGAAGCTTCAAACCATAATCATTTCTATAAACATAGACAAGCCGTAAATTGTGACTGATACAAATTAAACTATGTTCCTCAGTAATTATATTTTAGAGATTGTGCACCACATACCCAAACATAATTTTAAACTCAGAAAACTATAATTGCATGTTTAGCGCCTAGCACTCTTTGTACTCTTTGTATGTTTTGCTTTGCTTGAGTTATTCCAAGGAAATTGATTTTCTGGGCACATCATGTTCAGGTTCATTAGACCATTGGCAGGACTCTCACTACATTATTATTATTCTCATCATGTCAATCATGTCTTTCTGGAGGGGGACCCAGAACCCATTATGATAAGGAGTAACTAAGTCCTCCTAAATGTGTCTGCAATCTGTTTCCTCCTCTCCATCATCACTGTCACTACTATTGTTAGGGCCTTGGATATGTTTTCTCTGGGCAATTGTCACTGTCTCCAGTTGGTCTCCACGTAAGCAATCATCCTCTATAGCTACCCTCTACAGCAGATGTATGATAAACTCTATTGACCATGACATTGGTAACAAAATTACTTTACATCATAGCTCTACACACATGTGTGCACGTGTGCGGGCGCGCACACACACACACACACACCCTACTGAAAGGACAGTTTTACAATGCAGCACTAATGTCTGGTCTCACCTCCCTTAAAAACTGTGAAGATTGTCCTGGAAGGTGGTAAAGTGACAGGAACTTAATTCTAGGCCTATGTTAGGTCACGTGACAGTACCGAAGGCTGTATTTCTCAAAATCAGACCCCTAGACCAGGATTTGGGTCCCAGTAATTCATTTGGAAAGTGGTTACTGGAATCAAAAGTGAGAAAATGCAAAAAGTCAGAGAAGGGATGGAGGAAAGCCATATAAATCAGGTCACTGCCCTGGACAAATGGGGCTCATCTTGCTGGCAGCATGCTGAGAACCTGGAACCAGGCACCTGGAGTTTCAGGAGACAGGCACACATCCACTCACTCTCACGTTCCAGTGGTTAAGGATTCTCCCCCAGGAATATTGCTTCCTTCTCCCTTCCCTATTTTTTAGTTGCTTCCTGTGCGCTTTAGGGAAAGCCACCTTGGTTCCAGAAGAAATCCCTGGGCAAAGAGCAATGGAGATATAGGTCCTTGAGGTAGGAAGCTGTATGTATGAAGAAAACCTTGCCTGTAGCTTCAGATGAGCTCAGGTGAGCTACAGGATGTGGGGCAGGAGGACCTCATCAGCACCTTCCACCCCAGAAACTACAGCAGCTGCCTTTCATCACTGCATCATAATGACTGCATTACTGTTATCATTGCAGCCTTTGGTGAAAAATGCCAGGTCTGTCCTGCAGACCCTGGTGGATGGACGAAATGAGTATTCAGACACAGGTAGGCAGTATAAGAGCAGCTAGGTCACTGCCTGGCTCCAGTAGCCAGACAGCAGCCCCAAGAAGCTGGAGCTGCTTGTTTTTATTCGGTGCAGGCACAGTGCTGAAAACCTGGTGCCCACAAAACCTGTAGATAATAAACATTTATTGTTCCCCTTTCAGGAAATATCAAGCGCACCAATGATCAAAGGTCAGTTCCTCCTCAACGTAAGTAAACAAGCCTGTTTAAGATAAATTCCCCCACACTCCTTTGTACCTACTCTTTGCCCTCTTCCTCAGGGTTATAGAACAGCTGCCTTCAGCTATTCTTCCCCATGGCTCTGCTGAACCTTCCTACCTTTCAGAAGGTTTGCATTCTTTCCCTGTAGCTTTTCCCACCTCTCTGACCGACCCCCACAGCAAAACAGAATATAGTCCTTTCTCTATGCCTGAGTCCCATCCTCTCAACTTAGCTCTTGCTTATTCAGCCTCTTTTGCTAAACAGGCAGTGAGATGAAGACAGCTTTGGACTTAGCACACAGGCTGGATTGAGCAGCATCACTGCTATGCAGCAGCATCTCTACCCACTCTGCTCTTCCCTCTCCTTTCATAGCAACTCAACATTCTCTCTGCACTGCATGCTGTGGCCATTTTGAGGTGGCTTTATTGCCTAAGTGCACCAACATCTCTAGTCCTTGGTTTGTGTGTGTGCTTCTCCCTCAGCCTAACACATTCTCCCCTTCTCCTCTTCTGTTAATTTTTACTAATCCTTTAGGTTTCAGCTCAGATAATATTTCCTTTGGCAACCTTCCCTGACTGTTCAAGTACAAATTAAGCTTCTTTCTTGTGCCTTATTGTGGCTCCATATATTTCTTCCATCATGTTGCTCTCTATTGAGCTCTGTTTGAATTGTTCATGCACTTGTTTTTCTTCCCCCAAATATGGCATGCTCGCATCATGAGGATGGTGGCTTTGTCTTATTTACTACGGTTGCTTCAGCATCTAGGACAGTTTCTGTTCTGTGCAAGCTCAGTAAATATTTATTGAATGAATCAATGAACTCTTAACTGTTATTTCTATGCTTAGCTAGATGCACAGTATTTATTTAAGGAGCACATAGAGGAGACATAAAGAGGCCACACACCCCTGATAAATAGAGGCCATCAATGGTTCTAGCTGGAGGCCAGTGGTGTGAACACCTATGTGGAGACCAGAGGCAGAGGGCTGTGACATGTTCTCTATACATACGTATGAGCTGGGTGAAGATGTCTGCTCCTGGAAACAATGACAGACTCGTTTTTCTAGATAGTCTGGAAACAAATTATAGAAAGCCCTGAATACTTGGCAAAGGCATTTGGACTGTGATCTGTAGACAAGGATGAATTATCAGGTAAAATGCCTCCACATCTTCAGGACATGGTCCAAGCTCATTAGCAGGCTGTCATGGGGCCTCCATTAACTGGCACCCACTTTCCTCTCCAGCTTCACTTTCTTCCACTGTTTCTGTGGCACTTCATCATCAACACCGCTTTCCTGCTTGCTAACACTCAGACGTGCACACACCCACAGGCTTTGTGAAGGAGTTTGTGACCCAAATGAGGTTACTTGAGCTGCTGTCTTGCTCTTGTTTTCCTTGGCACATGCTGCCTCTTCTATGAAGACAACTCTTCCTTTCCCACTCTTCTTCCCTTGCACTCTGGTACCTCCCAGAGAACAACCACGCCTCTGGGATTCAGGCCTTGGGTATCCTTCATCAGACCTTCCTATACCCCTAACATTGCAGTGCAATTCCCTTCTCAGGACACATATCACACTGAGATTTAAAACAAACAAACAAACAAACAAAAAACCTGACCTGCATAAAGATAAGGCTGGCTCTTGTTTCTGCCTCTACTCAGGGCTTCCCATCCCAGAGTTCCTGTGTGCCAGACACTCTAGCTTCCCTGCTGGAGTTGCTAGTGCACAGAAGCTGCTCAGGAGAGACTCATGAATGAAAGAACAAGTGAGGACATAAATAAATAAAAGGACTTTGAGCAGAAGCATGAGACATGCAAGCAGAGATTCCAGGAAATTGATCTGATTAGAATACGCACGATGAACCGCAGGTGGGAGAGACCTGTGGGAGTGAGACTGGTTTTGAGGCTTAGGGGGATATGGGCTAATATGTGTCCATGCTAGAATGGTGTTAGTGGACAAAAAGGACAAATAGATTCTAAAGACATATGGAAAATATTAAGAAATTGGCAAAACACAAAAGAGACCTCTATTTCATCTTTTTGGGATATCTCTGCTTCTGTGTTATAGGTTTTAGAGCTTTGTAGTACACCTATCTCATTGCATCTAAGCTTTTGCACCATGTAATACTCCAATCTGTCAATTGGGAGAAACGTGAGGGACTTGGGGACCCCGGCTCAGCCCTCAGAGGACAGCCCAGGCTGCAAGGCTGTTAGCCGAGCTGGCATGCTTTGTGGAACAGATGAGCTTTTAAAAGATTCAAGTTTGGTTCAAAATTCACAACTCGTGAGTTCCAAATGGTTCTAAATTTGGCTGAATGCATTTTTCCCTAGCCGTGTGCCACTGAGCAAGACGTAGTGACTTCATCGAGTTAGAAAAACAAAGGGCTGATATTGCCTCTTTGCAGAAATAAACTTGATGAGGACAAAGGAAGTGCATTGCAAATACTACAGCAGCAGGCCCTTAATTTTGTGTATTTTCCACTCAAACAGCTTTCTCTGGCATCAACAACAAAACCATTCACTGGAAGAACACCGCCAGTTACCGGCTTACTTATAAGCAAAGTGGCACTAAGTGAGTTATCTTTCAGCTTTGTTGAACAAGCAAATTATATAGTAAATTAAATAACATTTTACTGTTGAGTTGGTGTGGTACAAATTAAGGAGTGCACTTTGATTCACCCTTACATCTCCTGCGTGTTTCATAGCCCTGATGTTCCAGTGTCGATATGGGAGAATTTAGCAGAGAACTTATGTGAATTCTGTTTTCTTTGTTGTGTTTGCAAGTTCATTGCAACCAGCTCATTTGGAATAGTGTTGGCCTGAAAACAAAATGGCATGTTTTAGCTTCTCGTCAATTATTTAACTGAATGATTTATCTATCTATCTATCTATCTATCATCTATCTATCTATCTATCTATCTATCTATCTATCTATCTATCTATCTATTTATTTTTAGTGCCCTCCAAGAAACCTAACGAAAGTATCCACAGAGGGAGAAACATGGTGACTAAGTCTAAAGGAAGATAAAGAGAGTGGATTCCTGGAGATAACTAGCTGATCTCCAGAGAAGGATGCTAGCCAGATTCCTTCTGGCAACATTATAGAATGGGAAGTGACTAGTCCCTATTTGCTGAGATTCATGGACTTGGGTTGAAGTCTTTTTTTTTTTTTTAATTGAAAAAATTGTATATCTATCACGTACAATATAATACTTTCTTTTTTATTTTTATTTTTAAATTATTATTATTATTATTTTCTGAGACAGAGTTTCGCTCTTGTTGCCCAGGCTAGAGTGCAATGGAGCAATCTTGGCTCACTGCAACCTCTGTCTCTCGGGTTCAAGCGATTATCCTGCCTCAGCCTCCTGAGTGACTGGGATTACAGGCAGTGGCAACCACACCTGGCTAATTTTTGTATTTTAGTAGAGACGGGGTTTTGCCATGTTGGCCATGTTGGCTAGGCTGGTCTCGAACTCCTGACCTCAGGTGATCCACCCACCTTGGCCTCCCAAAGTGTTGGGATTACAGGCGTAAGCCACTGCGCCTGGCAACATAATGCTTTAAAGTACATATACTTTGTGAGATGGTTAGATCTTGCTGCTTAACAAATGCATTACCTCACATGGTTATCATTTTCGTGGTGAGAACACTTAACATCCACTCTCTTTGCATTTTTCCGTAATACAATATATCTTAATTAACAAGTTTGGAGGAGTCTTGACTGGAACATTTTAGCTGTATGAGACTGGGCAGGTTGCTTTCAAGTTCAGTGTCTTAAAGGAGGTTACGGGTATTGCATGAAACTAATTCAATTCCAAATTTAGCGCAAAACAGGTGTGCCATAGAGTTTTGTTTCTCCTCTTTTGTCAGAATCTTGTCTCAATGACTGTTTGAAGAATCTGAAACAACAGCTCTGCATGTCCTTCCTGTTCTCCAGAACAAAGTCTATGTTTCAGAATGGCAGGTGTGGTTCAGTTGATATGATTATGATAAAGAAGAAAAGGAAAAACAAATGATAACCGTTGCTCCAGGTTTGTCAGAGTGAGGCCCAATGACACTCGTTATATATATTTTTCAGCAAAAAGGTCATGTGGGTCAGCCCACATTTTGGCATGTCTGACAAATGGGTCAGTGGAGATGAGAGTGTTAATTTATTTGAATGGATGTGTTGGAATGATACTCTAAGGAAAAGGTGCCATGCAGTGATACTCTGTCACAGAAGTAACAACAGATTGACAAGGCCTCAGAGCATCCACCAGGTGTATCCTTATCCACCCAAATTCTGTAGTCATTCTGATTCTTCTAGGTGTCCCATTTCTCGTGATTTGGAAAGGCATCTAACTCTATCCTTGCAATCCTAAGTCTTGCAGACCACCTTCCTCAAGGTCAGAGTATTCTATTTGAATCACTTTACACAAATATTCTCCCATATTTCAGGATTACTTTTAGCTACAGCTCAAAGGACTTTATGACATTTTCTATTTTATTATGTTACATTATATTATTCTATTTTATTTAGATTTAAGGTCTCTTAACCTTTCTCAAGCAATTTTCTGGCCCATCAAAGAAAGGTGTTGAACCAAGCTTTCTGATGACCCATTGTTACTCCAGAAGCCTGAACCTACAAATGCCTATAGCAAGATAAATCTTAGTATACATGTTAAATAGAAAAAGGATGTGTGTGCCCCTAAGTCCACATTTTGTGTTTCACTGACTGGGTTGAATCACCATGGATATCAAGTAAGGAATGCCTGTCAAAGAGAGGGAGCCCTATGAAATTGCCAATATCCAGCCATTTATTTGACCTACAAATATAATAATGTCATGGATTTGACCTGTGATACTTCTTTTGCATGTGGGAGGGAGGTGGCTATTGGCAGGGCCTTCAACCTTGCACAGTTTTGTAAGGTATGCATTTGTCACATTTCACTCAAATAACATCTTTTTAAGTATCCCAATTTCATTCACTTTTCTACATTTGTACCACTCTTTCATTAGTCCAACCAACCATGAGCATAGTCTTTTAACTAGTCTACTGTCATCTACTTTGGCCTTTTGCTAATCGGTTCAACACAGCCTGAGTAAAAGTCTAAACTGTAAATCTAATTGTCTAACACCCTCTTTTTAAAACAGGGTGTCTTTGTTGTCTTCTGAACTTTGTAGGAAAGTGCCAAAGCTCCTTGAAATGGCCAATAATGTTCTTCTTACTCTGACGTCTACCCGCTCACCAGTCTCATTTTGTGCCTTATTTCTGGCTCTAGCCACACTGGCCTTCTGTCGGCTCTCTGCATTCTCCATACTCTTCACCACTCCTAAGTTCTTTCTATTAAAAACAATGGCAAAAACTGCAATTACTTCTGCACCAGTGTAATAAATGCTATTCCTGTGTCCTGGAAAGCTCCTCCATCCCCTCCTTGACCTCATTCCTGGTCATATTTGTCCAGGTTTGCCTTTGTCTAGACATCTTTTCTGAATTCTAGGAATGGGCCAGAACCCTCTTGTAGAAGCTTTTGAGGAGCAGTGTGCTTTTCTATATAGCATGTGCCCCCCTCCCTTGCTCTTTCAGAGTTGTCTGAATGCCTAGCGGATGAAGATCTATTTCCCCACACAAGTTCTCTGAAGGTAAAACTCCTGCTTGATTTTACTCTCAACTTTATCTCCAGCGTCCAGCCCTGTCTATGACTGATGCTCTATAAATATATTAGAATAAATGGCTAATGCATGAGCAAGTGGCAGACAGAAAGAAAAGGAGCCAGTGCCTGTTGGAGAACTTGAGTATAGGATGCGTTACCCAGGCTTTCTTTTACACCTATTTTCATGGCCATAGATTTCTGGTTTTGCTTTTTATCCTTGAGAAGGTTTAACTCACAATATAGTAGGAACAAGGACTAATCTCAATAGTTAGGAGAAGCCGAGTTTCCCAGGAATTTCACTCATCACTGGCTTTCATCTCACAATCAGATAGCCCGGTCGTTTACTTCTAACTTGTGCTTTGGCAATTATTTCTATAGGGTGCCTATGTTAACACAGGTGGGCTCTTGAGAGTAAATTCCAGGGAACTCAGAGTCCTAATAATTCAATAATATCCTCTGTGACTATTTAGGTAAATGAAAAATGATCTGGCCATAGCAACAGGAAGTTTGTTCAACAACAAGGAAGTATTGGTTCATTTTGTTTTTTCCCAGCAGGTATTAAAAAGACTAAATCGGCTTAATTAGCCTGGCTGTGGTTTAAGGTTTCCTTTGGTTTATCTTGCTACGTGACTATTAGAAGCCCTGGGTTCTGACTGGCTCACGGTACATTCTCAATGAGCACAAGCTTAGCCATACTGGGAGGCATTAACAAAACAAGAGAAGAACTTCTGTAGCTGGGAAATTTAATGTCTGAAAAATGTATTTGACTATTAACAATAGTAACAAATAACAAAGTGAGACTAAGTGGCCCAGTTTTGAAAATAAGGAATTTATTCCAGAGAGAGTAACTAAACTCCTGAAAGCACATTCTAAGTGCAAGCAGGATAGGGATGAGATCTCAGGACTTCTCACTTTTCAAAGTATTCATGTTTTGTACTAGTTCAAGCTTTCATATTTTTACTCAGTTACTTTTTCATTAATTTATATTTTTGTCCCATTGAATACATACTCTGTGCATGAAGCTCCATGTTCTAATTGGGAGTTATCAAATCATGCTTTGCATTGTAGCTAAGCGAGCACAGCTCCAGCCCTATAACCGGAGTATACCTTATTTTCCCCAGGTTCATCTTTCCCAAGACTAAGCACAGCAGCTTGTATATTTTGGGTAATCAAGATATTTTTCATTCATTTTAATGGTAATAACAACACTAACAATAGCATTCATTTAGTGAACATCTACTGTGCTCTAAGCATTTTGCATAAAGTATTACTCTAATTACACAGACAGTTATTGGGTACCTATGTGAGATTGCTATAATTAACAGAGCACAGCCTATGCATGCAAGTGATTTACAAGCCTACTAGGAGCTCATAGTCTCATCTTATTCCTATGACATGCCCATGAAGTGGCTCTTATTCTTCTTCTCCCCTCCACCCTTTTGCTCATGATGGAACTGAGGCTTAGTAAACATGAAGTCAGTTGTATAGTCCAACGTGACTGATCTGAGATTTTAGTCCACATCTTTTTGATTCCAAAACTCTTCTATGACATGCTCCTTTTATTCAGTCATCAATTTGTCTATTTATTAACGCATTGTATCAACCATGTGTCAAAAACAAATAGAGGTTACACTCAATTCTTTGAGGCATCTCACAGTCAAATAGAGGGAAGTTGAGAAGCCAAAAACGGTAACTAACAATCTTTGTTTGCCTGGGTCTGACACTTTTCCTGGGACAGGGAACTTTTAGTGCTAAAACCAGGAAGTCCAGGGTCAATGAAGATGACAGACAATTGGTAGAATAAGGAGAAATGAGGGAAGCCAGAACATCTAAGTTGTCTAGATCAGAAGGGACATAGTGTGCTATAGTAAAGAGTTTAAATTATATCATTAAAGGCAGAAAAAGAATTTTGCAATGTTTCGCTGCAGAGCCACTAGTATATCCGTAAATGAGCATTCATCAAAATCACACATAAAGGAAAGAGGTTTCTCCTTATGGGAAAATTCTAATTTTTTTTCCATGAATATTATTAACACTAACAGAGAAAGATAATTTCCCATCATTATTCCAATGCTGACTCTACCTGGCAACTTTGAGGCATGAATGCTAGAAATAAATGGAGCATGTCATTGTTGTCTGAGTCATTGTGAGTGACAGACAGAAGGAAGATTCGCAATTTAAAAAAAAAAAGGAGAGCTGGTTAATAATATTTCAAGATTTCAGAAAAGAATGGCAACTATTCTTTATTCATTCCACCAACATTGCTTGCTTAAATACTTTGAGCTTGGTGCTATAAATACAGCATTAGGATACATGCTGTGGCTTCACAAGCAGACAGAGGGACACCAGAATTTAATGAATAATTACCAAGTAGAGTGGTAGGTGCTAAAACAGAATCAGGGTGTATAAAGTACAAACCATAAGGATGGCTCAGGATATATTATCTAACACAAAGCTTAACACTGATCCTTAAGGGCCTTAAAGTTAGAGGAAAGAAAACTATTTTAAATGTTTTGTATAAAACAGAGAACAGCACAGATAGTGAATGTACAACCATAAATGGTGATTAAATGAAGTGCCAGCACACTTATGTCTCTGTAACATATATATGAAATATATATGTATATATATGTAAACATACATACTACACCATATGTCTGTGTATGTGTGTATATATATGTGTATATATACACACACACAAGAGACAGAGAGTGTGTGTGTGTGTTTCCCATACTTATGAAAGTATCAGAAAAATGTCACTCAGACTGGCTTGTTCAGTAAAAAAGAGTATCATTTTATGGAAAAAACCTAAAGGTTGAGATTTCATCCTCGGAAGGTTAAGACTCCATCATAACTCTCAGCCGTCTTGTTCCTGCATCTGCTTCATCCTCAGGTTTGCTCTTCTCATGGTTACAACATAGCTGCTATTTCTGTTCTCCTACTTTAGGAAAAGAGGAAGTATTCCTATATTTGTTTCTTACATCTGCTACAACGAAGTACCACAAACTGGGTAGCTTAACACACATGCAAAAACAACAAACAAACAAACAAGAATTCGGAAATGTGTGTCTCCCAGTTCTGGAGGCTGGAGTTTTGAAACCAAGGTGTTGAGAGGGTCATGCTACCTCTGAATGCAATAGAGGAATGCTTCTTGCATCTTTCTTTCATCCAGTGTTTTGTCAGAAATCTTCGATGCTCTTGGCTTGCAGCAGCAGACCTCCAGTCTCTACCTTTGTTGTCACATGCTGTTTTCCTTTTAGGTCTCTGTTTTTTCACATGGTCATGTGCTTATAAAGGGACACCAGTCATATTGCATTAGGTGCCAACCCTACTCCAGTATGACTTCATCTTTACTGTTTTTTAAGGACTCTATTTCCAAATAGGGTCACATTCTGACATACGTGATGTTAGAACTTCAAATCTTTTTTTTTTTTTTTTTTTTTTTTGAGGTGGGGGAAGGTTCAATTCATGACACTTTGTTCAACGATAGAATCTACATTTTTTCTTTCAGTTTGATAGGGTTATCTAAGGTCATATGTTCACTTTTGAACCAGTAACATTTACCCAGAAATATGATGAACATATTGGTTTAGACTAACAGGGATTCATGTCTGGAACTGAGGATGGCTTGACTGTCTGAATAAAACAGGGTTCTGTTAGAGTTCTATTAGACTGGAGAAGCAATGCTGAATAGACAACCAGAGTTTACGATAATATATGACTATGTATGTATGTATGAAAGTATAATTCATCTTATTATAATGACAAAATTAGAAGCCAAGTGCTAAAACATTTAAGTCACTACAAATAAAGGATATTAGCAATTGCTGAGTATGTATTTGGCTCTGTGCTGCATATCTACATATATATTATGATTTTCTTTGACCAAAGCTTTATGGGGTAGATGCAATATTTATCTACTTTATGGAGGACTAACTTAGGCCCGTAAGCAGTATAAGATTTATCCCAAGTCCCCTGGCTAGTGAGTCTCCAAATCAGGATTGGAACTCATGGTTCATGGTTTTGTATTCCCAGTCCTATCTCTTTGCACTGTTCCATGCTGCCTCAGGGTGCAGTGAAAGGGAGGTTTCAATTTTCAATTGTCAAATTGTCTTATGTGTTTTATTTGGAGCCAGTTTTACATTGTCTTTGGACACTAGGAAATTAAAGTGTGAATAGTTTTTACTCTTTTCTATATTTGGAATAATGGGTGGGGGGATGTTAAGACAAGCATTTTGGAGAGTCTTAGGTTTTGCCCTACTTGCAAATAACAAGTTAGCCTGCCACAGTTTGATGGAAACTGGCAGGAGACACAACGGTCCTGGGTCAGAGACAAAAGACAGTGTAATACTCACAGCTATATCAGTGGTTAGAATATTATTTTTGCACTGGTTCCCTAAGCCTCCATTTCCAAAGATCAAGAAAATTAGGAGAAAATATTCTTATCATACAGTAGAGTATGTTCCAGAAAAGAAATCCTAGAGATTAGAAAGCCTCAGTTTTATATAAGGAGACTGTAGAAAATCTGCCTAATCTTTGCCATAGAAAAAGACATTATTTTTATTAACCAGGAAAGTAAACAAATCTGCTCCAGAAGGAGAAAATCTCTCTCTCTCCCAGGGCAGTTTTTTTTGTTTTTTATTTTATTTATTTATTTTTTTTTAATACGAAAATACTAGAAATGAGAGCCTGGAAAAAAAAGTTTATTCCTTTGCTCAGAAGAGTGTGCAGAAATATAAGAGTTTCATGGACACTTGTCACCCAACAGGTTAAATCTTCTCCACTATGACTTTTTATCATTATAAATGTTCAATTTTAGAATTCTAATAATCCAGAGACAAGTTCAAAACCAGTATATAGCAACCAATAGGTGGTAGTAACTTGATTTTGCTTAGTGATCAGAAAAAAAGTTTTTCTAGGGCCCTTGAGATGCAGTTATTTTAATTAGAAATCAATGTGATTATTTTTCTTTTTAATATTTCTATAGAAATGTGTTTACCAAAACACTGAAGCAAGAATTTTAAGGACACTACACTTAATGCATTGCATTCAGTGAGCCAAAGGGTATCTACAATGAACTGAGTTGTACTGACACATAATTCATGTTTATTGAACAAATGAATTAATCAAATTATGACATCACCATTAAATCTAATTTTAGGGTTTTGCTCCACTCTCAACTTTATCTAGTTACCCTGAATTTTTGTACATCATTTGCATGGTAATTTAAAATGCTGTGGTATAAATAATATTATATATATACATATATAGTGTGTGTGTGTGTGTATATGCACAAACACATATATTTACAAATTAACTTTAATCTACAATTTGGTGGCAGTTAAATTGCATAGGAAGCACTGACTCAGAAACCAACAGCCCATAGTGGTTGTCTATAAGTGCTTCAGATATCATTATCAAAGGCTATCCAAAAGAAACCCTTAATTTGGATTAACTGGCAAATATGACATATTAGAAATAATTTTTTATTGGTGAAATTAGTAATGTTCAAAATATGAGGATGACTAATAAGGTATTTATGATGCCTTTACTAAGGTAAGACCCGTAGTAAGGTATTGATGATGTAAATACCTAGTGAGATATTTACAATGCCCTTGCATGAATGTGGGATAAAAATCCAGCAGCTTCATGGTGAATCATCTTCAGAAAGTTTATGTTTAGAGCTAACTTCAATTGTCCCATATATTGAAGGACTCTGTTGCTTGCCAGAAAGGTGGCTTCATCCTCTGTCATATTAATACACCAACTTTAAAACCTCGGAGTAATTGTTTTCTTTTTAGTGCTTATCTGAGTACCTGAATGTAGCAAGTGAGGACTACTTCATAAGAATAGTTGCAACTTCTTTGCCATGCTAATAAATTTTGAAACATTTAGAGGAATTTGGACTAAGGCTTGCTTCTATTGTAACACGCTGACTCATTGCCAAATTGTTAGGGAGAGGATGTATATCCTCTTCTATCTCTAACCGTAGGAGGTTACCAATATTTATTTAAAAATCATGACAATGGCTGAATCGACAGTTTGTGACATCTATTCGAAATAGGCATTTATATGACACTAGTCAGGCATTTATATGACACTAGTCAAAGTCTTCCCACATGACACTCATTTTGGGTTTATAGGCTTCAGAAATAGTGTGTCCTAACAGTCCTTATGGACGTGTTTCTAGAATATTCTAGTATAAACATCCTATTACCAGGTGACTGAATGAAGCTCTCCATTTGTTCCTCCCAGTTCCTCTCCCTGGGTTAGTACTGTTTCTGTGTCTGTAGTGGCACATTCATTCATTTATTATTTCTCCAAATATTTTAATATCTCATATATGTCACAAAATAGACTAATTGCTGAGTCTACAGTAATTAACAAGATATATATGAGACACACATGCACACACAGAAAGAAAAATACACACACACACACGCACAGAGAGAGAGAGAGAGAAAGCAATAATTACCCCCAAATTTAATATTTTTTGTCTGCAAGCGATAGTTTTTATCATTTTTTAAAATCAGAAAACAGTAATTTTCCCCTCTCTGGAGAATGATCCTCCCCCAACATCTGGTGTTGTCTTGAAATTTGCATAACATGCAAAAGATGACTCGTTAGGTGCAAAGTACCATCCTATAACTTTAACATGCTTGCTTATTTTAAAGGTTCCAAATCATACTTAAGCTCAGCGTACTATTGCTTTTGAGAGATAGTTCGAATATAACAAGGTTTTAAAACAGAAACAGAACCCAGTTTGCCCACACCCCTGCAGGGCTGGAATGTCTGTCAGCAGAGCTGAGCTTTACCACCTACAGGTCCGTGAGGCCTCATGACCCAGTTTGAAATTGCAGCCCTACTCTTGGTGTCTCTAGAGCCCTCCTCTTTCCCTTGGAGTTATAATTCCGCTCTCGGGTTTGTCTTGACTGGTGGGCATTCAATGTAGAGACGCACAGGAAGGAAGCAAATGTGCCATGGCTGGTCGCTGCTGGTGAGGGCGTTTTCGTAGGAAAGTAGGCAGGAGCCAGTTTTATTTCAAGAGCCTCCTGAAATATAATAGGTCAAATGGGTGATTGGTGTTTTCTGGAACAGACTCCAAATCTACACGTTTCATTCAGCTTCTGCATTTGTGAAATCACGGGGATTTCTGCATTAATTCATTCAACCTAACTGTATTGAGTACTCAAATGCCAGACTTCACATGTTTTAAGCTCAAGAAACATGTTCCTTTGTTTCAGACTTGAAAAACCTGATCAAGCTGTATCTGGTTTCAGATGGCAGTCTGAAGAGGTATTTACTTTTTGACCTCTTCAAATTTTGCTATCAACAGCAACAACAAAAAAAAAAAAAAAAAGGAAAAGAAAATAAAAGAAAATAACCACCACACCAAAATTAAAATTATGAAGAATATGTGTCAAATACGGAAATACTTGGCAGCACTACTTGACATTAGCCTCCTCAGACCTTGGAGAGGGTATTGTTTTCTTTCAAAATAAGGGTCATAGCCCTGAAAGGCACATCCAGTGGCCTTTAGATCAGATGAATGAGATACAGAAATGTTGGGAGACCAAAGGAAAGATGGGAAATATTCTAATCAAAGCCAAGTCTCATTGCGTAGATCTGTAAGAGAGGTATTTTGAAAGGAGAAGAAAGGTTTAAAAATAGAGATTACATATATATAAAGGACCAGATAGTAAATATTTTAGGAATTCTTGAAGCTTCTGTCACAACTACTTTACTCTGCCTTTGCAGTGTGAAAGTAGCCATAAACAATGTGAAATGAATGGGCATGGCTGTGTTCCAGTACAACTTTCAATAAAACTTTATTTACAGAAAGAGACAGTAAAATGTGTTTGTTCTGGGATTGCAGTTTGTCAAGTGCTGGTTTAAAGAAAAGGAGTGTCACACTTAGAGTTGTGTTTTAAATTGATCATTCTGGTAGCTTTTGAAGAGGATAAATTTCAGGAAAGCCTGGAGGTTCCAAAAGTAGAAACTGGTAGGACCATATTTATGTCCTTGTTAATGTTCCAAGCATACCACATTACCATTTGGAACGAGCTTGTCTCCCCTACCCCACTCAGGTATTTCAGGTCAGGGACTGTATCACATTCATTATTGTGTTCCTAGTGTGCTCTTATTTGGGGCCTTGTGCTTGAAAGATGCTCATGAATATTTATATATTTAATGGATGAATAAATGAATAAGTAAATTGGTTACTGATTGGGTAAGTGCAGAGAAGAAGCCAGGCATTTTCTCTCTCACTGTTTTCTAAACTCAGTTTTTCTCACACCACCTTCACTATTGTAACCATACCAAAATACTCCCTGTATCGATACAGTATTTTGTTTAAATTATTCTTTTAAAACAATTCTAGACTATTTATTTTTAAGGAAATTTTAAGACACTGCCAGACCTGGAAAACCAGTATCACTCATCAAACATGGAAAATAAAAATTTATATGTGAATATAAAAATAACTCACATCCACCTAAATCAATCTTTGGTATTGCCAGTTAAAAAATCATTGATCTAATACGAAATGCTTGCTTTATAGATTGAAAATGTTGACTCATAGAAGTCACACAGCTTACTCAAAGCACAAAACCAAGGAGCAAAACAGCTGAGCCTAGAAAGCTGGCTTCTCTGACTTCCTGATCAGTGCATTTCTGAATCAATCTGTCTTCATTGCAGAAAATACAAAAAAAATCTGTGCAAAAGGGACTTAATGAGCAGTACTAGGTGGTCATAGAATTATTGGGTTCCAGATTTAATCCCCAGGAATGACTCCTTCTATACTATAGATATGGCTGTATTTATTTTCTATGGCTGCTCTAAGAGAAATAGGAAAAAACAAAGTGTTATTTCCTACTCCCATGCCAATACAACACAGAACACTTCACTTCTGGTCTCCAAAATGCATATAGGGATTTCTCTCCACCAGCGACCAGTTCTGCAGCAGACATCAGCTGGGTGTCTTTTAATTTAACTCAACCCCGACGCTATCAACCTGGAGATAGTGTCAGATCCCACAGGTTGAAGGTTCAGTCCCACAAGACTGCTCACCACTTCAGATGCCAATCGCAAGCACAAGTTGTGATTTGTGCTTCTGACCAACTGGCTATAAATAAGGGTTCCCACACCCTTTCCTTGGGTTTGATTAATTTTCTAGAGAGGCTCACTGAACTCAGAATATCTATAAAATATTGATTTTCATTATTTCATTTCTGATAATTGGTAGTTGTGGATTTCGTTACTTTTTTTCTTGTTAAGTATAGCTATGGGTTCATCAATATTATTGATATTTTAAAATAAGCAACTTCTGTTTTTGCTGATTTTCTCAATTCTTTTCTGCTTTCAGTTTCATTTATTTCCTCTTATATCTTAGTCCTTTCCTTTGTTCTACATAGTTTAGGTTTACTTTACTCTTCTCTTTTAACTTTGGCATATGGAAAGTAAGATAATTGATTTTAACTCTTTTCTCCCTAATATATTCATTTAAATATATAGCTCATCTTCTAGATACTATGTTAGCTGCTCTTAAACATTCTGTTATGTTTTATTTTCACCATGACTCAGTACAATTTATTTATTAAACAATTAACTAATTAACTTTTAAAAAACATCCAACGATGCCCAAGCACTGTTTTAAATACTTCAAAACCATCAGTGAACAAAGCAGAGAAAACATTTTTCTTCACAGAAATTACGGCTAGCATGTTAATTTACAGAATTGACTTCCAACAAAGTAAAATTATAGTAACTTTGAAGGTGTCACGGAAAAAAAAATAGAGCAGTATAGGGGGAATTTGGAGTATCAAGGGTTAGAGCACTACAGAATGCCTTTTTAAAAACAGATATCCTGATGGGCTTAATTGATAAGATACCTTTTGAGCAACACTTGAAGGAGGTGAGGGAGTTAGCCTTGCAGATTTTTCTGGAAGAGCTTTCCAAGCAGAGAGAAAAATAAGTCCAAAATTTCCAGAGGCAGGAGCATTTCTCTTGTGTGTAAGGAACAGGGAACAGGCAAGAATGGCTGAATAGAATGAACACCTGGTCATTCTTCCAATCTTCCAAATTCAGCTCAAGCAAACGACACTTCCCTAACCTCTCCTCCTGAAGTCAGATTTTCTGGTTATACATCACAGTAGTATTTTCTTGTGTCCTTCCATTATGGTTCTTATCCCAATATGTAATTATATATTTGTGTAATTATTCAGCTAAAGGATTCCACTAGAGATATTCACAGATTTCACAGAAAGTGTTCACATTTTCTACTAGAATGTGTGCACCCTGAGAACAAAGATTTTGCTGTTACACTGTATATCACAGCACATAAAATAGGACTTGGACTTTGTACGGACTCAATAAATATCTGTTTTCTGATGGATTTAATGTAAGAATGGTTGGAGGGGTTGATGTATACATGCTTTAATAGCTGAATCCCACCTGCTAGCAAATGGAGTGTTCCATTTATAAGCTCTAGATCTACAGAGGATTTTCTAGGCTCTACCTCCTCCTATTTTGGAACAAAAACGGAATTAGGGATTTTGAAGACTAGCAATTCAAACCTGTCATGGAAGAGGTATCAATAGGTTCTAGGGGCAAAAAAAAAGTCACCAGTAGTATGTTTTCTCAGAGATGTAAATAATTCAATAGAAATGTGCAAAAATTTATCAAATATATTAAGAGAATCACTTCTATTATATGTGACAATCTGTCTTACACAAAAGTTGGACCATTCCAAAAATATTCAAAAGGCAACAAAGCATATCCTGATGCATGAGCACATAGCATCAACGTTAAACCTGTCACCAGCTACAGCATGTGAAATCTTCCAAAAGTCTCTGGTCTGAATTATACACCTTGTCTTATAACTTCACTTAACATTTGTAATATTATTCAAAGCTGATTGCATATTAAACTTTAATACTAAGCTAATGTGTTCCTTTGTAAGCATTGTTAAAAGATACTTTAAATCAAAAGTATGCATTGCTTTGCATGAAATGCTCTTTGTGTTCTGTGGATAAGGTATAGTTTTACAAGTTTTCTTATATTTAATATCATCGGAAAATGTCAGGCATGTTTATGTTTTAAATAAGGAAACTGAGGCCTAAAGAGCTCAGCTCATTCGTTCATCCAATAGAACTTGTTTCTCTGTAATGCCACAGTATCTTCTTCCTAGCATGTTGCATTGTAAATGTTTGTTTAAAAGCTTTATCTTTCTCACCTTATTAGTCACATGAGGGTACAAAGTGGGCAAAAGAGCATCTTTGTTTTTATAGATCCTAGAATTAACTGAGTTTTTAAGGATTTTGAAGTGTAATTATGACTGAAATAGGATTAAAACCAAGGCACTTGTTTTGAATAAAGCATATAGCCTTCCATCCCTGCTGTCTCTATTATTTGAGTTTTATCTTTTGGAAAGCATCTTTTTAATATTCTTCTCATAGACCAGTAAAAATATATCCCAACTGTCCTTGCATATGTCTATATATGGTATAATTTTAGTATTTTTATCATATACACTTATATGTATATATACACACATGAACAAATATGTAGGTATATATACACACACACAGACATACACATATATATATATACACACACAGTCAACAGTTTTATTTTTCCACATTATTCAGCCATGATTATGTTCTTAAGATAAATTTCTAGAAATGGAAATGTTAAGTCAAAAAAGAAAAACAAAAACAAAATACGTCATTGATAGATATTTCCACATAATATTGGGATGTCTCTTATCTTGTACCTTTGCGAGTGCTGAATTGTATCATTCTCTTTTAAAATTATTATAGTTCTCAACTTTAAAAAAAATTTACTTTTGTTTTGTATTATTACAATTTACAAGGAAATAAAACTCCCTTTATTATCATTGCATTTCTTTCTTTGTGCTTATGTTTTTCCCAATTGTCTAAGTGAGAGTCAAGGGAGGTGCTTATCTATTTGATTTTGATAACTCGTTATGTTACGAGGACCTCAGTCATTTCCTGTCATATAGCTTTCACATTTGCTTCTCATGCTAGGCATGCAGCGTTAGAAAAGGAAATATTCTACTGCATGGCAATTAACACCACATGAATTTTGCAAATAACAGTATGTATCAATATTACATTTTCTTACGTTAGTGCAAAAAGATCCAAAGTCTCCAAGAATCTGCTTATGGTTACATGATATTATTTATGATATTCTTGATGCCATTTATAATATTCTTTCTATCATGATATTCTTGTTAGCATATATAGCATAGTGGAAAGGCACTATATTGCATTTAAAAACATGTATGTCATCTTGGAGAAATCTGTTACCTCCCCTGAGACTCCACTTCTGTCTTTCTTTTTTCTTTTTCTTTTTTTTTTTAAGATGGAGTCTCATTTTGTTGCCCAGGCTGGAGTGCAGCGGTGTGATCTCAGCTCACTGCAACTTCTGCCTCCCAGGTTCAAGCAATTATTCTACCTCAGCATCCCGAGTAGCTGGGATTACAGGTGTGTACCACCACACCGGCTAATTTTTGTACTTTTAGTAGAGAGAGGTTTTCACCATGTTGGCCAGATTGGTCTTGAACTCCTGACCTCAAGTGATCTGCCAAACTTGGCCTCCCAAAGTGCTGGGATTATCTTTCTTTTTCCTTTCTTTCTTTTTTTCCTTTTTTTCCTTTTGTTTGTTTTTTCTTTTTTCATTTTGAGACAGTCTTGCTCTGTTGCCCAGGCTGGAGTGTGGTGGCACAATCTCAGCTCACCGCAGCTCACCTCAGCCTGGAGGTTGAAAAATTGGAGAAGAAAAACTAGTTCAGATTTTCTATATTTAAAAAAATAGAAGTCTGGGTGTGGTGATTCATGCCTGTAATCTCAGCAATTTAGGAGGCTGAGGTGGGCAGACCACTTGAGGCCAGGAGTTTGAGCCCAGCCTGGCCAACATGGCAAAACTCCATCTCTAAAAATAAAATAAATGCCCAGGCGTGGTATTGTGTACCTGTAATAGCTCTGAGAAACTCGCTTGAACCTGGGAGGCAGACGCTGCAGTGAGCCGACATCAAGCCACTGCACTCCATCCTAGGTGACTGAGCAAGACTCTGTCTCAGAAAGAAAAGAAAGAGTTTGAACTCAGTTTTTCTTAATACCGTTTCTGGCTTTGACTTTCTGTTAGTCCATTGTTGTTTAGATCCCCAAAGAATGATCTCACTCATTCAATCAATATCTGTTGAATCCATGCATTCAACAGATATTAATTGAAGCCTTTGCCAGGCACCATTCTAGGTGCTAGAGATAGAGTGGTAAACAGGAGGGAAAACATCCCTGCCACACTGTAATTACGGAGCACAGAAGGGCAATGGAAATCTGGTGTCAGTGCACTGAAAGCAGGCTAGGGATCAGAGTGACAGGGATGCTCCTTGGAGAAGGAGCACAATGAAGTTTTCTCTGATTAGTGGTTAATTTACTCTCACCTCTGGATATCTGGAAAACCTAACAGCAGATTCTCTTTGCAACTGGGCAAGAGGTATTTTAGATTCATTTCAGATGTGTTTTACTAAAGTCACCTGTGGACTATGCTATGAAAATTTCCTGTATTGAATACATCCCTTTAGGTCTGCCTGGTTCCTGCTTACTCCTCTTGGTTGCAAATTAATTATCCACCCCCACCTTTCACGTTCTCAGTCTCCTTCACATATAGGTCTCCCTGATTGTGTGGGATACACTGCACCATGTATGAAAGACATTTCTTCACATGCCTGTGTTCACAGCTGTGCTGAAGTTTCCTTTAGGCTTCCTTCTGCCCCTGGGGCAGCCTGCTCACTGAACACTCAGTATGTTCTTCCTCCAGTCACAGAGCTTGGCCAAATCTTTCTGCATTCTTTGCATTAGAGTATGGCTACAGAACAAACCTCACTGTGATGGAGTGTGGGAGAAGTGATGTGAGCTTCCTCCAGGCTTGGTCCAGGAAAATCTTCCATCTGTTCCCCTACATTTTATTTTTCCACTCAGGCAAGCATCCTGTTGGAGGTGGCGAATCTGCCATCATCTTTTGTCCCTGAACCACTGTGTGGAGCAAACTTAAACTCCAACTCCCCCACCCTGAAATCTATCCTTCACCTAGAAACTGCCCTTACCTAATTTGAGTCTGCAGAGTCATTACCTTTTGAATGTATATGTTCCAATATTTAGTAGGCTACCTTCGCTAACATCCCACTGCAAAGGCTATCAAATACTACGCCCTGCCTGAAGTGAACACTCAATGAGAATTTCATTTGATGACTTAAAATTGGGAAGAGCATGTGGAGTAACAGAATTAGAATTCCATGTATCACCTTCATTCTTTTTTTTTTTTTTTTTTTTTAGGTTGGCTCTGTCTGTGTCTCGCTCTGTCGTGTAGGGTGGCGCTTACTGGTCCCCTCCCCCCTCACCGCCCCCTCCGCCTCCCGGGTTCACGCCATTCTCCTGCCTCAGCCTCCCGAGTAGCTGGGACTACAGGCACCCGCCACCACACCCAGCTAATTTTTTGTATTTTTAGTAGAGACAAGGTTTCACAATGTTGGTCAGGATTGTCTCGATCTCCTGACCTTGTGATCTGCCTGCCTCGGCCTCCCAAAGTACTGGGATTACAGGTGTGAGCCACCGCGCCTGGCCCACCTTCATTCTTTAGTATCAAAGGTTTCTGTTGAAAAAGGCCCTACAAAAGAACGGGATAATTAAGTGCTAGAGGGAAAGAGTATTTGAAAAAAGACCACTTCCTGGTAGTGCAAATGGGATAATGATTTACTTGCTTCCTCATCATTTTTAATAGCAAATTTGATTTACTTATTCTCTTCTTTAATGCCCTTCAGCATATTTACACAGATTTCTTCACCCATTTCCCATATGTACTCTCTTAGCTAAAGTGTTAGATTTCATCCAGTTCTGCTCCCCTCTGCTGTCTGTCTTCACCTGTTTTATTCCTTAACATCCTCATATCTTATTCTGAGCAACTATCAACACCATCTCTCTCAACCTCCAGAGATCAACTAAATAGTCCACTTCCTGTCAGAAATCGAATTTGCTGATGTGAACTGGAGTTGAGATTTTTACAAAGCACAATATAACCAGGAAAACTTTCTCCACCCAATAAATGTTACTTGTACAAATGTTATGTACAAATGTTATATAATAATGAACGTCAGGAGCTGAAAGTGGTGGTTGAGGTCATGAAATCCAGTTCCTTTTTTCTACTCGTTTTATTTCCTGCTTCTCCTACAGAAGTAGAATCTGAGGCCCAGAAGACCTTGATGAATTGTCTAAGACCTCGTCATAGTGATTGAGTAGGAAATCAGGCCAATGCTTTTTGCAGAATGTATCTTAGCCAATTTAGAAAATTATTTGGCAATATTATTGCAATGAGTTTTCTTATTAAGGATGGAGTGTATAAATAAGAGCTACCTGTCATTTAGCTAGGTGCTTTAAATATATTACACATGTGTCTAATCTTTACAGCATTTCCACCAGGGAGGTATTATTATCCTCATTCGAAAAATGAAACAAACAAAAAACCAAAAAAACGAAGCTGGGTAAGTGGCCTAATTCTTAATTAATTGATGTTAAGAAACTTATACAAACATTTAGTAAGTGGTTTAGTTAGGATTTAAACTGAAGCCTGTCTGGGCTCCAAATATTCTGTTTCTTTTTCTCTGACATGGAGCCAGAATGAGTTCCATAACGATTCATGGCACATTGTCCTAGATACTAGGAAGGAATGAGATCTTAGCCAATCTTTATTGCTTCAAAATATTAAAGTTTTTTTTCCTCATTCTGAGTTAATCATCTAATGTATTCAACATATTGATTTTTGGGCACAGACATTAATAAAACAATCCTTAACCTCAGGGTGAAGAAACTCACGACCTAAATGAGAAACAATATAGAAATAATATGAACTACAGTATTAAATGTTCAGCTCACAATAATTTTGGATTCTAATGCTATCAGCTCATTAAAATGTTGTCAGGTTTAAATGAGATATGTGGTATTATTTTAATTGGGGAGGGTATTCATATGCTAGTTTTAAAATTTATTTTTGTTTACTGATTTATTTATTTCCTGATTTACTTATTTCTTCTTAATAAGGAACACTATAGATAGAGCATGGGCTTTGCTCTTCTAAATCCTGATTGATAGCATGCTTATTTTTATCAATTAGGAAATGTATGGCCTTGAGCAAATAATTTATACATTTTGGGCCTCAGTTTCTTAAGTCATTTAGAAATGTTGGGCCTCCATTTCTGCCTAAGTAAATTGTGCTCCACATACTGGATTCCACATACTGGATTCCACATACTGGATTCCACATACTGGATTCCACATACTGGATTCCACATACTGGATTCCACATACTGGATTTACATGCTGAGTAAACAAGGTGAAATAGTGGATTTGAATGTAACCTGAAAACTCTGAAGTCCCAAAAAATGTTTGTGTTTTAATAAGTGCATCACACAATTATTTTAAAAGAGCACAGATAGATTCCAGGGTGAACTACCGACCATGATAATGAGCTCCTGTAGAAAATTGTAAATACAGGAATACACCTTTTCTTCAAAAAGGGAATTTAGAAAATGTTAGCTAATGCAGAGTTTATTAAGATTTTGCTATTGTTGTAAGTTGGGATGGTGGAAATATTAGACACAAGATAGAAAGTATGTGGTCAAACTGTGCTTATTTTGGAGGCATATCTACACAGGAATGTTTGGGAAGGGTGAAAAGGAAAGTGAAAATTGATGGCAGAGATTAAAAGGCACTTAGAATCCTAATGAATAAGCCTACTTCTGGAGGTTCATTTCATTGTCAAAAAGCATAATATTATAATTAACGAAGTTTCTGCTGTGGTACCACAAAGAAATATCAAAGCTTCCTTTTACCATGGTGGAGGAATAAAAAGCAGTCAGGTTCTCTTCATTTTCCTGAAAGTGCTAAATGATTGTCACTTAGCTTGGACATCAAGAATACTTGCTGGGAGTCCTGCTTCACAATCATTGAGCTATCTCAGCTTTTCCCAGGGATTTTGCTCTGGGAAGCTAAAGACCTAAAATTTGGTTCAGAGAGGCCATGGTGGAAAAAAAAAACAAAAAAAAAAACAAAAAAAACCACACAAGATGCTCTGATGCCCCTCTAGAAGTTAAATTTCAAGAAAAAACTGCTCTGCTCAGTTCAGGAAAGCTTCATAGGGACCAAGGGAGCGTGGCATCCTTTAGGTCTTATACTTTGTAATTCATTCTAGGAAATGAGACATTTTTCTCATGCATTATCCACAACCTGTTTCCTTCTTCTTTTTTGTTTACTGCTATCATTATTCATTGGATAAACACATCCATGTCTCTGAGGTCTAGACTCATGACCTCTGAAGGTCAAGCTCCTGCTCTGTTCATCCTTTTGGATGAGAAACATTTACATGCAACGGGGCATTGCTTGGCTGGAGAAACAACTCTTCCGACTCAGCTAACCTGTATTTCTGGAAAAATCAGTGAGTCTACTAGATTCCGTAAAATGCCATTCCTGCTGACTCACTCCCTGCACTGGGCGGGTCTGTTCACCCCTGGTGAGTCTGAGCATAGTTTTCTCATCTGTGACATTACAAAATGCAGATGGCTGCCTCTCAAAGTCCCCTTGGCTTCTAAACTTCTCTGGATACAATGCCCATAAAGGAGCTTTCTACCGTTTCTTTTTTACTTCTCTACTTCTCTATTATTTTCGAAGACTTCTAGGACTTGAATAGGTGCTTTGAACTCTGCCTTGTGTGTTTCCTGAGCAATCTCCCTGTCCCTTTGCTGCAGCAACGATCTCCAAATGCCTTTCACCTAACCTGCTCTGAGCAGTGCCTCTCCGTAGACTAATTAATCAGTCTTAACTTGTAACCTCAGGGTCCATTAAGAGAGTCTTTTATCACCCCCTCTTTTTATAAATATAGACACTGAGACCTAAAGATAGATTGTTTTTTCCTTCAAAACACTTAATATTATATGAAGTAATTGAATCATTTATGTTTCTTTAATATACGCCTTTCTCCTGAAAATATAAATATTACTGTCCACGAGGACAGTGCCATACTTCTTTTTTTCCACCGTCATCTCCATATCCAGGCTTTACAAGGTTCTCCCCATAATAGGTATTTTTTTAAATCAATCATTGACTCGGGTACTTGAGTGAAGACTGTTAGGCCTGAGTTTTACAGTAAACAATGTCCTGATTTTTAGACCCTTGTTAATGTCTCCAAATGAAATTATATATGCAGTAATATATAAAGTTACAGAATTGAGGGTGGGGGAAGGTTTCTCATAGAAATTTATAGTTATGACCCATTTTCTGACAGCTCCTGCTGTAGTGACCTAGCAAATTGTTTTATAAACCTCATCTTGAAATAATTATTACAGTATTATCTTCCTTTGTAAAATGAGTCATTATTAAATGAAAATATTTTTGAGCATTTGTCTATTTTTCATACATCAAAATTATTCAAAAATTAAGGAGGGTTGGGTGTCTTTCAACCTCAGAGAGACTCTATAAGTGAATAAATGAATGAAGTAACTGGGCCTAACTCAGAGCTAAGCCTCATCCCTGGGTCTCCTGCCCCCTAATCCAGATCCTCGGTGTCTCGTGGGCATGCCACACACTCATTTCTGAGCCTGGGTGCCTGTTTCCATCTGCACGACTGCCTCCTCCACCCTTCTTAACTTGGCTGACTTCCCAGTCATTCTGCAGGCCTCAACTGAGCAGTAACGTTTTCCAGAAACCCCTCCCTGATGCGTTTTTCCTTTACGCTGATTTACGTGCTTTTTACTTGTCTGTTTGCTCACCCCTTTATCCCTAAACCTAGTCCAATGTCTCCCAGATGATGAATATGTGTAATAAAAGTTCTTAAGTTGTTGAATTATTTAATTTTGTGCAACCTACACAACCAAGCATTAAGATAGCCAAGGTAAATACTTGTTGAAAGAGGCCCATGTCTCTATGTGAGAGTCCCTCGTGTTTCTTTTAGGCTGCTGTCAGCATATGAGGCAATAAGAGAGGTAAGCAATCACAAAAATTTTCCCTCCTTCCAGATTGTTACTCTGGACCCAGTGATAAAGGGAAAGACATGTTCTCTGATTTAAATGGACTAACGGGCCATGAATTCCATGATTCTCCAGCTGGATTTTCACTCTCATCTAGAATTTCTCTTCGCGTGTGTTCACTTGCCAGTTATCTTACGTGGATGGCTGGGATCACTCAAACCAAACTTTGTAGCAATATGGCATTGCACTGTTGTCTTGTCATTGTATAACAGCTTTTCACCTAGATTTTTTTGTTTCCTTCCCCAGCTCTCCAAAATGCACTCATATTTTTCATCAATATTTATTTATTTATTGAGCACCTACTCTATGTTAAGCACTATTTTAACCCTGGTGCCACTGCAGTGAACCAGAAAGATAAGAATTCCTGCCCTCACAGAGTTTACATTTTAGTGCTTAACTTGTAATATTTTATAAAAATGTCTATGATTTATTTCAGTTGATATAGAGGATACTGTTAATGTCCTTCTCTGTCCCCTTCTTCATTTCTAACAGACACCCAATTTTCATCAGGTAGGTGGTGGTCTTCTATTTCAGGGAAAAGTGGATCCTTTCTCAACCTCATGGAATGAGTCATGATTGGACTTAGCTAGTCATATTTATCTTATTATTCTGGCAAGGGATTGTTTTGAAAATGGGCATGTGGGCTGGGCATGGTGGCTCATGCCTGTAATGCCAGCACTTTGGGAGGCCAAGGCAGGCAGATCACATGAGGTCAGGAGTTCAAGACCAGCCTTATGAACATGGTGGAACCCCATCTCTGCTAAAAATAAAAAAATTAGCTGGGCGTGGTGGCGTGCACCTGTAATCCCAGCTACTCAGGGAGGCTGAGGCCTGATAATCTCTTGAACCAGGGGGCAGAGGTTGCAGTGAGCCAAGATTGCACCACTTCACTCCAGCCTGGGTGACAGAGCAAGACTGTCAAAAAAAAAAAAAAAAGCATGTGACACAATTTTGGTCAAACAAAGAGTGATCTCTACCTGGAGGGTCTGGGAAGGTGTGTTTCATTCTTAAAATGAGACACAAGGTATGGTTGCTTGTTTTTTTCACCTCTGGACATTGTCATTTCATGGGACATCTGGCATTGGGACAGCTATCCTGAGAAAATGGAGACTGAAGATGTAAGAATGGAAGAGAATAATCTATGTTATTGGTGATGGCAATTGACTTTTATATTTACCAGGAGACTGTTCTACTGCCAACTTCTTGTCTTTTAGACATATATAATCTCCCCCACTTTTAGTTGGGCTGTTGGTTGCTTATGGCCATAACTGACCTAAATGATGTGGTTGGTTGTACAGCTCTGTTTATATTGTACCCTGCATAGTATAACATAAGAGCCAGGAGACTTCTTCTGTAAAAGGCCACATAGTCAGTACTTTTGGCTTTGTGGGTATTATGACCTCTCTCACATCTACTCAAGTTTGCTGTTGCAGTTGGAAAGCAACCATAGATAACCTCCAAACAGATGGGCAGGACTGTGTTCCAATAAGTTTTATGCATAGAAACAAGACATAGGATGGATATGGCCTACAAACAATAGTTTGCCAACCCCTAGTATAGTGGAAAGCCTATGAATTTTGGCATCACATACAACCTGTCTGAAGTCCATCTCCATTGTTCTTGCTATGTTTTCTAGTATATATTCACATATATATATGAATTGTATATATTTAGTTATTTATGTAATTTGTATTTCCCATCTGCACATAAGATCCATCAGCAAAAGGCCTTAAATACTTTTATTTAAAGTACTAGGCGTTTGAGTGCAGCAGTAGATACTATCACATACTGCTGTACTCAGACACCCAGAAGAGGGCTGAATGACTTAATGACTGTATATTTGATTGAGATTCTGAATTACATTATTCCTACAAGGGGGGAGGGACTCCATCTCATATATGTTACTATAGCACCTTAATAAGGAGTTTCCCACAAAAAAAACCTGCATGGAAATTCATTGATTACAGAAATAATACAGATTCTTCTAGTCTATTGCAACAGATCACTCTCAAAATCTCAAACTTCTGCTATCCAGGTAAATGCTATGGATGATGGTACTGGCTGCATGATTGTAAACTAACATGTAGTAATTCTCTACTTGTCATCCTATCAATTGGAATATAATGAACTCCTGGAGAACAGGGGAAATTTTGTGATTAATGTATCACACACAGTATCTTGAAACTACCTGAAATTCATTAAGTGCTTGTCAAAATTTAGTTTATTAGGCCTTTTGGTAATGGGTCAATACACTTAATTAACTTAAACATGGAAAGATACATTTAAAGGAAATAGACCCTAATTGAGCACCTGCCGAGACTTCTGCTTATAGACGTTTTTAACCCCCAAAATCCTCCTCTTGAGGGATGCTTGTTAGTAACATTTTACCCATGGAAAGAAGGAATCTTAGATGAGTTAAATACTTGACACAAAGATCATGGGGTGGAGTTGCTATTCATAACCTGGCCTTTCTCTCTTAAGCCAGGAGCTCTTTTCAGAAGAAAATATTATAGTTAGTAATTGTGAAGCCAACTTCCCAAGAACTGGGTTTCAAGGAAGAGCACTCATTAAAACCTGTTTCTCATGTTCTTCTCCTTGTTCCTCTTTTCATTCAGGGGATTTTCTATACTTAGTCCCAGGCAGGCATTTTGCTTTGCTTCTCATCTAACCTTTGATAGCACAGTCCAGTTCTTAACTAGGAGGCAGGCACTGATTAACTTCCACTACATTTTTTCAATGAGTCCAAAGCATACCAGGAAGTCTACTAGCTAAAATAAAGTATACCAGGCAAGGAAAAGAGAACCGATGGAAAACTTTGTAGGGCAAAGCAAGGTCAATGACTTCCTAAGTACTCCTTCTTGTGTTTCATGAAAGTTTGAGGTTGTAGTGAGCTGAGATAGCTGCCACTGCACTGCAGCCTGGGGAACACAGTGAGACTCCATCTCAAACAAACAAACAAACAAACAAACAAACAAACAAAAAGTTTCTAATTCTAGCTATTTGTTGTGAGTTCTGTGGACAGAGTTAGGAAATTCAGGACATTCTACTTAAACTTGGATAATGAGATGAAAAGGACATATACAGGTGTCCACATAGATTCAGATACTAGAGTAAGATTCAGCTCACATGAAGTCATCTACGTTTTCCTACTATAAAATGCTCCTGATCTTATCAAGGCCAAACCTGTCACTTGTATACTGGGTTCCATTTGCTTTTGCTATTTAAGGTTTTTTTTTTTCTTTCATAATTCTTTTTTACCTGAAATTGTCTCCTGCCTTATTTCATCTGATTTATTCTTTTTTTTTGCTAAAATATTAATCTATTCTAATATCTCCCACCTTAAGAAGCAAAATACTCCCAAACTCTCTTTGACACAACTTCCTCTCAACATTGTTCTATTTCTTTGCTTTGTGTTATAGCAAAGGTCTTCAATACATTTATTTGCTGAATTCATTTTCTCACTTTTTGGTCTCTCTTTATCTGACCAACACTGTTGTCTTTTGTAAAGGTCATTAACAATCTTCGTCTTGCCAAATGCAAGAGCCAATTCTTCAGCTCCTTTAGAGTCAGTGTCTCTGTAGCCTCTCAGCAGCATATAGCATGATCAGTCTTTCTTCAAAATATTCTTCACTTGGCTGTGTGAATCCTATGCTCTCTTGCTTCTCCTCCTTCAGCGGCTATGTCTCAGTCTTTTTTGATTGGTTCTATTCCTCTTTTCTTCCTTGAAACACTAGTATCTATGGGGCTCTGTGGCCAGCCCTTTTTCTATCTAGACCAGGGATGTCCAATTGTTTGACTTCCCTGGTCCACAGTGGAAGAAGAAAAATTGTCTTGGATCACACATAAAATACACTAACGCTAAAGATAGCTGATGAGCTAAAAAAAAAAATCACAAATAAATCTCATAATGTTTTAAGAAAATTTACAAATTTGTGTTGGGCTGCATTCAATGGCATCCTGGGCTGCATGTGACCCATGGACTGTGGGTTGGACACGCTTGATCTAGACTATCTACCTTAGAGATCTTATCCAAGCCCGTGGATTCACAGACCAACTATATGTCAGTGACTAGGACTCTGACCTTTTAGTAGTGCTCCATGTTCAATATCTTTCTTGACCTCTAATAGGCATGTCAACATTACAATGTCCAAAATTCTTGATCCTTGTGTTTCCAACTTTCTCCTCCTATAATCTTCCACATTTTGTTAAATACCAACATGACTCACTCAGTTACCTTTTTTCTTGGCATTATAATATCAACCTGCTTTCAAGTTGTGTCAGTTGAAACTTCAAATGTACCCCAATCTGATCACTTTTCACCAACTCTTTAGTAACCACTGGAATCCAAGCTTTTACTATGTTTCACCTAGATTGTTGAAATAGCCTCTCAACTGACCTTGTTTTTGCACCTCACCACCGCCTCCCTCAGACAGTTATCCTCCCCAGAGTGGCCAGAGAAATTGTCATGGGCTGAATTGTGACTCCAAAAATTCATATGCTGTAGTTGTAATTCCCAGTACCTCACAATGCAACTGTATTTGGAGATAAAACTATTGAACAGACAATAAGTTCAAATAGGTCTTTAATATGAGCCCTCATACAACATAGTTGATGTCCTTATAAGAAGAGAAACTTTGGATGCAGCCATGTGCTGCATGGACAGAGGAAAGATGACATGAAGACACAGGGAGAAGGGAGCCATCTACAAGCTAAGGAGAGGTCTTAGAAGAAGCCAACCCAAGTGACACTGTGATCTCAGACTTCCAGCCTCCCTAACTGTGAGAAAGTAAACTTCTGTTGCTTAAGCCACCCTGTTTGTGACATTTTATTATGGCACCCCAAACAAACTAAATAATGATCTTTAGTAAATGTAAATCGTATCATATCACTCCTTTGTATAAACTCTCTAATGGTTTTTCATTTCCTTTAGAAAAAACATTCAAAGACTTTACTGCTTCAGAACCATGTGCTCAGGCCCTTGCTTGCTTCCAATCTCACTTGTTGGACTTTTATTTTCTGTCAATGTTCCTCAGCCACGCTGGCCTCCTGTTGTCCCTCTAATACTTCAAGATTATTCCAATATCAGAATCTTTGCATTGTCTCTTGGTTCTGTGAATTCTCATGATCCCAACTTCTATAGAGTTCACTCCCTGGCCTCATTCTGAGATTCCACACCTTCAGAGACCTACTTTGACAGCCACTCCTAAAACACATTTCCCCAACATGACTTCCTATTACTCCATCATTTTACTCTGGTTTATATTTCTTCATAACACTTCCTTCCATCTGAAATTATATGGTATGTTTATTTATTGATTTTCTCTTGTCTTTTTTTCCCCAGCAGGACATAAAATCTGTAAGTATAAGAATGCTGTCTCTGGGGCTTATTTGTAATTTCCCTTTACATGAAACCTTATATAATTGTGTCTACAACTATTTCCCCAGTGCCTAGAACTGGGCCTGGCATGCACAGGCTCTTAGTAAACATTAGTTGAATTAATTTATTTCTTTGCACTCAGTATTTACTTTCACATACTGCTTTTAGACTTTTTAAGTTGTTTCACATAATGGTCATATAATAGGAATAGTTAACCTTCATTGCTTGCTTGTGGTATGACAGGCATTGTGCTAAGAGCTTTAACCAGCATTACATGATATGGGTGGTAGGCTGTTTAACTGCAGGAAGCAGTGATGCTCACCCAGGGTAAAGGCAATGGGAATAGTATGACATGCTACTTCCTCTGCCAGGTACATCTGTTAAGGATGGGTAAGTTGAGGGGTAGCTGCTTTGCGACAGTTAGGTGGTGACATGGGAAAGCCCTTTGGAGCCCTCCATGACCAGCTTCACATGAAGGGTATCTGTGTACATCAAGAAGCTGAGGATTGATTCAGCAGCTCTGCTGAGGCTGGCCATTTGTTCTCCAGCCCAGGTTGCCTGGTACCTGGCCTGAGCCAGGTGAGGAGCTCAGATGTTTTATTTCTGCGCTGGCAGGACACTGAAGGCTCCTTCCAGGGTATCTCCCAGTTAGCTATCTGGGAAAACTGGAGGCCCAGTTTCTGGGGCAGGTGTACCCTATTTCCAAAAATATTGTGGTAGTTGTTGCAGTTGGAAGCATAGCAGGGGCTTCAGGCTCTTTTGCAGACCCAAGCCCCAGGTGGATGGATGCTCTTACCTGCATTGCCTTACTCATCTTATTGAAAGTTCACATCATCCCTATTAATTATATACGAGTATTTCTAATTCACAGATCAAAGAAATTGTGACATGCTCAAGGCCATGAAGTGACAGGGACAGAAGTCAGTACCTCATGTATTGTTTCTGGCCTTCCTCATTCCTCCAGCTCCATCATGCATGCACATACACATGCACACGTGTGCATGTACTACTTGCAAACATTTTTCTAGCCATACTGACAAATTTTCAAGTCCTTAAACTCACCATGTTTTGCCTCATTTCTGGGTCTTCCCTGTTCTCTGACTTCCTGTCTGGAAAAGCTGGCCCTCTCCTTAAAGGTCACTCTTGTTGGCATCTTTCTGACCCCCAGAATCTCTCTATGTTCTCACAGAAACTTGCATTCCCACAATTATAGCATGATCAGTTAAGACTCTTTTTTTTTTTTTTTCTTGTGCAAAAGGCAAAACATCCAATGATAACTACTTTAGGAGGCAGGCTCTAGGGTTCTCCTGGCTTCAGGTATTGCTGGATATGGCTCAAATGATAATGTAAGCTTTCTTTTTTTTTCTGAGACAGAGTCTCGCTCTGTTGCCAGGCTGGAGTGCAGTGGTGTGATCTCAGTTCACTGCAACCTCTGCCTCCTGGGTTCAAGAGATTCTCATGCCTCAGCCTCCCGAGTAGCTGGGACTATAGACACTTGTCACCACACCCAGCTAATTTTTGAATTTTTAGTAGAGATGGAGTTTCACCATGTTGGCCAAGATGGTCTCAATCTCTTGACCTCGTGATCCGCTCCCCTTGACCTCCCAAAGTGCTGGGATTAACAGGCGTGCGCCACTGCACCGAGCCATAATGTAAGCTTTCTTTATCCTTCTGCTTCCCTCTGTGTATTGAGATCCATTATTGACCGGGCTCCTAATTGAACAAGGAAAGAGAGAAACTGGAAGTCCTAGGTGTTTCTTGTCTCCCTAGCTCATCATCCCAAAGGAATTTCAATTGATTCAGGAGAAAAGCAATATAAACCTATGTAAACCTAACATATTCTGGTTCCTGCTGTACATCTGTAAATGCTGGAGATAGGGAGATCATACACATTCAAAATTCATGGAATGGTAGAGTTGCAAGAAAATATCCATGGACAATAATCTACACCCACAATAAACTTTTATCTTACCTTTTTGTAGTTTTTTTATACTTTGTAATTCTATGCTAGTTGTGTTAGGGAAAGGATGGTTTCAGTCTTGCCTACCCCTATACTCCAAATGCCTAGCATGCTGCCTGACACACACTGGAAAAAAATAAATATCGTAAAGTATATTATTAAACGAATTCTGACAATGTACCAAGTGGCCTTTTAAAACATTATGCAACCTGTGTTTGCTGAAGTAATATAAACTAGGTTGCCAAGTCTGTCTTGATCCAGTTGCCAGACCAACTCCAAATCTCCTGCTTGCTGAGAGTTACCTGATGAGTAATATTAGACTGGCTGGTTGGGACTTGCTTCCTAATGCTAATTGCAAGTAGCTCCCCCTGCCTGCCCAAGTGGACTTTCACAGATAGCGTGTTTCTGAAAGCTGCAGCCACTACCATCTTTGACGCAGTGTGTCTGTCCTGTGGGAATTAGGACAGAAAGACTGGGGAAAAAGAAAATGAGACAAAATAAAACAACAAAAAGAAAAAAGAAACAACCAACGTTCTATGTTCTTTAAAATTTACAAAGCACTTTTCTACAACCAGTCTCATTTAATACTTGCCATGAATATTATAATTTCATTACCATTCTACAGATGAGAAAACTGAGGCTAGCCTGACATGTTACCAACACAGGCTACACCTTGGCAGGATATTCTGCCTCTTTTCACAATCAGCCCGTGAAATTTCTATAGCAGAAAGATTTGGAAGAAACGTTAATGATTATAAGAAAACGTCACATACTTCATAAGCACCATCTGCAGAAGTACATACCATTTATTCAAAATAATGAAATTGAGGGACATAGAGAAGATCATCTCTTGGCTAAAGGATAGACCACACCTCAACTTTGACTTTAAATTATAATTGGCCAAGCTGGCCTCCTTGAGTTTCTGTGTCCCAAGATCTGTATCCTCTGAGTCCAGACCACTAGGCAGCCTCCCACCTTCCTATTCACTGCAAGTCAGTGTATTGCATACCCTTCTCCTTTCAGGGATGTGTCCTGGTGACATGCAGGCTACGTCAGATGGAGAGGAAGACTGACTAACTCATGTTCCTGCCCTCTCGAGGTGACTTTGCCAGAGGCTCATGAAAGTGAAGCATGCTTCTTAGGTGTGCCAATTATAACTTAAAGTCAAAGTTGAGGTGTGTTCTATCCTTTAGCCGAGAGATTGTCTTCTCTGTGTCCTTCAATTTTATTATTTTGAATAAATAGTGCCAACAATTCTCAGCTTGCACCATAGGTGTCCTTCTTTCTCTGATACCTGTGGGCATTTGGTCAGCTGAAGGCTCTCTCTGGCAGAGTACTGAGAAGAACCCTGGAACTCCCTCACAGTGAGTGATAGAAATGCTTTTCTTAGAATCACACAGCTTCTGGGTACAGAGTAAAGACCAGGCAATGCCTCCACTAGAGTGCCTCCTGATTACAGAAACTCGAGAATGTTTACATTTTCACAGGCTTGCATCTATTAAGTGATAGAGCTGGGATTTGAACACAGTTCTTTCCAACACCAAAATCTCTGCTCTTGCCCATATATAAAACATAACAGTCTGAGAACTTGGGGACATGGAAAACACACATAGAATCCAGGGTGTTTCACTTGTTAAATGTTCCTTATACCAACTGAAACACTCCAGTTTGTTGCTTGTAACAAGTGAAGCCCTCTCTGTTTGGTGGGGTGGGGGCCAGGGGGAAGCAGTAATTTGTGCTGCTATTGTTGCTTCAAACAACGTTAGGCTATTTGTAGATATTATTCCTCATGGTCAGAACAATGTCAGCTATTTTTTCTATGAAGGTCCAAGTTGACCCCGTAGGCAGTAATTTCCTGACTCTCAAACCCAGTGGGCCTGGACCATTCAGGCAAGCCCCAGGTGGCCCCAGCATAGAAGGACAGATGCCAGCCTTCTTGGACTCATGTCCTTCCAAGCAGGAATTGTGAAAGTGCAGGCGCCAAGAATTAAGGAAAAGGAGGAAAAAGCCTGTCTTCCGAGCTTAGTGTGTTTCCCATAATGCATGGGTCATTCAGTCCATGGGAATATGCTGCCAGATGACCGCTGTGCACTGAACCTCATCGGAGAGTGGAACTGGGCTTGGTGGAGGGTGGTAACGGAAAAGGTTTGAAAAAATGAGATCAGCCCCTGGCTTAGTTTCAGGAAAGGTGGGGTACTTTATGGAAAGCATATTGGTCCTGAAGACAGAAAGACACAGAGTTGTGTGTGTCTGCCTTTGCTGTGACAATTTTCTCTGAGTTTTAAATTCCAGATGGAAATCATATGAAGACATAGCATTGTGTCAGACAATAGAGACAAAAGCATCAAGCTTTCAGGATCATTTGATGGATTAAACAGGAAAATCAAGTAGGTGATCCTTGTTTCCTCGACCAATGAATAGAAAAGTGTGGGCACATGGGGAAGGCAAGATCAACCACCCTGAAATCAGAAAGAATAACTTAAGATGAGTTTAACTTGAATTCAGCTATGTGGCATAAACTCCTGATCCTACAGGAAGATAGGGGAGAGGGGTGGGGTTCAGCAGAGCTAAAGAAACTAAGAAAGGCTTCAAGGCAATGGAAGAACTTAAGGAAGAAGAAAAGGAATCCAATGATTATATTTTTAGCAATTCCTGTAAAGTAAATTTCTACAGTGTGTACACCTAAGTGAAATAATCCTCATAATACCTGTGCAGTGAGTTTCCTTGTAGTTAAAATTGTTGCCACATGTTCCAAGATATTTTAGGTTTCTTAAAGTGTGAGTCACTGATAGTTCATCAAAATCACCTGGGATGCTGGTTCACGAAAGCTCTTGAATCCCCCCTCCTCCCATCCAACTGAATCAGAATCTCTTAAGATAAAACCAGGAGCTACATCTTCATAAGCTCCCTGGGTAATTCCTATAAACAGCATGGTTATAGAACGATTGTGTGAGTTATTACCTGCACATTGGGAATTACCTGAGAAACTTGAAACATTCTCATTCTTCTATCCTACCCTCAGAGATAATGATTTACTTAATTAAATCACCAGCTAGGAATTGGGATTTATAAGGGCTCTACATGACATTCCAATATCCAGCCCAGTTTGGGACTCACTGGCCTTAGGGTCCGTTTATATTTATGACAGACATGATTCTCATCCAGGTAGCATTGGCAGGTGAAATACAAGACATTCGGTTAAATTTGAATTTCAGATAGATAATGCATGCTCTTTCTGCTGTTGTTGTTTAACTATATGTATGTTGCAATTATTTCATGGAATATATTCATACTTTAAAAATATTATTCAGTTAATCTGGCAACTCTAAGCCCAGGTATCTTTAACTCTAAATCAAATTGCCTTTTCACTATTTCCTGGTGTATCAATTTCTTAGTTTTGAAGGATAGGTGAAATTTGAACAGGGCAAACTCATTACCAAAAACATTACTCACAGACACCTCCCAATAAAAGCAAATTAATATAGATACACAAATGCAATTGAAAGCATTATTTAAAGTGAAATACTTTCATGAGCCAATTTTTATCTCGTGTATTAGTTTTCTCTTTGCTGCTATCATAAATTATCACAAACTTAGTGGCTTAAAGCAACATGCATTTGTGATCTTACAGGTATGGGTCAGTTATGGGTCAAGATCAGGATTCATTGACCTAAACTTAAGCTATCTGGAGGGCCCAGGGAAGAATTTGTTGACTTGCCTTTTTCGGCTTCTAGACTCCACCCGCATTCATTGGCTCATGGCCCCTTTCTGTGTCCTCAAAGCTGGCGATGTTGCATCTCTCCCACTGTTCTTCTATAGTCAGCCTCCCTCTGGCCATAGCTGGGAAAGGTTGTTCTCTTTTAAGGGTTAGATTTGGCCTACCTGGATAATCCAGGATCATCTTCCCATCTGGAGATCCTAACATTCACATCTTCAAAGCCTCTGGGTATCAGTCTGATATCACACTGCTATAAGGACATACCCAAGACTGGGTAATTTATAAAGGAAAGAGGTTTAATGGACTCACAGTTCCACATGGCTGGGGAGGTCTCACAATCATGGCAGAAGGCAAAGGAGGAGCAAAGGCACGTCTTACATGATGGCAGGCAAGAGAGCCTGTGCAGGGGAACTGCCCTTTATAAAACCATCATATCTCGTGAGACTTATTGACTATCATGATAACAGTATGGGAAAGACCTGCCTCAGTGGTTCAATTACATCCCACTGGGTCTCTCCCATCACATGTGGGAATTATGGAAGCTAAAATTCAAGATGAGATTTTGGTGGGGACACAGCCAAACCATATCACCCTGTTTCTGTATGAACAAACAACAAACATACACACAGGCCCCAAGAGTTAGGGAATGAACATCTTTTGTGGGTTGTGGGAAAGCATTATTCTGCCTACTATTTCTCCTAATTTATTTTACCAGTTAGATTTAAAAATCAATTTTGTGAAAGCAATGCAATCTTATATATCACATAAATATCCTTGTATAACAGACTATACTTTTCTCAAAAGCTACTAGTAACCTCTTAATTTTTTTTAGCAGAATCAGTGAGAAAATGTTGTAAAGTGAAAGTTGAAAATATAGTAATTTATTTTAGTCAACACTTATAGGGTGCTTACTCTGTGCCAGCCACTATTCTAAGCATTTCAAATGTTCACTCATTTAATCCTCATGTAACAGCACAGTATACTAAGTGCTAGTGTTACTATTCCCATTCTGCAGATGAGAGATCAAGCCCAGAAAAGCTTATAATTTAGCCAGATTCACCAGTTAGGAAGTGGTGGGGCTGAGTCTCAAAACATTTCAAACATTCTCCTCTCCTGGAGTTCTTTTCACATTTGATCTAGTGACCACTGCCATAGGACTTGCTGCTTACTTAGCTATAGAATGATGTTTAGATATTTCTACAACATTTAGGTTGAAATCTATAAACTTGAGTAAATGATTGTTAGATTGTTTAGTAAGGGAAATGTGACACTGAAGAAATGTCAAGTCTTAGTTTAATCTACACATTTAATTTAGGTTTAGGACTTGGTTTATGTTTGATATCAAACTATCATCAAATGGAACACAGCATATCTGAGCTGAAAGTAAGACAGGGTCATGAGAGGCTCAGCTATGACCCAAAGCCAGACAGCCTCAGGCAGTTGCAGACCAGGGCCCCAGGGCTTTGATGTCCCAGGCAATTGTGAGCACAATAAAAATGCTCAGGAGTTGTGAAATTCTTGTTCAGGGGGCTGATGTTGTTTGGAAAGAGGGTAAAGCCAAAATCCAACATTAACACAATCTTTACTCATTAGAATAGTCCAGCAAAACATTAGCAAAGAATTTTGCCCTTCCCAGCATTTCTGTATTCAAGTACAATGTGTTTCTTCAATGCAATTTATGTTTCTACTTATTGCATTGTGTGCATTTAAGCAAGCCATCCAAAATCCCCTTTGGGACAGATATTCTAAGTCAGATGCATACTCTCCAATGTCATTCTTGTTAGAGAAAGTAACTTACGGTAGGTAAATAAAAGCAGAACAAAACATACTTTTGGTTCAATGTCTCCTCCCCAAGTCCCCTTCATTCATCACAGAGGTACCACAAATTCATTCAGTTGAAGAAAATCCAGTGAGTTCTATAATTAAAATGAAGGCATTCTATCTCTTTCTAATTTGCTGCTTATTTTCTGACTTTTCAGGGTACATTCTGTCTGCCTCTCCAGGTTCACTCTCTACCTTTGTTCACTCTGAAAGGTATCCTGAGAGACTGCCTTGTGTGGACTGCCTCAAATGGGCTCTTATGCTCTGGCTTCCCGTTGGAAACCAACAGGTCAATGGGATATAGCAGCAAGAAATGGGAGATCAAAGGAAGAACGGCTGGGAGCTACAGGTTCCTCGGCTTCCCTGTCTGCATCATGGGAGTTTGGCCATAGCCAAGGTGCTCCTCTTGGGTTGCAGCAGCTCCTGTGGGCAGCACTTTCCTACAGTTTCAACTCTCACTGGGTTCCCATAACTGCTTTCTCCTCTCACCTCTGTGTGGCTTGAAACAACAATTCAATTCAAGGCTTATTCTAGGTGTTAAAGATGGAGTAGAGAACAAAAGAAGAAGAAAACATTCCTTCTTTATAGGGTTGAGTAGCCAGGAGGAAAGAGACAGAAAATAAACAAAAATAAAATGTGCTTAATGATGACCAAGTCTATGAATAAAAACAAAGCAGGGAAGGATGCTTAAGTGCTGGGACAGGGAAAAGTGTGCTCAGGGAAGGCATGGGTGATATCTGAGTAAAGACTTGAAGGAGGTGAAGGAGCAGCCATGGAGATATGAGAGAGAACAACAGTTCTGGAGAAAGGAGGAGCATGTGTAAAACCAAAAGGCAACCGCATGCATAATGAGTGCATAAAACAGCAAGGGGCCAGTGTGGCTGGAGAAGAGTGAGGGAGAACACAGAGAAGGTGAGAGAGGTCATGGGGACAGTTCATTTAGGGACTTGCAGATCATTTTAAAGAATTTGGCTTTTATTCTGAATGAGCTGGGACACCCTTGTACTGAGGAATGATGTAATCTGATTTATCTTTTATTTATTTATATGTTTGTTTGTTTGTTTGTTTGTGTTTGTTTTTGTTTTAGACTGAGTCTCTCTCTTTTGCCCAGGCTGGAGTGCAGTGGCGTGATCTCAGCTCACTGCAACCTCCGCCTCCTAGGTTCAAGTGATTCTCCTGCCTCAGCCTTCCGAGTAGCTGGGATTACAGGCACTTGCCACCATGCCTGGCTAATTTTTTTGTATTTTTAGTTGAGACAGGGTTTTGCCATGTTGGTCAGGCTGGTCTCAAACTCCTGACCTCAGGTGATCCACCTGCCTCGGCCTCCCAAAGTGTTGGGCTTACAGGTATGAGCCACCATGCCTGGCCCGATTTGTCATTTTAAAGAATTACTCTTGCTTCTGACTACAAAGCATTCTTGGCTCATGTGTAAAATGAAGGCGGATCACTTAGAAGTTATTGCAATACTCTGGAGAGAGATTATGATGGCTTGAGTCGAGGAATAGATGTGCTAAAAATGGTCAGGTCTGGATATATGAAGAAGCGAGAACCAACAGGATTTCCTGATGAATTGCATCTGAAGGGTGAGGGAAAAGAGTTTAAAACTGCATTGAAGTTTTTTACCTGGTCAACTAAGAAAATAAAGTTGTCATTAGTTGAGATGGAGAGGTGGGGCAGGGCATGAGAAATAACAGGAAGTGAATTTTAGATATGCCCGGTTAGGAATGTCTCTTCCCCCTCCAAGGGAGATGTCAAGTAGACAGTTGAACCTACAAGTCAGAGTTCAAGGGAGATATCCTTGCTAGAAATGCACATTTGAGAGTTTCCAGAACAGGAATAGTATATAAAGCTGGGCATCTAAATGTCCCCTAGAAAGCAGGTCAAAGTAAGGAAATCCAAGAACTGAGGCTCATTTAAAGGTCTTAAGGGTAAAAAGGAACAACATAGTCACTAAAAAAAAGCCCACCCTGAAGGAAACTTGGAGAATGGGTTGACTGAAAGTCAAGTAAAGAAACTGTGGCCAGAAAGAGGGACAGATCTAGCTTGTAAACTGCTAATAGATCAAACCAGATGTACTGAGAATTAGGCATTAAATAAGCAACATGGAAGGCCTTGGTGAATAAAACAGAAGTAACATTTGTGGATTAGTAGGCAAATGTATGTATATGATTGTATACAAATACATTTGTATACATGTATATGAGATATATAGATATAGAGAGAGATCTCAAGAGAGAACAGGAGGAAAGGATTTGGAGAGAGTAAGTGTAGACCATTATTTGAATAATTTAACTGTAAATAGGGGCAGAAACTGGGGTAATAACTGGAGGTTAAGATATAAAATCAAGTCAGAGTTTTCTTTAACAGAAAAAGTAATATATAATTTTAATCAGACTGATCCCAAAGAAAGGGGAAATTGATGATGTAGAAAAAGAAAAAGGGACAACTGTTGGTTTCCTTCTTGAGTAGACAAAATAACACATTAATATTGGATGGTAGAGCACCTGGCTGATTGAACCTGGTCCCAGGAGAATCAAAGTTCAATTATTTAGAGCGCTCACAGGAGATTAATGGAGGTCAATGATAAAAGATGATTCATATCTACTTTTGATGTATGCACAGCTATTCGTGAATATTTTTGCTGAGTAAAACTATATATACGCCTTCATTTGCCTAAGAGGATACAAGTAAAATATGCAGATGTATGACTCAATAGCATAAGAGAAACTCTTGGGCTAGGAGGATTTGTTTACGGTTGAAGGAGGTCATCAAATTAGGAAACTTCTTTTATATTTTGAGCTGGAATCTCTTCTTCTTTATCTGTTATCTACTAAGCCCAGTTCTTCTGTATCTGTTACCTACTAAGCCTGGCGCCTCATAGTGGCACCCTCTTTGTCCTGTGACAACTTTCCTGTGCTCTCAACTTTTGCCTACTTCAGGTTAACCATCTCAATTTTTTCTAACATTATTTATTTTTATTTCTATCCCTTCCTCAATGTCGGCTGTTGTCCTTTGACTGTGTGTCTGCTTGCCAAAATCACTTTTGATGTGTCATTCTTGGACGAGACCCCAGGATTCAGGTTTGATCTGACCAGCTTACTTTAACCGTTAACTCTGGTTGTCTTTTTCCTGGTCACTACATTTCTGTTAATGTTGCTTGGCATCTCATTAGTTCTCTTGGTAGCGTTTTAGGCTGAAAGCTCATATTACTCATCTTGGAGTAACCGTGATATGTTGGGCCAGCATTATCCTAAGGTAACCACATGCATGAGATCACTTAAGACTCTTAAATATCCTGTGGAGTATGTATAGTTAGTATTACGTTACGAAGAAAAAACAGACTCAGCAAGCTTACGGATGTGCCCAAACCCTACAGCTCACAATCAACCGCAACCTGTTAATACAGCGTGTCTGTCCCGAAACCTGGCTTTTGCATTGCCCCAGGATGCTTTGAAATCAAATGATTGCAGTACAGATATGGATGAGGCAAGAAGAGATACAAAATGTTATGAAACAGATGGGGACAAAGCTAATTTCTACTTTCCAGGATTACAGTTATTTCAGTAACCCTCAAGGCCAGGAGCCCATCACCTCCCATTGGTGGATGCACCATTTTCTGCAGGAGTGTAAGAGCTGGGCTGAAACAGGAAGTAGCCTCCTTGGAGGACAGTGCTGGATAGTTAGTCACTGCTCTCCCCGAAAGCCGAAAGACAACGCCCTGGTGCCAATGAGGCACCTTCCTGTCCAAGGGTGTGTGTGAGAACCGGAACTCAAGAGCTGCAAGTCACTGCTCATGGGACTGGTTTCGGCCTAAGAGACCTGGTGAAAGCCAGACTTTAAAATGTCACTTTCAGGATGCAGGTTTCTAAATTGGTAGGTGTACTTGATAATATTGTAAGCTGAGTATGTGGGAAAAAATACAATGTGGTCCACAGAAATGAGCACAAGATACCTAAATAGAAGCAATAGGGGCTGCGTAGGATTTTAATAGAGCTATCATAATGGAGGAACCTTGTGATTTTGCCTAAAAACAATCATGAAGCATTTAGAATTTTAAAGTAATAATTACTATGCCCAACAGACACATGGTAACCATTGCATCCCCAGCCCATCTTTGACCCCCAACCCTTCGCTAGCAGCTCTCCTCACTTCCCTCATCTTTTATTCCCCATGTACGTGTAGCTAGGAGTGGAGTGAGGTTTAGGGCAACATTATAAATATCATACTAGGCCAGGCATGGTGGCTCATGCCTGTTTTCCCAGCACTTTGGACTTTGGGAGGCCAAGGTGGGCAGATCATGAGATCAGGAGTTCGAAACCAGCCTGGCCAGCATGATGAAACCCCATCTCTACTAAAAATACAAAAAAAAAAAAAAAAAAAAAAAATTATCCAGGCATGGTGGCATAGTCCCAGCTACTTGGGAGGCTGAGGCAGGAGAATCGCTTGAACCAGGGAGGCAGAGATTGCAGTGAGCCAAAATCGTGCCATTGTCCTCCAGCCCGGGTGACAGCGCAAGATTCTGTCTCAGAAAAATAAATAAATAAATAAATAAATAAATAAATATCATACTAAATTATTCCTTTTATCAAAATGGCCTGATGAAAATGACAGTAGGACAGTGTTCAGCTCTGAGGTGGACACGTGTCAATATAGACCTGTGAGTCAGAGCATTCGGATGTGGATGGATACCTCAAAAGAATTTAAGGTGCTCAGAGGGGAAGCCCAAGAACAAGTCACAGGGCACAGGTCCCCAGAAAAAAAAACTGGGGTGCAAGAGCTACAAGCAAAGTCTCTTAGCAGGGATGGGGTTACCTAGGTCTAAATCCTGTCTGGCTTGATCACAGGACAAGTGATAAAGATAAGTGCTCAGGCAGAGGAGGTGGTAAGGACAGATGAATATTTTCTGAGTCCCAACATTTTGCTGGGTAATGCCCTAGGCGCTTCAAAGCTTCTATTCTATTTGATCTTCACACTAAACAGACCTGAAATGAATTTGTCCCATTAATATATGGGTAAACTCAGGCTTGGAAAGTCAAGTAACTTACTCAAAGTCACTGATGTTATAAATGATGTTTCCTACTTGGGCTGTTTGATTCCAAAGCCTGAACTTTTTGCAGTGCATCACTGGCAAGAGAAAGACTCACAGCCTCAGGATGTAAGTCTGCTTCTTGAAACTTGAAGCCTTTCAACAGCTAGATGGGTCACAGGTTTTATAAATCCAGAATCTACCAATTTTTAGCCAGATCACCCCTACCCCACTGTCTAAGCCATCCCCACCAGATCTTGAACATTCCCTGGAAAATTATTGCATCTGCCATGTTTTGGCTTACAGAAATGCCCTACTCCTTTCTATATCAATCAAAGTGAACTTTCACTTTAAGGCCCAGCACCCAAGCCATATTTATCTCAAGTCCTTCCAAGGTCCTACAAAGCTGAACCAAGCCTGGTCCCACCTGTCCCACAAACACACTCTATATCTTCCTGCCTCACCCTCAACTGCCCTGCAATCACTGGTACACAGCTCCACCCCTTGGTTTCAGGGAAGCCTGGACTAATGACAACAACCAGGTTTCTGAACAGATCAAAGATATTATCAGGCATACGTCACTTCCTACACTAACTACGTAAGTCATTTTCTCTTGCTCTGCCCCAGTTTCTGCGTCTTTAAAATCAAGGATTGATAAAAACATGTGCCAAGTGCTTAGGATTGCAACTGGCACAAAGAAGGGAGATGAGACTTGCACAAAATGTGATCCTTTGTGTCTCATCTTCACCCTGTGTCCTTCAGACACTTTTGTTCAGCCCCAGGCCAGGAGGCTTTACTGAAATTTTATGTATTCCTTTGAAGCTACCCCAGCACTTGCCAGAGAGGGTTTCATGTGTTTTAGTTGAGCTAAGTGTAACATGTTCCTAACGTTTTATACCTGGAACACATGACTCTTTCATTGGTGCAATTTTATATGAATATGGGTAACACATATGCTAGGGCTGTCATAACACAGTGCCACAGGTGGGGTAGCTTCAATAGCAGAAATTTATTGTCTCACAATTCTACAGGCTAGATGTCCAAGATTAAGGTGTCAGCAGGGTTGGTTTCTCCTGAGGCTTCTCCCTGCGTCTTCACATGGTCACCCCTCTTTGTTCCAATCTCCTCTTCTTAAAGGGACATCAGCCATTATCAGTGCCCATCCTTATAGTTTTTTAACTTCAATTTCCTCTAAAAGTCTTAACTGATGTTAAGCCTTTAAAATATGAATTTGGGGGAGGAACAGGATTCACCGGTTGTTGTGCAAACACTCCAAGCTAAAGCCTCTTACTGGAGCAGAGAGGACAAGACAGCATCGGCCTAGGCTTAAAGTTATTCCAGGTTTGCCTGCCTTGCATGGGGGGCTATGCATGAGACATGGCTGGGAAACTTGCTAGCTGAAGAAACCATAGGAAGAATGAAATTCAGGAAACAGGGACACATGAACCCTGCACACACAGTGAGCTCGCAGGTGGCTGCTTTGTCATGAGAAGTACTTCACCCTGGCCTCCTGGGACCACTGAGTGTGGTAGGGAGAGCAAGCTCTGAACTTAGAGAAAAATGAGTTTCTACCCCAGCTTTGCAACCAACAAGAAACAGCACCAGTTACCTAAGCTTTGTGAGTCAGTGCTTTGCCATCTGTAAAACGAGCTAATGCTAATATTTGCTTAACCAACCTGTTGTGAAGGTTGAGTTACATAATGCCTAGGGAAACCTTTTCATAATGCTGGACACATTCTAAATGCTCAGCAAGTGAGAGTTATGGTTGGGATTGTTAATAATAACAGCACTGTCCTTGTTATTATGATACATAAAGTTATTATTATTTTACAGAGTAGGAATAGGGCGCTTTCTTTTCATCCCATCATACTGACCCTCCACTAGGGTTTATGCTCTTCATGAAGGGTTTGTAAGGGAGCAGATGCCTTCTGCAGTGCAGGCACAAACCATCTCATAGGATTCTGGATGGTAAACTTAGATATCGCAGTTACAACCCAATTATTTTTCAGATGAAGGACCGAGGTCCCAGGAAGGGAAGTGACATTGTAAAGTCCCTTGATGACTCATTAGCATAACTGGGATTAAAATCCTGATATCTTAATGCCTAGTTTTAAGCACTCTCTTTTGTATTCCCACTTTCTCCAGTACTGTAATCCCTCCACCAGATCACTGCCCTTTCAGACACTGTGTGAGGTTAAAAGTAGTTCAGTATACTAATTCAGAATTCTGGGCCTGTCATGTATTAATTGTGTAACCTTAGATGAGTAATTTAACCTCTTCCTACCTTTGTTTCTCCTCTGTAAAATGAAGGTTATAATAGGGCTCATTTTGTAACATTGTTTGTGAGGGTCAAATGAGGCCATACATATAGCTTGCTTGCTTGGCATGATGTCTGCTGCTTGTCATGTGTTCTTTGTCAATTCCCTGGAAACAGTTAAATGTGTCAGCTGCATTTTGCAGCTACAAAGCAAGAGAAGGAAGAGAAGGCAGAGGAGTAGAGTGTATTCATGGAATCTAAGCTGGGGAAGATGGGTGTGAGGGTATGCAGGGCAATGGAAAGTGAGAAAACAGTGAACTGTAAACAATGAAGAAATAGTCAAGAACTCTGTATTGTAACTGTCTCCTTCTGTGCCTGTCTTCCACCACTAACTGGTGGAACTGGCTCCTGGTCACCTTTCTGAAACTTTCTACTTCCTGGTCTTGACGTTGTACCTGGTGTAGAGTTTGGCACCATAATTTCAGTGGAATGAGTGAGTCCATGAATATGCAAATGCAGGAATGTGGCCAGGTTCATCCCATGGTGTCAAAGTTTATCACATCCTTTTCTGAGTAACGAAGGAGAGAGTTGTGAGTCCACTGTGACTTTAAGTACAAGGGATGCAGGGAGTCATGTGCTGGAGTCAGCATCAAGAACATCTCTGCCCAACTATGTGACTAGGGTTGGCCAGCAGCTATAGGTAGACATGGAGGAAATCTTCACGCCAGAGGAGTTAGCAGGTGCTACTGTTCAGGGCTTCCCTCCCACCCCTTCTTAAACATTTATCGGTGTAAGGGCCTGTTCTTGCACTGCTATAAAGAACTACCTGAAGACTGGGTAATTTATAAAGAAAAGATATTTAGTTGGCTCATGGTTCTGAGGGCTATGCAGGCTTCTGCTTCTGGGGAGGCCTCAGGAAACTTACAATCATGGTGAAAAACGAAGAGGAAGGAGGCACGTCTTACATGGCTAGAACAGGAGGGAGGCAGTGAAGGGAGAGGTGCTTCACACTTTCAAACAACCAGATCTCACAATAACTCACTCACAAGACAGCACTAGGGGGATGGTGCTAAACCATTAGAAACCACCCCCATGATCCAAGCACCTTCCACCAGTCCCCATCTTCAACACTGAGAATTACAATTTGACATGAGATTTGGGTGGGGACACAGAATCAAACCAAATCAATCAGCAATTCAGTGAGGCAGAAAATGCACCCAAGAAATCTCAACTCATTCATTCTGGATGCTGTGGGGGCTCTTCTGAGCTCCCCAGCAAGCATGATCTTCTCTTCTGAAAATTCCTCCAGGCTTTACCACTTTCTCTGACCCTCTTTCAGTTCTCAGTTCTATGAACTGGGGCTTGGGAATTGTGAGTCATACACACAGACCACTTGGAACTTAGTGAGAATTTTGTGGGGAAATACATTTTAAAATATTTTAGTTTAAAATTGTCTTAGACAAGTATGCAGCAGTATCAAATAGACATCATCATTAAAAAAACTACACACTTTTAATATCCCTATACAATAAATATGAAAAAATTTCACAGCTTTCTCTTGATTGAAATAATAAATTGCTCACCAAACTTATTGTAAATATAACTGAAGACAGAATGTAATAATATAATTTTCTCTGATGCAGATTTGAACAGATGTATGTTTAAACTTAGATCCATCACTAGTATCTGTGTATCTCAGGCAAATGTACAAATCTCACTAGAACATACTTTCCTCATTTTGAAAGTGGGGAAATAATCTGCAAGTGAAGTGTTGTCTTAATAATAATGTTTGCAAAGCTTCTACATCAGTGTTTGACACAAAGAAGGAACTTGGAAAATATATATGTTTTTTAAAAGATAATTTTATAAATAGGAGAATTAGCAATGCCAGAGCCCAAGGTAGTCCATCTTCAGTTTTTCTTCCTAGAATTGAAGATGTAAACAGCTTAATGATGGACTAAAATTCACAAATGGGTCCCTAGCTGCTGCATTTCCCTCAATTCTGGTAGCTGGAACTTTGAGAAGTGCTGAGGCTATAATGTAGGCTCATGAAGGAAAGTTTAAAGGAAATGAGTGTGCATAGCATTTTCTGGAAACCAAATGCTTAAAAGAAGAAAAATGTTGGTTCTTTTTAATATAGGTCAAGAACAGAATTTCAAGGATAATTAGAGTTATGCAATATTGTAAAAGTCATAGCATTGCAAAACTGAAAACTCTTCTAAACACGAATGTATTGAGCACCTATTATTTCAATTAACCTTTTACAAAATGCTAAAGCTGGAATATGCTATAGACATCCTTGAAACAATGCAAAGGTGACCTCAGTGGTGACAATTCCAACTATTTCAATAGGACAGTTCTTCAATATGCAGGAATGTTTTCTTCATTGTGAGTATCTTAGCATCCCAGCCTCACTTACTGTGTGAGTATGACAATAAACATGCTTCCCCACACTTCTTCTATGTGCCCTCAGGGAAGAGTTGTAGACCCACATTAGGGCCATGCAGCCACCTGCCACTTATTTCTCAGATGAGGATAGAAGATTCAGAATCGTATCGTGTTCAATTTCAAACAGGTGCTTCCTCTCATTCCTGATTCTTGCACCAGGAGGCTTTTCAGATTCCACTGCTACATCAAATATTTTTTAAATTAAGTCCCTGATAAAACCCTTTTTTCTTGAGAATCAGAAGTTAGAATTGAAAGGAAAATTGGAATCCATTTTGTCCAACCTCCTCATATGGCCAAAAAGAAAATGAGGAACAAAGAAAAGGATAACTTAGCAGATTTAATTCAGTCTCTGGGGGAATAGTGATAATTCAAGCCATTGCTGACAAACAGATGTAACTGCTTAATGGATTTACTTTGCCCAATGCCCAGATAGAGCCAATTTATCAAGACAGGGACTTGCAATAGAGAAAGAGGTTAATACGTATAGAGCCAGCTACACAGGAGACTGGAGTTTTATTATTACTCAAATCAGCCTTCCCAAAAATTCAAAGGCTAGAGTTTTTCAAGGATAGTTTGGTGGGTAGGTGGGTAGGGAATGGGTGCCGCTGATTGGTTGGGGTGCAATCACAGAGGTGTAGAAAATGGTCCTCCTGCCCTGAATCAGCTTCTGGGTGGGGGCCATAGAGGAGTTGCTGCTTTGGGTGGGGCTATCTGGTCATCAGAAATGCAAATCCTTGAAAAGACATTTCAAAAGGCCAATCTTAGGTTCTACAATAGTGATGTTATTTACAGGAGTATGTGGGAAAGTTACAAGTTTTGTGATCTCTGGAACAATGGTTGATTATTGTTTAACTAAGCCTAAATTTTAGCAGAATTCAGGCCCCTCTCATCCTACTAATCTGGTGGCTTTTCTTCAGTTTTACAAAGGCAATTTAGTTTTAGGAAGGGCTATTATCATTTAACCTATAAACTAAATTTCTCTGAAAGTTAGCTTGACCCATGCACAGGGATAACCAAGGGCAGTTTGGGGGTTAAAGATAAGATTTCATCAAGTTGGTTAAGTAAGGTCCCTTTCACTGTTATAGTTTTCTCACTGTTATAATTTTTGTAAAGGTGATTTCACAGATACCCCAGTGAAGCTGGTTTATTGTAGAATAAATGTTAACATTTGAATAGACTGCTTGAGGCTGGGGAAATAAAAGCCCCAGGTGACCAGATGATTCTGTTCTGTAAAACAGGCTTGACAATAGTAGCATAGTTGGGCCTGGAGTTAGGGGATATTTTGTATGGAAAGGAATTTAGTTGATGTCTGGACTGATATCTAAAGGCCTGAATGACAAAGTCTGAGGGAGGGTCTCTAGTATTAAAACATCTATTTATCAACTTCAAGTTAGCAATAGTAATAGTAATCATAATAGCTGTCATAATAGCTGCTCATGTCCCATGCAGGTTACCTTTACAAGTGGAGGTAGGACTTGCTCTATCCCTACTGTAGGTCCATTTTTTGGATGAGTATATTGAGGTTCAGAGAAGTTAAGTAATTGTCCAAAGTCATACAGATAGCATCAGCAGAATTAGGATTCCATAAATATGTATGGAATTCTTTATCTCACTTTCTGTAGCACTGGTTGAGGATATGCAGATACACAAGAATGGACCCTTGCTTTTGAGGTCTCCAGCCCAGTGGGGAAGGCTGCTGAGGTGGGGACATTTCAATTGTAGAGTCTTTGGGCTCCTACTGACCTATAAGGGCTGAGAAAGCAGAGGTGGTCTAGACTGGTTGATGATGGAAGTAAATTTCAGGAGTTTTCTTAGAGGACTCCAGCATTAGTGTAGTCTTGGAAAATGAGTAGGAATTGGCCAGATGAAGGAAGAATGAGGGTATTGAGGAGTAGGGACAAGGATAGAGTGAGAACTTCTTAGGATATGCAAAAATCCAGAAATCAGAAACAAGGCTTTTTTGTGGAGCTACAGCATTAATGACTAAAACATGAGCCACATGTTTCAGAAGAGGGCATAGAGATATTTCCCCCTGCCTAGGTGACCACAGGATAAACAGCCTGCTCAAATAAAGGACATATAAGCAGCACAGTCGAATAGGAGGTACCAGGTTTTAGGGTCAGTGAATCATCATAAAGGTTCTCCTGCCTTTCCGTCTCTAAATACCAGGGAGCTGGAGCATAGCTCAGAGGGTCAGAGGTGGGAGGCAAAGTGCTGCACTCTTGTTCAATAGATTTCTTGGCCCTCCTTGTCGAAATATTTTCTGCCTTCTAAAATTTTTCTTGCTTCTCTGTTCTCTCTCCTTTTCATCCATTTTCTGGCTACCTTGTTCCCATTCTTGACCCTCTCTAGCTGTTTATGTTTGTCCATTTGCTCTCTCATCAGGATAGAAGTTATAGCTCTGCCACATCCTCAGTGTACAATTCGGAGACATCACCTAAGTTGCCTGGGCCTCACTTTCCTCATGTGCACAATGGGTATTCTCTCTTATGGAAGTGAGGAAGACCAAATTTAAGACAGCTGCAAACTTTAATGGACCGAGCAAATCTCTTTTGTTATTGATATTGTAATCCGGAAGTCATAGTTAAGAATAAGGTTGCATCATAGAGTTCCTAAATTTTGTGGCTTCCTATGTGTAAATGGAAGAACAAAAAATACACCTATTTGCATTTAAATACAAGTCTAAATCCCTCCCAAAAGCGGTAATAACCACCCCAAATGAATTATACATTTTCTAATTTTAAAAGGCCGTTTTATGGAAATGAGGCTATTTGTGCTGCATAGTATGTTCTTGTTGTATCAATGCAAATGCCAAAGGCTGTGATTTATCCAGACTACACCACCTATGGGAAAAAGAAAAAAATTAGGATCTCCTTTGCATTACGTTTTAAACACTCGGTAAGTACTTCACCTGCAAACCCCTCACCTCCAGGGAAAAGTAGTCATGTGGGCATTTCATGTTTTTTCAGCTATGCTCGGTGACAATGCTTTGCTGAAGTTATCCAGCATGGAGTGTGTGGTAAATCCTGAAGAAACGCAATCTCATTTTCAAAGATTCAATGAGAGCTGATTTGTATGTATAGTCCTCTATAATTTTGTGAATGCGAGTCTTACGTTGTGTTTCTAGTCACTGTTCCCAAAATCTGAGTGTGTAAATCCAATTTACATGTTCAATTACATCTATTTGAAGAATGTTCTTTAATATAAGTTCCCTTGTTCATTTTTGGAATTATGACAGCGACCATCTTTTGCAGCCACTCCCTGCAGGAAGGGCTATCATTACTAGAAAGCATGTGACTTTCAGACTAGAAATCAAATGCCCTCAATGTCTGTATTTGTTCCTTGGCCTCTAATCACAGACTCTATGTATATGCAGGTTGGGAAAAGAAAATAGGGGTGAGGGGAGAGCTGTAGAGAAAAGGTTTTCTGAAATCTTGCTCTTTATTCATTGAGGAATAATGCCCTTTCAGATGTAAAATAATTCCCAGGGAAGAAGAAAAGCCTACCAAAAAATACAAAATGCTAATGATGCTTTTCCCATGAAGTATAAATAATAAAATACCTTTTTTTTTTTTTTCCAAAATAAACTACAGAAAAAAAAGAAGAAACAAAAACGACTTCCTCCGGGAACAAAATTAAAATATATTGTGTGTGACATCTTAGAAGTCCCTTCATCTTTTACAGTTTTACTTTTTTTTTTTTAAGTACTAAAAGTAGGAGGTTGTGCTAGTGACATTTAAGCACAGTAGTAGAACTTCCTTCTTTTTAATGAGAAGCAAGTTGAACCCCAATAAAATGAGAACACGTATTTCACTAGTAATATCTATTTCACATAAATAATGTTTATTTATTTACCAATTAGTGTGTGTTTTTTAAATTATACTTTAAGTTTTGGGATCCATGAGCAGAACGTGCAGGTTTGTTACATAAGTATACATATGCCATGGTGGTTTGCTGCACCCATCAACCTGTCATCTACATTAGGTATTTAAACTATTGCTATCCCTCCCTTGCCCCCCACCCTCTGACAGGCCCCAGTGTGTGATGTTCCACTCCATGTGCCCATATGTTCTCATTGCTCAAATCCTACTTATAAGTGAGAACATGTGGTGTTTGGTTTGCTGTTCATGTGTTAGTTTGCTGAGAATGATGTTTTCCAGCTTCATCCATGTCCCTGCAAAGGACATGAACTCATTCTTTTTTATGGCTGCATAGTATTCTATGGTGTATATGTGCCACATTTTCTTTATCCAGTCTATCATTGATGGGCATTTGAATTGGTTCTGTGTCTTTGCTATTGTGAATAGTGCTGCAATAAATGCACGTGTATGTGTGTTTATAGTAGAATAATTTATAATCCTTTGGGTATATACTCAGTAATGGGATTGCTGGGTCAAATGGTATTCCTGGTTCTAGATCCTTGAGGAATCGCCACACTGTCTTCCACAATGGTTGAACTAATTTGTACTCCCACCAACAGTGTAAAAATGTTCCTACTTCTCCACATCCTCTACAGCATCTGTTGGGCCTGACTTTTTAATGATCGCCATTCTAACTGGTGTGAGATGGTATCTCATTGTGGTTTTGATTTGCATTTCTCTAATGATGAGTGATGATGAGCTTTTTTTTTTCATGTTTGTTGGCTGCATAAATGTTTTCTTTTGAAAAGTGTCTGTTTATATCCTTTGCCTACTTTTTGATGGGGTTATTTTTCTTTTCTTGTAAATTTGTTTAAGTTCCTTGTAGATTCTGGATATTAGCCCCTTGTCAGATGGCTAGATGGCAGAAATTTTCCCGCATTCTGTAGGTTGCCTGTTCACTCTGATGGTAGTTTCTTTTGCTGTGCAGAAGCTCTTTAGTTTAATTAGATCCCATTTGTCAATTTTGGCTTTTGTTGCAATTGCTTTTGGTGTTTTAGTCATGAAGTCTTTGCCCATGCCTATGTCCTGAATGGTATTGCCTAGGTTTTCTTCTAGGATTTTTATGGTTTTAGGTCTTATGTTTTAAATCTTTAATCCATCTTGAGTTAATTTTTGTATAAGGTGTAAGGAAGGTGTCCAGTTTCAGTTTTCTGCATATGGCTAGCCAGTTTTCCCAAGACCATTTATTAAATAGGGATTTCTTTCTCCATTGCTTGTTTTTGTCAGGTTTGTCAAAGATGAGATGGTTGTAGATGTGTAGTTTTTTTTCTGAGGCCTCTCTTCTTTCCATTGGTCTATATATCTGTTTTGGTACCAGTGCCATGCTGTACTGGTTACTGTAGTTTTGTAGTATAGTTTGATGTCAGGTAGCATGATGCCTTCAGCTTTGTTCTTTTTGCTTAGGATTGTCTTGGCTATATGAGCTCTTTTTTGGTTCCATATGAATTTAAAGTAATTTTTTTCTAATTCTGCGATGAAAGTCAATGGTAGCTTGATGGGAATAGCATTGAATCTATAAATTACTTTTGGCAGTGTAGCCATTTTCATGATATTGATTCTCCCAGCTCATGAGCATGGAATGTTTTTTCATTCGTTTGTGTCCTCTCTGATTTAATTCTGTAAGTTTCTATCTCTCAGCCATCCTTCAGCAAACCCCATACCTCAACTCTGTGTGTAATTCAACTCCCTGCCTTTGCATGGTCCTCTTATTGAATCTTCTGCTTCTCTCCTTTTTCTTCTTCCTCCTTTCTTATCCCCTCTCCTTTTTCTCCTTCTTTCTTCTTCGTTTTCCTCCTCCTCCTCTTCCTCTTTCTTGTTTTCTTCTTTTCCACCTCCTCCTTTCTCTCTCTCTTTCCTTACCTTCCCCTTTTCCTCTTTTTTTGTTCTTTCTTTGGAATCCAACTCCATTTCAGACAACCAAATGCCTTTAAAAAAGAAAAGTGGATAATAAAAAATGCCTCCTGGGAGAACCTAGTCATACTTTTAGCCTCATACCTAACTTTGTCATTTGCTCAGCATATTGCTTTATTGGATATATTCATTCATTGCCTTGGTTCCCCTTGGAGACGTCACCATTCATCCATCAACTTGTAGTTCTTCCCACATTGTTACTGTAGACAAATAAAAAGCAGCTCTCTAGGGCATTGTGGGTTAATTTGCCACCAACTATCCTCATCAATTCACTTTTTTTCAGCCTAGAAATTTTAGGCTTACAATTGTCTCCTTGAACTCTCATTATGAATTCTCATTCATGACCTCCTTCTAATAATTTTGGCTTCTGATCTCAGCTCACTTGTTTGCACTGAAACCAGTGGGATAGATTGAATTGTATTTCCTCAAAATTCATATGCTGAAACCCTAATACCCAGTAACTCAGAATGTGGCTACGTTTGGAAATAGAGCCTTTACAGAGGTTATTAAGTTAAAATGGGACCATTGGAGAGACTAGGAAACCCTAATTCAATAGTACTAATGTTCTTAATAGAAAAAGAAATTTAGATACACAGAGAGATACTAGAGGTGTATGCATACAGAGGAAAGACTAAGTGATCACACAGCGAGAAGTAGCCATCAGCAAGCAGGAGAGAGAGGCCTCAGAAGAAACTCAATTTTCCTACACTTTGAGCTTAGACTTCTAGCCTCCATAACTGTGAGAAAATAAATTCTATTTTTCAAGCCACACAGTCTGTAGTACTTTGCTAGGGCAATCCTAACAGCCTAAAAATTAGGCTGCCCTTTATGTCTGATACTTGGTACTGCTTTTCAAGAAGCACCAAGTATCTCTGACTTTCTTCTTGACTGCAATTCATTGTTCACCACTTATTTGTGCTTATTTATACTTCTATATATTACTAGCTCTCTCTGCCCAGCCAGCCCAATCTGCTTACTACACATTAACTGGGTTCTCCTTGTAAACCAACCCTAAACCCAGATGTATTCCTCTTTGATTCAACCCAGTCCAACCTGGCCTTTAAGAGGAACTTTGATAATGCTTTCTCCAAAGATAGTTAACTCAAATGAGCTTCAAGACATTGCTTAAATAACATCTTCTCAATGAGACCTACCCAGAATTCCCTATTTAAAATTGCAAAGATCCCTTCACCCCAGCATTCCTTATCCCCTTTTTTCATCTATATTCTCTTCAAAATATTTTATTGTGTACTTTTATGTATTTATAATTTTAATGTCTTATGTCTTACCTTCCTGGAATATAATGCTATAAGACCAAGGTTCACTCTTGTATTCCAGGATTATAGAATAATGCCTGACACACATAGGCAAACAATAAATATATGTTTAGTGAATGAATGACATATGTAGAGTTCTGGGCCATGTTTTTCTCACTGAGCTCGATGGTGGCTTCTGTATCTTCCTTGAAGTTTTGAGTCTCCTCATATAAATTGATGGTCCAGAATATAACTAAAATGCATGTGATAAAATTTTCTGTCAAACTTCTTGGCTATATTGAGGAAAATAATGAATGCCTGCAATTATCAAAGCCTATTGGAAGGAACTTTAGTTAAGTAGTGGATGACAAATCAGTCATGATTTGGGTAGACTTGCCTATAAACAAGCAAAAAGATTCTATCCTATACAAATGGTGTATTTTTCACTCAGAGACTTGACCAGCAGTAAAATAATTTCTCTAGTTTGGAAAATTTCAGCTTTACATTAATATAATTTCATCCTAAACTATCACATTTTTCTCCCTTCTTTCAAGTCATAATTCATTTTATAAAGAGCGAAAGATTTTTTAAAACAATTTAGGAGAACGTGAGCAAAATAAAGGTCTAAAAATGTTAGCAAGAGAGCTAACAAGTTTCTTATAAGAAACCAGGATAACTTAACTGTTTACTGTCTTCACTTTCCTGCAGTGACATTGTAGGAAGAACACTGCATTTATTTCAGCTCTTGCGAATTGAGCAAGGTGAATACACTATGTGGGATGCAGGCTCCTCCTCTGCAAAATGGGAGCAACAATAGTCTAGCAAGTTACTGAGTGGCATCACTGAGAAAGCACATAGGAAACTCTTGGTACACCATCTTGTATACCAAAAATAGTTTAAAATGCTCCTGAATACTGCCTTTGATTTGAGTGTCAAATTCTTGTCATTCAGTTAGACTCACATCAGGTCTCTCACGAACCTGAAATGTGTACTCCCTTTACCCATGATATCTCCCTATATGTTCTACAAATCATATTCATGTTCATTGTCCTCATTTCCATCCTTGCCATTCTTTCACTTGTATCTTTCTTCCCATCAAAATCTTTGCTGGGAGAATTGTGTTAAAGAAGAAGAGGAAGAAGGAGGAGGAGGAGGAAGAAGAAGAAGAAGAAGAAGAAGAAGAAGAAGAAGAAGAAGAAGAGAAGAAGAAGAGGAGGAGGAGGAGGAGGAAGAAGAAGAAGAAGAAGAAGAAGAAGAAGAAGAAGAAGAAGGAGAAGGAGAAGGAGAAGAAGAAGAAGAAGCAGCGGAGAAGAAGAAGAGGAGGAGGAAGAAGAAGAAGAGGAAGAGGAAGAAGAAGAAGAGAAGAAGAAGAGGAGGAGGAGGAAGAAGAAGAGGAAGAAGAAAAGAAGAAGAAGAAGAAAAGAAGAAGAAGAAGAAGAAGAAGAAGAAAGAAGAAGAAAGAAGAAGAAGAAGAAGAAGAAAGGAAGAAAGGAGAGGAGACTTCTGTCAATACCCATCCAAGCTTAGCAGGATAGGATGTTGTGCTGTGACTCTTTTGTAAGGCCTGTCACTGGCCTGGTATGGGTACTGGTGGAATGTCTGCAAGACACTGGCTGTTCTGGAATAAGGTGAGGTAGATGCTAAACTAAGGGGTGAGATGTCACATGGACAGCTGTCAATGAAGGGAAAATTAAAAACAACCTTGAAAAGGCAAGAAAGCCTTTTGTGTTTGACATGTTGTGTTTGACATGATGAGAAATATATAACCAATTTGATTATAGGTGTGGCTCTTTGCAGGGGAGAAATTGCTTAGACTTTGGAAGACGTGAGGAAAAGGTAGATTTATGGGGCCTGTGTATATCAGATGAAGAGGATGGTATGAGCTGAAAATAGAAAAGCCTACTTTTAAATCACTCTGTGAGTGGAATAAGAACATAAAGAACAGCTCATCTTTTACTTAAGACAGTCTATAAAAGCTAAGAGGGGAAGACTTGCTACTGACAGAATTAATGAGTTCTCTCTCTCCATCGGTCCCTAAGCTCTTCCACTCAGACAAGGAACCTCAGAGGTCCCAGGGAACAGGGGCCTCAGGAATAAGGAGAGAGTCTTTGACCTTGTCAAAATGCATTTCTGCCTGAACCAGGACATGGCTATTTATCTTGTGAGATAGTCCCTGTTCAGGGTGTGAATATTTCTTTCTTCATGAATTTTGGTGACTGCATTCTTTCAGAGACAACTCCCCAAAGATGTCGTTATCCTCACTGAGAAAGGGTTATTTTCACACACAGAACTGCAAATTCTGAGACTGTCTAGAAGAATTCAAATACAATCCCTTGCCAGAGTCTGAAAATCTGCTGTCAATTAATATGATGACCTGACCTCTGAAATCCACAAGCCTGTAAACAAAAAGTGGGTTTATTTTAATCTAACAAAAAACTAGCTATAATTTCCAAGTGTAAAAATCAAGTCACCTAGATTCTAGAATGCAATAATAGGAACCATTCTTGCTTCATATCTAGTTTTTTATTTTTAGCAGCATACCCCAGACATATATTTAGATGTTACATACAAGCTTTGATATATATTGTTTTTGTGTTTTTTTGTAAAAAAAGAATGAAAGACAACTCCTACAATATTGGAGTTAGTATTTTAATTTTACAAACAAAGGCTAGACTTCAAAGTGGTTTTATTTTTGTCTCCAGAAATAAATATCAGTGTTAATTGATTCTAATTTTAATTTCCTGTTTTGGGGTTTGAAAAAAGATGTCTATAACAGGTTTGAGGGTTGCTTTTCTTCTTGTCTTTGGCAAAACACTTTTCTTGTCAGCTGGGATGCTCTTCAGTTCTTTCTAAATTTTACTCATACTCCAAGGGTAACCTGGGTTGCCCACTTGTTCATCAAAGCTGCCCTGCACTTTTCAGGGGAATACTAGCTCTCTCCTTCTCAGGACTCTTCAAGACTCACTGGGAAAGTGTTCTTCCTGCCCTTTATGGGTCATGATTTGCCTTGGTGCCCCATTGTTGGCTCGAGTAGGTCATAAGCAATTCCCAGACAGGGGCCAGGCAACACCTATTATGTTATGAATTGTGTTATAAATTATGGTATGAATTGTATTACCCCCAAAATTCTTATTTGGAGTCCTAACCCTCAGCACTTTATATGATCTTATTTTATTTGGAAATAAGTTTGTTGCAAATGTAATGAGTTAAGATGAGGTCGTGCTGCAGTAGGGTGAGCCCAATCCAACATGACTGGAGTTCTTATATAAAAAAGGAAAATGTGGACACAGACACTGTATTAGTCTGTTCTCATGCTGCTAATAAAGACATACCTCAGGCGGGATACTTTATAAAAGAAAGCAGTTTAATTGAATCACAGTTGCACATGGCTGGGGAGGCCTCATAATCATGGCAGAAGAGTAAAGAAGAGCAAAGGGACATCTTACTTGAGAGCCAAGCGAAAGGGGAAACCACTTATAAAATCGTAAGATCTCGTGAGAGTTGCTACCACGAGAAGAGTGTGGGGGAACCACCCCCATGATACAATTATCTTCCACTGGGTCCTTCCCACAACATGTGAGAATTATGGAAGCTACAATTCGAGATGAGATTTGGGTGAGGACACAGCCAAACCATATCTGACACCCACAGGTGCCATGTGAACACGAAGGCAGAGATTGGGGCGATGAGTCTGCAAGCCAAAAAACAAAGATTGCCAGGAAACTACCAGCAAGCAGCTGCTAAGAGAGAGGGATGGAACAATTTCTCCTTCACAGCCTCAGAAGAAGCCAACCCTACCAAGACCTCGCTCTTGGATGTCTAGCCTTCAGAATTGTGAGGCAATACATTTTATCAAAGCCACCAAGTGTGCTGTACTTTGTGACAGCCCCAGCAAATGAATACACCTTCCCTCAACGTGTCATAAATCATGCTTTGGTATAATATTGGGAGTAAGAAGAATGTATAGTCTAATACAATCTGTGTCACATGTCAGCTATATGTTACTTAATTTCTCCAAATCTTAAAGTTACCATATTAAAATCAAATCACTGACAATGTTTACCTAGTTTCCTTTCCTTTTTGTGAAAATTGAATAAGATCACCCATAAAAAGACATTTAAAGTGTAAAGCACCTGACAAATGTTAGCTATGAACATTTTTATAGATAGCCACTGAATCTCTGTTGATGAGTTGAATAAAGTGGAACTAATGTGCCTTCTGTGAAAATGAATTAAGACACGATCATTAGTGATGACCAAAAAAAAAAAAAAAACAAAGCACACTGATCCTCAGCAGAGCCCGCCACTTTTGTTATTTAGTGCAAACACTCTCGAGCACTGTAGCTACAAGGGCTTAGAGTCTTATTTGTTGAGGTTACATGCGCCAAACTTTCATGCTCCAATCTGGTCACCACATCAGCAATATCCAGTGTTACTAGAGCACTTCCTAAAAATGCAGAATTCCAGGCGCCACCCCAGACTTGGTGAATCAGTCTGCATTTAATAAGATTCCTCATGTTAAAGTTTGAGAAAACTACTGTAAAACCTATTTCCTATGTAACTCATGTTTTTAGAACATAAAAAAAATCATGATTAATACTTTTTTTGCAACCAAATGCATGCAACATAGAAAAAAGTCCAAGCTTTAGCATTTGACAGCTCTGGTTTTTAATGCTACATCTGCCATGAAGTCCCTTAATATGTTGTGAACTGAAACAAGGTGATTTACCTTGTTAAGCTTCAGCCTTAAAGCCTATAAAAGGGGGACAATAGAATATATATATTTTTTAATTTTATTATTATTATACTTTAAGTTTTAGGGGACATGTGCACAACGTGCAGGTTTGTTACATATAACAATAGTATTTAACTTGCCTGGCTCTAGAATAGCACTGAGAGATACTGCATGCAAACCAAGAGACATATGTCAGGTATTAAAAAAAAAAAAAAAAAAAGGTCTAGATTCTGCATTTGTAACAAGTGCCCCTTCTGGTGCTTAATTTCTGATTGGTTAACCACCGTAGGGAAAGAAAACAAATTTGTCATGGGGGTCAGTGATTTCAAAGGAGGCCGAGTAATTTTATATCGTTTGTAAATTTTCTCGTTAGAAAAGGTACCTATGACTTGAATAGCAGAAAAATGTGACGCTCACTGAGACTGTGCTAAGATCCCGGAGAGGAAGCCTCTGAGTTTTTCCGCAGCTCCAGTCTTCCTTTGGAAGATATAACCATCCCTGAGATCTGGCATATGTTTCTCCAACTTCTTATCTGTCTCCGATGCCATGGCACTCACAGCAAAAGGCGACATTCACTTAGAACTCTCCGTGGGAAACACCTCTTTGAGCCGCCCCCAGTTCAGGCATCACTGAACAGAAGTGTTTCATGTCTGCAGAGGCTGTTTTCACATGATTTTATTGTTTTGATCTTTTGAGCATCTTTTCAGTGCCAACACCGTCAATACATTCTTCCGGGAGAGGTCATCAGAGCATTGGTAATAAGCTGAGCAGGAGGCCATGTCATCTGCGTAAGCTCTGGGGAAATAGAGGCACTTTGTTCCTGAAACTCACATGGTGTGACCTGCTTGCTGTGCGAAATGTTAATATTTTGCTTCGTGCTTCGTTCCCGGTGCCACTGCCAACACTCAGAAAGCTTCTGGGGAGTTTGCTGCACATTTTGTGAAGACTGCATGGAGCCAAGCCAGATGTCAATGTGTGAATCAGAGCACTTCTCTCGAATTCGTGACTGTTCACTTCATTCTTTAGCACCTCCACGGAGGCTAAAATATGCCTGTTTGGAGGTGATATTTACTTTCTTTTCCTTAGATGATACGATTATGTGGTGTGTGGATGACAGTGGCAATGATTACCTTTTCTCAGTAACTACAGTAAGAGCTCATGTCACACCATTGCCTCCTTAAGATTCACTGGCTTCCTCACCTCTCTGATCGAAGTAGCTTCAATTTTCTCAATGAACCTAGAGGCATTGGTCTATTCTAGTCTGCTGTCTTTAAGATTTGGCGAGTCTCTCTTTTTTCTTTTTCTGAAACATTTCACTGAAATAAAAATAACCTCTGGAGTCACTGATGAAATAGAATTATATTTATATATGAATGAAAGGTAAATAGATATATTTATCTATATATCATAGTTGTACACGTATTCTTCATACATATGAAATATAGATATATATTCATACATATTGAAGTGTAGATATATGTACACATTCTATATTAATGTTTTATGATATAAATACAATATATAAATACAGATGATACAAATACAATATATACATTATATTATACTATATATAAATTTATATATAGTATAATATATATAGTACAATACAATAGTATTATTGTATACTATTGTACTTATACAATAAGTACAATATTATGTATATATTGTATATTGTATTTATACAATAGTATAACATTGTATAATACTGTTGTACTTATACAATAAGTAAAATACTATGTATATATTGTATATTGTACTTATACAATAGTATAATACTATGGTACAATACTAAATACTATTGTATTTATACAATAAGTATAATACTATGAATATATTGTATATACTTACACAATTATAAAAAATTATATATAAATTGATTTATATATAAATAAATTGTTCTATATCATATACTATTTATATATTGTATAATAAGTACTATATAAAGTACTTTATATATTGTATACTTGTATACAATATATAAATAGTATTATACTATATATACACATATATACTATATATACATGTATATAGTGTACTTATACAATATATAAATGTATATAATTGCATATGCATTACAACACATAAACAAACAATCAAAAAGTATTGTTTGTCACTGGCCTGGCATAGGTACTGTGTAATTCCCCATATAGAATTATACGTCACTGGTCTGGAGCACGTATTGGTGGAACATGTACAAGACACTGGTTGTCCTAGAGGAGGGTGAAGTAGTTGCAAACGGAAGAGGTGAGAGGTCATGTGGACACTTGTCAATTGAGGAGAAACTAAAAACCACTTTGAAAAGGCAAGAAAGCATATTGTATTTGAAGCGATGAAAAATCTATAACCAATTTGGTTATAGGTGAAATATATTGTACATTTGATTATACATAAGCATATAGAAATGTATTATTTACCTGTATATTGTAGAATGAAATGTAAAGCAACTGACACTATACATGGAAATGCTTAGTTCTTTTTCCTTCCTACTCTGCCCTTTGTAGGAATGTTCTAGTAAATTCCCTACATGGGGCACACATTATCATTGCTATATTTTGGAAAATGATCAGATACACAAAAAGCAACTGCAGTAGGGATGAACTAGACTGAATTAGGTGGTGCTGAGACCACAGAGAAGATATGTCTTCCAAAGAGAAATAGTGCCTGGGCAAATCAAAAAGTGAGCCATATGAACTTCAGCTTTTATCTTTCCTCAGCTGTTAGGAAGTGTAGCCCAGTAACACAGCAGAGTAGACAAATACTATCAAAACCAGAAACAGGCAGTTATGACAGGGGACTGCTCAATGTTACAGAGGAAGTTATTACAATAAGAAGTATAGTTTTAATAATGATGATCCTTGCCGTTTCAAAGTTCATTTTGAATTTAAAACCAACTTCAGATATGTAGGGGAAAGTGTACCAATGTCTGTAAGTTACTAGAAAGTACATTTTAAAAAAAATGTGGATTGATGAATGGAGTGATGAACAGATGGACAGACATGTCATAAAGCAAGTATAGTAACATGCAAATGATAGATTTTTCCATTTATGGATATATGGATGTTTTTGGTATAGTTCTTTCAGCTTTGCTATATGTTTGAAAATTTAGTAACAGAATGATGAACAAACATGATTTACTGGACCTGACCCCATACAATTTTTCATGCGCGTCTGTGTGAAGAGACCACCAAACAGGCTTTCTGTGAGAAACGAGGCTGTTTATTTCACCTGGGTGCAGGCCGGCTGAGTCCGAAAAGAGAGTCAGGGAAGGGAGATAGGGGTGGGGCCGTTTTATAGGATTTGGGTAGGTAAAGGAAAAAGCGGGGTTGTTCTCTGGCAGGCAGGAGTGGGGGTCACAAGGTGCTCAGTAGGGGAGTTTTTGAGCCAGAAAGAGCCAGGAGAAGGAATTTCACAAGATAATGTCATCAGTTAAGGCAGGAACCAGCCATCTGGATGTGTACGTGCAGGTAACAGGGGATATGATGGCTTAGCTTGGGCTCAGAGGTCTGACATTCCTGTCTTCTTATATTAATAAGAAAAATAAAATGAAATAGTGGTAAAGTGCTGGGACGGAGAAAATTTTGGGAAATGGTATGGAGAGATAATGGGTGATGTTTCTCAGGGCTGCTTCAGGCGGGATTAGGCGCGGCGTGGGAACCTAGAGTGGGAGAGATTAAGCTGAAGGGAGGTCTTGTGGTAAGGGGTGATATTGTGGGGTTGTTAGAAGAAACATTTGTCGTGTAGAATTATTGGTGATGGCCTGGATACGGTTTTGTATGAATTGAAAAACTAAACGGAATAAAAGAAGGAGAAAAACAGGTATTAAAGGTCTAAGAATTGGGAGGACCCAGGACATCTGATTAGAGAGTGCCTAAGGAGGTTCAGCATAGTCCTGCCAGCAAAGATTATTTATTTACTTCAAGAGTTAAGAGCGGTAGTTTGGGGATAGCACGAGGAGATATCAGCTGTGATGGCTTCGAGAAACAGTGTAAACCGGCAGTGTAAACAAGAGTAGGGCATTGTATGAGTAGTTGAGAATGGTGAATAGGAGTATGACTAGACAGAAGACAGTAGGGATGACAAGTTTTTTGGGACACAGTCCAAGTTAGTCTGGTGTCTGGAATGAGACTGAGGCCTCATAAAAAGGAGCGTCTATACAGGAGCTCAAATGGGCTGTAGCCTGTAGCATTCCGAGGACAGGCCTGAATTCTGAGAAGGGAAAGTGGCAAAAGTATTGTCCAGTCCTAAGTTGGTGGCTGAGCTTGGTCAGGTCTGTTTTTAAAAGACCATTAGTCTGTTCTACCTTTCCGGAAGACTGAGGACCATAAGGGATATAAAGGTTTCACTGAATACCAAGAGCCTGAAAAACTGCTTTGCTGATTTGACTAATAAATGTTGATCTGTTATCAGACTGTATAGAGGTGGAAAGGCTAAACTGAGGAATTATGTCTGACAGAAGGGAAGAAATGACTGCGGTGGCCTTCTCAGGCCCTGTAGGAAAGGCCTCTACCTATCCAGTGAAAGTATCTACCTAGACTAAGCGGTATTTTAGTTATCTGACTCAGGGCATGTTGAGTAAAGCTAATTTGCCAGTCTTGGGTGGGGGCAAATCCTGGAGCTTGTTGTGAAGGGAAGAGAGGGGGCCTGAATAATCCCTGAGAAGTAGTAGAATAGCAGATGGAACACTGAGAAGTTATTTCCTTGAGGATAGATTTCCACGATGGAAAGGAAATGATAGGTTCTAAGAAGCGGGCTAGTGGCTTGTACTATAGCATAGCCTGCCTTTGCTGGTGTGTGGCTTTTAGGCCTGGTGGAACTGCCATCAATAAACTAAGTGTGATCTGGGTGAGGAACAGGAAAGAAGGAAATATGGGGACATGGAGTGAATGTCAGGTGGATCAGAGAGAAGCAGTCATGAGGGTCAGGTGTGGTATCCGGAATAATGTGGCAGGCCGGATTGAAGTCCGGACCAGGAACAATGGTAATTGTGGGAGACTCAACAAAGAGTGAGTACAGCTGAAGGAGCCTGGGGAGAAGACAGTATATGCATCAGGTGTGAGGAAGAAAACAGATTTTGGAAATTATGAGGGCTGTAGAGAGTGAGTTGAGCATAGTTTGTGATTTTAAGGGCCTCTAAATGTATTAGGGCAGCAGCAGCTGCTGCATGGAGACATGATGGCCAGCCTAAAAGAGTAAGGTCAAGTTGTTTGGACAAAAAGGCTACAGGACGTGATCTCAGTCCTTGTGTAAGAATTCCGACTGCACAGCCCTGCACTTCAGCTGTGTGTAATGAAAAGGGTTGGGATGAGTCAGGAAGAGCTAGAGTGGGGGCAGTCTCTAAAGCTGTCTTCAAGGAACGGAAAGAAGAGTCGGGAAAGGATTTAGGATCTATGGGGTCAGCTAGGTTTCCTTTTGTGAGTTTATATAATGGTTTTGTTAGAATGGCAAAACCAGGTATCCAAAGGCGAAAGTATCCAAGCATGCCTAGGAAGGAAAGGAGTTGTTGTTTTGTAGAAGGGGTTGGAGTTTGAGAGATCAGTCGGACACGATCAACAGGGAGAGCACATGTGTTTTCATGAAGAATTATGCTGAGATAGGTAACAGATGAAGAAATTTGGGCTTGACTGAAGTAATGGGGGCTGTCTGTGAAGACTTGCGGCAGTACAGCCCGGGTAATTTGCTGAGCTTGATGGGTGTCAGGGTCAGTCCAAGTGAAAGCGAAGAGAGGCTGGGATGAAGGGTGCAAAGGAATAGTAAAGAAAGCATGTTTGAGATCCAGAACAGAATAATGGGTTGTTGAGGGAGGTATTGAGGATAGGAGAGTATATGGGTTTGGCACCATGGGGTGGATAGGCAAAACAATTTGGTTGATAAGGTGCAGATTCTGAACTAACCTGTAAGGCTTGTCTGGTTGTAGGACAGGTAAAAAGGGGGAATTGTAAGGAGAGTTTATAGGCCTTAAAAGGCCATGCTGTAGGAGGCAAGTCATAACAGGCTTTAATCCTTTTAAAGCATGCTGTGGGATGGGATATTGGCATTGAGAGGGGTAAGAGTGATTAGGTTTTAACGAGATGGTAAGGGGTGCATGATCTGTCGCTAAGGAGGGAGTAGAGGTGTCTTAGGTGGGGAGATACAAGGGGAGGATGTGAAGGAGGCTTTGGACTGGGGGAAATGATAGGAGTGAGGTGTGGCTGTAGCCCAGGAATAGTCAGGGAAGCAGATAATTTAAAGTGTCTCAGCCTAATAAGGGAACTGGGCAGGTGGGGATAACTAAAAAGGAGTGCTTAAAAGAGTATTGTCTAAGCTGGCACCAGAGTTGGGGAGTTTTAAGAGGTTTAGAAGCCTGGCTGTCAATACCCACAGCAGTTATGGAGGCAAAGGAAACAGGCCCTTGAAAAGAAGGTAATGTGGAGTGGGTAGCCTCTGTATTGATTAAGAAGGGGGTGGACTTACCTTCCACTGTGAGAGTTACCGGAAGCTCAGCGTCCATGATGGTCTAGGGGGCTTCTGAGGTGATCGGGCAGCGTCAGTCTTCAGCTGCTAAGCCAAGAAGATCTGGGAAGGAGTCAGAGAGCCTCGCCCAGAGTTCCAGGGGCTCCGGGAGTGGCTGCCAGGTGAGTTGAACAGTCCGATTTTCAGTGGGGTCCCGCACAGACGGGACGTGGCTTAGGAGGAATCCTGGGCTGTGGGCATTCCTTGGCCAAGTGGCCAGATTTCCAGCACATGTAGCAAGTTCTTGGGGGAGGAGGTTCTGGAGGAGCCCCTGGCAGCTGCAGTTCAGGCATTTGGAGTCCTTGTGTGCTGGAGATGTGGCTGGGGTTTGTCTCACAATGGAGGCAAGGAATTGCAACTCAGAAATACACTGCTACTTGGCTGCCTCTACTCTATTATTGTACACCTTGAAGGCGAAGTTAATTAAGTCCTGTTGTGGGGTTTGAGGGCCAGAATTTAATTTTTGGAGTTTTATTTAATGTCGGGAGTGGATTGGGTAATAAAATGTATATTGAGAATAAGACGGCCTTTTGACCTGTTAGGGTCTAGGGCTGTAAAGCGTCTCAGGGTTGCTGCCAAACGAGCCATGAAAACTGGGCTGGGATTTTATATTTGATGAAAAAAAGTCTAAATGCTATCTGATTTGGGATGAAGAAAAAGGAGCTTTAACTTTGACTATGCGTTTAGCTCCAGCCACCTTTTTAAGAGTAAATTGCTGGGCAGGTTGGGGAGGGCTAGTCGTGGAACAAAACTGTAAGCTGGACCGGGTATGAGGAGGGGAGGTGATAAAAGGATTGTAGGGTGGAGGAGCGGAGGCTGAGGAAGAATTGGGACCTAGCTAGGCCTGTGGAGGAGGGGAGAGGTCAGATGGGTCTGTAGAAAAGGAAGATTAGAAAGACTCAGTGACCCTTCGGGTTGGGACTGAGTGGACAGGCAGGAGGGAAAGAAGGAAGATTTGGGACAAGTTGCATTCGGAACAGAGACAAGGGAGGGACTGATATGTAAAAGAATGCCTGGACGTCAGGCACCTCAGACCATTTGCCCATTTTATGACAACAATTATTTAGATCTTGTAGGATGGAAAAATTGAAAGTGCCATTTTCTGGCTATTTGGAACTACTGTCGAGTTTGTATTAGGGTCAGGCAGCATTGGAGAAGAAAATAAGATGCTTAGATTTTAGGTCAGATGAGAGTTGAAGAGGTTTTAAGTTCTTGAGAGCACAGGCTAAGGGAGAAGGAGGAATGGAAGGTGGAAGCTTGCCCATAGTGAAAGAGGCAAGCCCAGAGAAAAGAGAGAAGGGGTGGGGGGGTTCTTGCCCTCCAGAAAAGCAGAGAAGGGGTCGGGGCGTGGAAATAAGGGGTTGGGGTGCAGAAATAAGAGGTCGGGGCACAGAAATAAGGGATTGGGGCACAGAGATAAGAGGTTGGGGCACAGAAATAAGGGATTTGGGAGCAGAGATAAGAGGTCAGGGTCCCTTCCCCTCACCAAGAAAAGCAGGACTTGCTGCTAAGGGTGAAGGACCAAGCCAGGCATCCCTGTGTGGTCTGACACCTCTGAAATGTGGGTGAATAATCAGAGAGGTGTCCCTGCAATGATTAAACACTAAGGGAAAGCTGCCTTCCCTAGTACGTGACCGGCGCGGGAGTTTTGGGTCCACGGATAAAACGTGTCTCCTTTGTCTCTACCAGAAAATGAAAGGAATTGAAATTAAGAGAAGGGAGAGATTGAAGTGTGGTGCCAAGATTGAAAGGAGAAAGAGGTTGGGGGATAGTGAGGGAGGTTGGAGAAGAGAGTAAAAAGAGGCCGCTTACCTGAATTAAAATTGGTGTGATGTTCCTTGGGCTGGTCGGTCTTAGGACCTGAGATTGTAGGTGGATCTTTCTCATGGAGCAAAGACAGGGGATTGATCTCCCAAGGGAGGTCCCCCAATCTGAGTCACGGCACCAAATTTCATGTGCGTCCGTGTGAGGAGACCCCCAAACAGGCTTTGTGTGAGCAACAAGGCTGTTTATTTCACCAGGGTGCAGGCCGGCTGAGTCCGAAAAGAGAGTCAGAGAAGGGAGACAGGAGTGGGGTCATTTTATAGGATTTATGTAGGTAAAGGAAAAAGCGGGGTTGTTCTCTGGCAGGCAGGAGTGGTGGGGGGTCACAAGGTGCTCAGTTGGGGAGCTTTTGAGCCAGGATGAGCCAGGAGAAGGAATTTCACATGATAATGTCATCAGTTAAGGCAGGAACAGGCCATTTTCATTTCTTTTTTGGTGGAATGTCATCAGTTAAGGCAGGAACCGGTCATCTGGATGTGTAACTGCAGCTCACAGGGGATATGTCTTAGCTTGGGCTCAGAGGCCTGACACAATTACCTCTGCAATCATGGAAGCTAGTTATTATCTGCCTTCTTTCCTGAGAAAATTGAATCTCAAATAAGTGGTGAGTGTGGTAGTGAAACGTGGCAAGTCTATTGCTACATATTGGTTGGGCAAAGGGTCGAAGTTCTAACTGCAGTTTCCAACGTGAGGTCTAAACTTACTGGATGACTAAAGTGGAGCTAGTTCAGGCTTTGGAACTGACCTACACCGGAATTCCATCTTCCCATGTTCCACATGATCGTGAACAGGTATCATCTTAGAGCTTCATCTCTGAGCTTCAGTTTTCTCATCTATAAAAAGGATCTAATAGTGCCTATCTTATAAGATTGCTTGGAACATTACACATAATCTACATAAATATGTAGAGTACATATTACTTTAAAACCCACATATGTATGTGCTCTTTCCATTTTCAGAGTCAAAGTAGCTTAAGGCAAGAAAAAATGAAGACAATTTAGAAGTGGACTAAATTGATAATATTCTTTTTTTTCCCCCAAGGGAATGATTGACTTTATTTTGGCCATCGTTCATTCTACAGAAATGGGACATTTTTATTCTTTGTTATTTGGCGGAATGAATAATCATGACTTTTTTTTGACATTTTAAGTTTTTTAGTTAAATTTGCACTGTTTTTGTTCTTTTAATCTGCGTATTTAGCACTTTAAGATTAAGTATCAACAGCAGGTTTCTCTTTCTCTGTTTTCATGTCTGTTTAATCTTTTTTTCATGATTTTTAATAAAAATGTTAATTAAGATCCAAATGCAAGCTTACCTCCTGTTGTTTTATTACTCAGAACTCTCAGCTTCCTTCTTCCCTCCAGCTCCAGGCACCACTGCCTCTATCTAAAAGTGATGGGATTTCTAGTTTTTATCAAAGATTTTGTTTAACTATACAGTTAAGCCTTGGTTCCAATATCTTGAATTTCATTCATGGTATGTGGAAAAACAAATCTGTCTTCAATTTGCAATACTGGCTCAACTTGCTCACATAAACGATCTAAAACCTCACCTCCTCAATTCCCTTCATCTGCAAATCACACAGCCTTTTTCTAATTTCCTGTCTCCAGAATGGGTTTCCCCATTCACTCCTCAGCCTCCATTACCTTTACCTCTGCAACTCTTCCTCTCTTTTCCTCCTTCATCTATAGCTCCTCACACTCAGGGATTTCCATAGCACAGCAGAACCAATCTGGAGTCTGGATGAGCAGATTTAAAACAAAGTTCTCCACCTCGGCTGCATGTGAGAATCCTTTGGGGAGACACATAAACTGAAACCACCCAACTCTCAGATATTCTGCTTGAATTTATCTGGATGGAGGCCATGCCTCAGACATTTGAAGATCTTTCCAGGTGGTTCTGAGGAGAAGGCAAGGCAGATAACCACAGATCTGGTAAATAAAATTTCTTAGAAGTGGGGCCAGTTCATGAAACCCATCACCAAGTTTTTTTTTTTTTGAGACTGACTCTCGCTCTGGCACCCAGGCTGGAGTGCAGTGGCGCTATCTTGGCTCACTGCAAGCTCACCTCCTGGGTTCACGCTGGGACTACAGGCGCCCACCACCACGCCTGGCTAATTTTTTTTTTTTTTTTTTTTTTAGTAGAGACAGGGTTTCAACATGTTAGCCAGGATGGTTTCAATCTCCTGACCTCGTGATCTGCCTGCCTTGTCCTCCCAAAGTGCTGGGATTATAGGCGTCAGCCACTGTGGCCAGCCATCACCAAGTATTTCTTATGTCTCAAAAAATTGAGATCCACTGATATTATTATTTTGAATATGGAGAAAATAAGAGCCTCTACAAATAGGGTTATTGTGAGAATTAATTGGTTTAAAAATACGTGGTAATAACTTCAAACACTTTTACACTAGCCCTTGAATAATTTAAGGTGCTATCATTGTAGCTGTTATTATTGCTCTATCCCTTATAATTTAAACACTTTTTGTTCTGGGAAAAAAATTATTCTCAGAGAGGCTAACTGACCCAAGTTTACATAACTAGTCTGGCATAACAAGCACATACATACAGAACTCCTGTCATCTATCTGCTTTTTATCTGCTTATTTCCAGCATGCTATGTCATTTGTTTGCTTTAAATAGTTAAGTCGCTATATAAAGAAGGTTACTGACATTGGCTATTATCAGAAACTCCAAGTTTAAAATAAGGACACCTCAATACAAAGTGCTCCATTTTTTCGTGTCCCTACACCTTAGCTCTTGCTTTGAGTTCTATGGCTTTCAGCATTCAGTAAAAACTTCCTTGGAGGTTCCTATCAAATGCTGTCTCCTATATAGTCGCTCTACTGGTGTCCCAGGTAATCTCTCTCTTTTCTGTGATCCCAGCACTCTCTAAATATCTCAGTTACATTACTTACAAACATGTGTTGCACATTCTATCTCCCTTAGTTTTGTTTGCTGGAAAAGACCATAGTTTATTAAATGTATACTTCAATAACCCTAAGCCTTTATTGGCACTGTGGACAAAACATAGCAGGTGGATAATGGACATATTCTTGTTGAATGAATTGAGAAATAGTGAGTGAGTGGCTGTTTGAATGAACTGATGAATGAATAAGTGAATGCGTTTTTGCTCTTGGGCTTGTTATAATCTTAAATTAGACAAACTCAGATACCCAAAGTCATAAGGTAGAGATTTTCAGAGACCCAATGTGCTCTTAAAATTTGCATTTTTCTATAGCTTACCCAATCCGTAATTCTCATTATTCAAATGACCATCTACTCTTAATTTAAGGGATGAAATATTAGTGCCCCTTAGAATTTTTGTAAGAAGCAGAATTGAGATTTTAGGAAATTTGCAAGGTATCTTTGGGCCTCATCTCTAAAATGACATTGCTGGAAAGATTAGTATTTTTTAAATTGTAATAATGTAGAAATCTGATACTTTATTGGTGAAATACATTTTTTTCACTGAAAAAAATGATAAACTTTCCATTAGAAAAAATGGAATAATGATAAACTTCAATTAGAAAAATGGAATAATGAGCCAGGCACAGTGGCTCGTGCCTGTAATCCCAGCACTTTGGGAGGCTGAGGCAGGTGGATCATGAGGTCAAGAGATTGAGATCATCTTGGCCAACATGGTGAAACCCCGTCTCTACTAAAAATACAAAAATTAGCTGGGCATAGTGGCAGACACCTGTAATCCCAGCTACTTGGAAGGCTGAGGCAGGAGAATTGATTGAACCCCGGAGGCAGAGGTTGCAGTGAGCCGAGATTGTGCAACTGCACTCCAGCCTGGCAACAGAGCGAGACTCTGTCTAAAAAAAAATAAAGGTGGGGGTTGGGGGTGGTGGGGGAATAATGATGAAGTTTTCAATTAGAACAGAAATGTTAATGTACATGATTTTAAATTTTGATTTTTTTAAATTTCCTATAAATAGGAGAAAAAAAGGACTTAGAAAAAGAAGTAGATCAGGATCCAGGGTCTTTAATTTTCTCCCTCTACCCTCCATGGATAAGGAAACTAAGCAGATGATAAAGACTTTAAAAATCCAAATAGGTATGGGAAAGCCTGGCAACAAATGTGGCGGTGCCATGCTTTCTCTGACATGCATGTGGAGGACCACAAGTTTCTAGGAGAACCCTGCTTGTAGCCATCAACGTCTCATGCTGGCTGATGCAAGTTGATGACACAAGTCCTTGTTGGCTGCATCTGTGGGAAGCAGCTGGACAGTGAACAAGTCGCAGCATCCCTGTCTTCCCAGGGCCTGGATGTATCATTCAGGAGACCTAGATTACCCCATGAAGTGTTTGAAAGCAAGCAGTGAAGAATAAGGGGTCCCTAAAGATGAAGTCTTCTGGACTCAGTGTCAGAACCACGGACTCCTGGAGGTGCTCACACAGTACTTTCAAAAGGTGTTCAGAGGCAGTGCACCAGTAATCCACTGTCTATACCAGTTTCTTCAACGGATTAGTGAATAAAATAATCATTTTATAATGATCCACTAATCTATTGAATCAACTGGTGTAGCCATTGCAGGCATGGACCACCAAGGATCCAGAGGATGCACTGTGTGCACCCGAGGACCTCCCCCAACCCACAGCTTCTGTGAGGACACAGTGAGCTCCTTCCTATACCCCTATGGCTTCTTGGATAAGAACTTTTAGAACGACCAACAACTACTACCTATAGGGTCCCTGGAATGACTGCCTCACTGAAAGGTTGCTAGCTTATCCTTAATTTAGTCACCTTCCTCCTAGATTAGAGGAGGGGGGAGGTTCTAGTGAAAAACCAATCATTTGTACGTAAAATAAAGGAGCTGCATTTTCTCTGGGGCAGGGGATTGGAAATACACACACACACACACACGCACACAAACACACACACAAATGATGTCTTAAGCAATTGGCATATGCTACTATATGTCTACATGTAAGTGGCACTTTGTTATTTTAATGTTCATGTTTGATAGTGTTCTGAAAAAAAATTTTATGTCTCAGATGTTTGGGTACCTGAAAAACAATTTAAAGACTTGCTGAAATGGAAACTCTATGAAGGCTCCTCCAGCATTAACTGTGATTTGGCTAATTTAATTTAGCCTGAAATAAAGTTCTAATTTTTATTAGTCATTTCTATTTTTATCACTTGAAAATTGTGTTATATCATCTCTAATTTCATCAGAGAGACAGAAACCCATAATATTAAATTCTGTGTCAAAAATTTAAACAAGATGAGAACACATGGACACATAGGGGTAAACAACACATGTTGGGGTCTGTCGGGGGCTGGGAGGAGGGAGAGCATCAGGAAGAACAGCTAATGGATGTTGGGCTTAATACCTAGGTGATGGGTTGATCAGTGCAGCAAAACACCATGGTACACATTTACCTATGTAACAAACCTGCACAGCCTACTCATGTACCATGGAACTTAAAATAAAAGTTGATGAAAAACAATTAAACAAATAAATTTAACTTGGGCCACCAATCCAACAAAGGTAAAAAGCTTAATGCACTTAGGCCTCAACTTAGAGCATGCGACTAAATGCACCATGATTTCCTTCCATGCAGGGAGAGGGAACAAAATGTAGCCATACATGTGTATGACTTATATTAAAAATCTTGAGTGATAAATTTCAGTTTTTGTCATTTCCATGGTTGTTTAATTTTGGACAATAGACTTTGCCTTGTTTATTTCATCTGTAGCTCATCTATTACTCTACCTGCTGGGGATCTACAAGTGAAAAAAATCATGTTGAGTGCATAGAGCATTGCAAATGTGCTTATATTTTTCATAGATCCTCATATCTAGAATAGGACAGATTCTCAGATAATAGTGCTTATGAGAGGTAGACACTCAGGGAAAGGCCAAAGAGATGACTTCATTGCCTTTTTCCTGCTACTTTCATGTGTTTAATTCTTTTACTTGTTTTAGCTGATTTATGAGACCCCTTTCCCTCATTCCCATGTGTTTTTTACGTTTTCTTTTAGCACCTGTTATGTGTCAGGCAGGTTGCTAGATATTGTGAATACACAGATTTTTTTTTTTTTTTTACATTTGTCTCTCATCTTTGGCAGAGTATAAAATGGTGGAGGCGAGACAGAACTCTGCACAAGCATTTTAATGTACTTGGTAAGCGAATACCAAAGATATGCCTTAGGTAATACAGTCATGGAGAAGGGCCACATAACACAATTTAGAGGTTGCCGAGGCTTTTGGGAGAAGATGCTGATGGAGCGTATCTCCAAAGATGCGCATGCAAGATTAGGCGATGCAGAGGCATTTTCCTGGAGAAAAAAACAGATGTTCCAAGCCAAGTGATCAACTTTGTTAGTGATGCTGGAACACAGAGGGGAAGGTGGTTGGTGATACAGAAGAGGTATCCTGGGGTTAATTACAAAGGGCCTTATATTCCCAAGTGGTTTTCCAGAGCCTACTATGTGTAAGCACTCTTCAAGAAACCAAGGATCAAGCAATGAACACATCAGATGACCTGTCTCTTGGAGGGTATGCTGTAATAGGAAGAGACAGACAATGAAGTGTAAGCCTAAATTTAGGAGATAACTTGAGATTGTCATTAGTACTATGAAGGAAATAAATAGGGCATTGCCAAGAAAGTTACCGAAAGAGTACTTCAGAAAGAGTACCTAGAGACGGCAATTTGGAAGAATGATCTGAAATCTGAAGGTGACAAGCCATCCAGGTAGAGAACAGAGAGAAGAACATGCATACAAGAGAACAGAGTGTGCCGTGCAAGGCCACAGGGTGGGTTGAAAAAGAGCTTGGTGTACTTGAGGAACAGAAAGAATACCAGTAAGGTTGAAAGATGGAGGTGAAGAGGAGAACAGTAAGAGGTGGGGTCAGAAAGGCAGGTGGTGGTGAGGCTTTGCAGAGCCTTGTGAACTCAACAAAGACTTCGGGTTTCACACTAAGTGTCTGAGGGGAAGTCTTTGGAGGGATTTTAAGCAGGAGAATGGCATGATCTCATGCATTTTTAAAAGATTACTGTAGCAACTCGATGGAGGAAGCACTTTGGGAGCAACTGTGGACAAAGGGAGGCCAGGTATGAGGCTTTTGCCCTTGTCCAGGTGAGAGGTGATGATAGCTTGGATGCATTATTTCACTGGTGTTGCTCTGTGAACAGTGAGGGGTGGCTGTGAGGTGACACCCTTGAGGCTGCGTGAAGTGTAATAATGAGATGAAAAGAAGCACATTGTTGGAAAGAGGCAAGGAACTAATTTCTCGTTTCTTGATTTGTTTCTGTCCATGGACAGTTTGCAGTGATCGTGCTCTGCTAGACCAGACGGAGAGTCAGCTGGGCAGGTGATAGCACATTTGCAGTAGATAAACTGGAATACTGAGAACTTAGGTAGCTTCTGTCAAGGTTGCTCATTTAACTTGTAGATAAAGTCAAACTCGAACACAGTTTGGTTGGACTCCACATTTAATGTTCTTTCCACTAAATCACAACCATCATGTGTAATACAACAGTTCACAGAGTGCTGTCTGGGAGGTTGAAGGTTGAGCAGTCCAAATGTGGTTGATAGAAAAGTTCTCTAAACCTCTAAACATTGCTTTTACTCAAGGATCCTCCCAAAGGCCAATAGTGAGTAGTTCCAAGGGTTTGTCACCAGATTGGATGAATTCAGATGCACTACATGTAGCCTTATCCGCTGTATCTCTTCTTAAAACCAATGCAATATGTAAATTAATTAAATAATAAGAAGGTTGGGCGTGGTGGCTCCTACTTGTAATCCCAGCACTTTGGGAGGCCGAGGCAGGTGGATAACGAGGTCAGGAGTTTGAACCAGCCTGGCCAACACAGTGAAACCCCATCTCTACTAAAACACAAAAGTTAGCTGGGTGTGGTGGCAGGCACCTGTAATCCTAGCTACTTGGGAGGCTGAGGCAGGAGAATTGCTTAAACCCGGGAGGCGGAGGTTACAGTGAGCCAAGGTCACGCCACTGCACTCCAGCCTGGGCGACAGAGCTAGACTCTGTCTCAAGAAAAAAAAAAAAAAAAAAAAAAAAAAAAAAAAAAAACAGGAGAAGATCAGCAGATCATAGTTGTGTTCAATTTGGAAGCAGGAAAATAGTAAATACAGTTTCTAAGTTCTGATTTACAGTTTCTACAAATGCTAAGACTGAGTGAAGAAAAATCTGCTCCATTTTGGTGAGAGCTTATCAACTTGGTAGGCAATAGGATTTTTGTGATATGATTACATCTTTCTTCACAAATGTTCTGAAAAGTGAAAAATGAAAGGAAAACAAAAAGCACATGGGACAAGGGTACAGTACTGCTACTTCCTGCAGGGAGCATGGTAAAAAGGCACATTGATTCCAAGCAGCTATTTATTGAGATTTGGAATGTTTGCTTGAACAATTTTCAGAAATTTGAATCTGGTTAGGGCCATATTTTATATCGCATATGCTAAGGCCCAGTCTTTTATATAGAAGGATTAGCAAGTTCATGTGCCATTGTGGCTATTCTTAATCCACTTTGGCTGTCCCCTTCCAAGTTTTCCTTTTTTTTTTTTTTTTTTTTTTTTTTTTTTTGAGACAGAGTTTCACTTGGTTGCCAGGCTAGAGTGCAGTGGCGCTATCTTGGCTCACTGCAGCCTCCTCGTCCCGGGCTTAGCCCACTTTGTGACTAACCAGAACAGATAATGACAACAGTCAATGAGGCCCTTGGTGTGAATTCACTTAGCATCAGCCTGAATATAAGCACTTTGTCTAGGAAACTTATAAACTATGGAATTATTCCTGTAAGTATAAAAATCATGCAGTATTCTAAGAATTGGTATTATTGATTTTCCTTTCTTTCAATCCTTATTGTTAGTCTAGTTATAATTTACACAAATCAATTTTTTTGTGTAGCTTTTTGACTTAGAGTATGTTCCTTGGTTGATTTGATCATGTATCGTCTTGGGATTAGAGATTTTTGAAAACCACAGAAATCAATTATTCTAATAAAATGCAAGGCCAGGCACGGTGGCTCACACCTGTAATCCCAGTACTTTGGGAGGCCTAGGCGGGCGGATCATCAGGAGATCAAGACCATCCTGGCTAACACAGTGAAACCCCGTCTCTACTAAAAATACAAAAAATTAGCTGGGCGTGGTGGTGGGCACCTGTAGTCCCAGCTACTCTGGAGGCTGAGGCAGGAGAATGGCATGAACCCAGGAGGTGGAGCTTGCAGTGAGCCAAGATCGCACCACTGCACTCCAGCCTGGGCGACAGTGCAAGACTCCATTTAAAAAAAAAAAAAAAAAAAAACTTTGCTTGGTCTTACTTTGACATTAATTTTGTGGATTCATTGATCTCTCTGTTGTCAGCACCAAAACGTCTTTATTTTTATAATGAGGGATGGGACAGAGAAACTAAAGGCTTAAGTTCCAAATTCACCTACTAGATAGTGGATGGCCAGTACAAGAAGCCAGCTCTGCTAACTTGCCCCTTTTGCTGTTGGCTTAACAGAGAGATCACACTGTGTTTTATTATTTATTCCTGGCCTCATAAGACTAAAATGAAATTGAAAACTTCCTATTGCCTGGTGATGTCCTGATCATCTTGATGCTATGTAGGCCTTAGCTAATGTGTGTGTGTCTTAGTTTTAATAAAAAAAAAAGTTTAAAAAGTAAAAACAATTAAATTAATTAGAAAGCATATAGAATAAGGATATAAAGAAAAATATTTTTGTACAGCTATACAAGGTGTTTGTGTTTTAAGCTAAGTTTTATTACAAAATAAAAAGAAGTTAAAAGTGTATGAAATTAAAAAAATATGTAGTAAGCAAAGATTAATTTACTATTGAAGAAATATTTTTTAAAATAAAATTAATGTAGCCTAAGTTTCTAGTGTTGATAAGGTCAACAGTAGTGTGCCGTCATGTCCTAGGCCTTCACATTTGCTCACCACTCACTCACTGACCCACCCAGGGCAACTTCCCGCCATGCAAGCTCCATTCACAGGAAGACACTTACACAGGTGTACTATTTTTCTAATTTATGCCATATTTTTACGTTTTATTTGTTTTTAATGGAAACATAATTGCACATATTTATGGAGCACAGGATGATATTTTGATACATATACACAATGTGTGATGAACAAATCAAAGTAATTAGTATACCCATCATCTCAAGCAATTGCCATTTCTTTGTGGTTAGAACATTCAAATTCCTCTTTTCAAGCTATTTTGAAGCTGACAATATATTGTTGTTGACTACAGTTACCCTACTCTGCATCAGGATGCCAGAACTTATTTTTCCTCTCTATCTGGAACTTTTTACTGGTTGACTAATATTTCCTCATTCTTTCCAGCTCTGGTAACTACTACTCTACTCTCTGCTTCTATGAGGTCAACATTTTCAGATTCCTTGTGGGAGTGAGATCATGCAATATTTGTTCTTCTGTGCTTGGCTTATTTGACTTCACATAATTTGCTCTAGGTTTATCCATGCATGTCATGATACCATATTTTTTTTTTGAGATGGAGTCTCACCCTGTCACCCAGGCTAGAGTGCAGTGGCACAATCTTGGCTCACTACAACCTTCGCCTCCCAGGTTCAAACAATTCTCCTGCCTCAGCCTCCTGAGTAGTTGGGAATACAGATGCATGCCGCCATACCCAGCTAATTTTTTTTTGTATTTTTAGTAGAGACGGGATTTCACCATGTTGGCCAGGCTGCTCTCAATAGGATTTTGCATGTACAGTCATCAGGGGTATTGGCCTGTAGTTTTCTTTTCTTTTTTTTTTTGGTTTCTCTGTCTGATTTTGACATCAAGGTAATGTTGGCCTCAAAGACTGAGCTTGGAAGAATTTCTTCCACTTAAATATTTTGTAATAGCTTAAGAAGAATTGGTAGAGTGTGTGTGTGTGTGTGTGTGTGTGTGTTCTTTTGAGATGAAGAAGTCCCACTTTGTCGCCCAGGCCAGAGTGCAGTGGCCCAATCTCAGCTCACTGCTACCTCTGCCTCCTAGGTTCAAGTGATTTTCCGGCCTCAGCCTCCCGAGTAGCTGGGACTACAGGTGCGTGCCACCATGCCTAGTTAATTTTTAAATTCTTAGTAGAGATGGGGGTTTCACCATGTTGGCCAAGCTGGTCTCGAACTCCTGACCTCAAGTGATCTGCCCACTGCAGCCTCACAAAGTGCTGGGATTACAGGCGTAAGCCATTGTGCCTGGCCCAGTACTGTGTTTAGAAAAAATAAAAATAAAAAAGGTAGAATTCTGCAGTGAATTCTTCAGGCCAAATGCTTGTTTTGGTACCTCTTCTATGTTTAGATAAGTTTAGATAAACAAACATTTACCATTGTGCTACAATTGCCTACAGTATTCAGTATAGTAACATGCTATACAGGCTTGTAGCATAGAAGCCATAAGCTATACCATATAACTTGGGTGTGATGTGTAGCAACTGCTACCATCTAAGTCTGTGTAAGTACCTTTTATGATGTTCAAACAATGATGAAATCGCTTAATGATGTGTTTCTCAGAAAATATTAATATATTAATATACTCATTGTTAAACGATGCATAACTGCCATTGTAAACCAAGTTTAATTGTTAATAGCATATTTGAATATTTAAAAGTGGTGCCCTGAAAAATCTCAAATATGATTCATATAGGTACAAGTAAAAAGATGTGGAAAGGTAAGGAATTCACAGACTCAAAGGGAAAAGATGGACCTCTGGTACTTATAAAATTTTAGAGAAAGGTACGACATGCTCACAAATTTATCTTCTCTACTCCTTTCATATTCACAAAATCTTAGACAATATTGATCAAAGAATAAATGTTCAGGTAAAAAGAGAAAAAAATAAGGTTAATATTCTCATTTATTCATTTTTTATTTAGGTAAAATGTATTGGGTTTTAAGAATGTATGCCTAGGATAAAGAAGCCAAAAAAAGAGTTCCTGTACTTGTTTCTCGTTAGGAAATTAAGCCCCAAGTACAGCTGTAATACAATGAGCCTGCAGCACGAAACAGAGCTTCACGAATTTTAGTAGCTGAAATGTCATCTTGGAGAATCATTTGGACATTTTTACCAATCAATCTTTTTATTATTTATTAATTGTAAAATATTTGTAAAGAATATACATTCGATACATTGTAATATTTCAATTGCATTAAAACAAATACACCTAATTAGTGAAATAAAGGTGTCCATTCATGTGACACCAAAAACCCCATTACCTACTACCAGTGATAGGTATCCAAAACTCACTGGAAGATTAATATCAAAGGCGTTCATATAAAGTTCCACAGGAGCACAAAGAGAAAGGAGAATCATCATGAGCATATTTGCACTTTGAAAAAATCATTCTGGCACAATTAGCGACAGACATGTTGTGGGAGGGGATCTGAGGCTGTAATTCCTCCTGAGAAGCTACTGGAAGTGCCTCTTTAAGTAATGATCAGCAACTCTCCTAGGACAGTCTTACTGGGGATAGACCAACAGAAACAGGTATGAGAGATGTTTAAATGGTAGAATTATCAAAATGTGGTGCCTACTTACAGTGAAATGAACATATAATAAGAGCTTCGATAGGGCCTTAGTTAACTAGACTAACAATGTGTGCCATTAACCAGGAGAGAAAATCAGGAGAAATAATACAGATGGGCCAGGAAAGAGAAATAATTATTTCTGGGATCAATGGTACAACCAAGAGGAAAGCCCCACAGACAGTAGTAAATGCCATTCTGGATTCCTGCAAACACTGTTTACAAACAAAAATCTCAAAGGCAATAAGCATATTGTTAAAAAGGTTTAACCTATTATTTTTAAAATTAAACAGAAGCACTATTAAAGTGAGAAAGTATTAAAACTATAATACTCAAACTTTTAAAAAAGCAAAAGAAAATGGGCACTCATAAGCGTCTGGTAAAATTTTAAATAGTTTAACCTTTCAGTAAAGCATTTTGCTAGTAAATAGCCAAGGCTGTAAAGGTGAACATGCTTTTTGTCCCAGCATATGTGCATGTAGGAATTTATTGTGCATCTAGGAATTTATTCTAAGGACATTGAAAAATATACTTGTAAAAATATTAATAAGAATGTATTTATAAGTTATAATTATGAGAAATTAAAAACAATTTCAAATTGATAAAAAGTAAATGATTAAGCCCATTGCGATATATTTATGTAATAAAATAATATATAATATTAAAGTAATATTAAGTGATATGAGAAAGTGTGCACTTTTTTGCTAAATTTAAAAATATATGCTCTAGAAGAGCAATTATGATCTATATATTTTTGAAGATAAGCATATTCACCAAACTCTTAACAGAGCTTGTTTATGGAAAATAAACAATAGCAATGTCTACCTTTTATAGTCACACAAAAATGAAAACAAGTAATACATACATCACATATCTAAGGTAACAAAGTGCTTCTGGGACTGGGATGGAACCTGCCTCAATCTGAGCTTCCACTGGTTGAGTCCAATCCCCACTCTTGAGTAGATCCTTCTTATCTTGCACATGATACTAAAATAGGAGAACAAGAATGCTCCCCCAGCCCTTCCTCACCACTGTCCTGAATCACAAGCCCACCTGTAGGATTGACTTCTCATACTGATCAAGTACTAAAACTGGAGTCTCGAATAGTCCTTATTTCCTCTCTGCTCTCATCCCTTAGCCTAGTTATTGCCCTTATTTAAGATAACCTGAAAAAACATTAAGATGGCTATTGATAATAATGGTTCTGTAACCATTATATTATTAAAGTAACTAATAGTTGCTTTCTATGATTATCCATTTAATTTTAAACCACTATAGTTTATAAAGCACTATTATGTGAATCATGTCATGTAGTCCTTATAGAAATGTGCATAGAATGTTTATTAGGGCATTTTTTAATGGCCAAACTAAGAAGTGAATAACTTGCCCAAAGACATTTGCCAATAATTGGCACAGCGACTTCTGACTTCAAAGTGTCTGTGATATTTGGACGTGGATTTTGGAACTGCTCTTCTTATCAGCTTTGCAATCCTTCACTTTTTGCCTTAGTTTTTAATTTGTAAAATGGATGTAATACTTTTATTTCTTAGGGCTGTTGTGAGGAAATGGAAATAGACCAGCATCATAGGGAAAAGACATACTTTTAGTGTCCTTGGTTGACATATTATAATTCTGCAAGTGATTGAGAATAAAAGAGTAGATCTTGACAAACTTTCAAAGTGGTCCTGTAAAACTAATGTTCCAATTCTAAACCTGACCATCCTGGCACCAGGGAACACACGGGCACCCCAAGTTAAGGTGACTCTACTCTTGGGCCCTCTGGTGCTCCCCTATCGTAGAACTCAGCACACATCGTGTCCTGGTTTGCTTGCCATCTACATTAGTCCATTTTCACACTCCTGGTACCAATTTTCCATATTAGTCCACTTTCACACTGCTCTAAAGAACTACCTGAGACTGAGTAATTGATAAAGAAAAGAGGTTTAATTGACACAATTCTGCACGTCTGAGGAGGCCTCAAGAAACTTACAATAATGGTGAAAAGTGAAGGGGAAGCAGGCACCTTCTTCACGAGGCAGCAGGAGAGAAAGAGCGTGAAAGGGAACTGCTAAACACTTTTAAGCCATCAGATCTCTTGAGAGCTCCCTCACTATCATGAGAATAGCATGGGGGAACCACCCTCAGGATCCAATCACCTCCCACTAGGTCCCTCCGTGGACACGTGGGGATTACAATTCCAGATGAGATTTGGGTGGGGACACAAAGCCAAACTATATACCATCATTTCTTCAGTAGAATGTGAGCATCTTACATTCTTATGCTTCTGGCCTATGCTCTCACCTCTGTTCCCTGCTTTTAGAGGGATCCTGACATGTTGCAGCCCCAGATGAACAGTTTTTGAATAAGACACGAATCTGTTGAGGAGATGCAAATCTGCTCTAGGCAGCTCTGGAGCTAGGAAAGTGATGATCACATGGGAGGGATCCAGCCAGTTCAGGTGTTTCTCTTCCAAATAGCTAAAGAACTTAGAAAATAATATAGATATGCAGATATTTATATTTAGATAACATAGTTATACATTTGGAAATTTGATAAATGAAGAGAAGTAGAAAGCAAAAAAAATTTTCTAACCATCCATGTTTAGACATCATTATTTTCATCTTCATCATTAGAACTAGCATTTATTGAGTATATATATATAATATGCACATATACACACACAAGCCCTATACTAAATATTTTATGCATATTAAATTATTTAATCCCTACCATTCTGTATTATAGGTTAAATCATTATCTCCATTTTACAGATGAAGAAACCTGAAACAGAAATAAGTTAAATTTGAGTTGCTCAAGGTCCCACAGTATTTTGTTGTGTGCTTTGTGTGTGCGGCAAGCAATATCAGTATGTATTTTCTTTAATATATATTTATTTGTCATTTATTCAACAATTATTTTTTGAGTAGCCACCATGTACCATACACTGCTCTAAATGGTGACAAGGAGAGAGAAAAAAATAAGAAAAACACATGATGAGGATTTCTGTGCACAGAGGAAGCAGTAGAGTATAGGGGTGTATTGTCTGTTTTCTGGAGCCTGCCTTCTGAGTTCAAGTCTGGCTGTGGTGCTTGGTAGCTGTAAATTAATCTTTCCATACTTCAGTTTCTTCATTTGTATAATGGGGATAATAATATCACCTACCTTGAAGGATTTTGGTGAGTACTAACTGAGTAAACACACATGTAGTTTTCAGAAAAGAGCCAAGCGCATAATCAGTGTTAGGTGTGTGTGTGTGTGTGATTTTACTTTTTGGAGAGAGAGAAGAAGAATGAATATTTCTTCATGAGAACTATGAAGAAAATTAAGGTGAGGCAATTCCAGAGAATTTTTAGGTGACAACCTTAGATGGGTGCTCAGGGCAGGACTATTGAGAGGTGGCCCTTAAGCTCCAATATGAATGACAGCAAGGGACAGCATGAACCCCAGCTAGGAAGAAAACCTAGCACTGACATATTAAGGGCAACGTATGCTTGCTTAATTGTCAACAGCAGGAGGAAGGCCAGTGGGGCTAGAATGTAGTGAGTGAGGAAGAATGGTATGAGAAGGAGCAGGAGGTATGGTCAGAAGCCAGATATAGAGCTTGGTAAACCAGAATTTGGGTATTATTCTAAGTGCATAGGATTCCATTGTGGGATTTTCATCAAGGAGTGACATGATATGGTCTATCTTTAAAATATTTTCTCAGGATATTCTGGAAGAATGGCCTATAGGAGGGCAATTTTGGAGGCAGAATAGTCAGGAGACTCTTGCAGTGGTCCAGGCAAAAGATGATGGTAACTTAGTTTACAGTGGTGAGAGTGGAGACCAAGAGAAATGAATGAATTTGAGGGTTTTGGAACTAGAATTTAACAGTACAACTGATGGATTGAGTGAGGTAAGAGCACAGTGAGAGAAACAGACTATAAAACGTGTAACTCCTCGTTATTGGCATAGCAGTTGACCAGTTGGTGATGTCCGTCATGAAACAGGGAAGCCTGATTACCAAGCCCTTTGTAGAGAAACATTGCCACGTGTTCTCTGGACATGTTAAAATTGAGATACCTATTACAAATCCAAGAGGAGATGGTAAATAAGCAACTAGACATCTGAGGCTGGAATTCCAGGGAGACACCAGGCAGGAAATATATATTTTCAATTCACTGTAATACAAATCATATTTAAAGGACCGAAGTAGATGAAATCACCTAAGAAGTATGTTTAGATGAGGAGAGACTGAGCTAAGGACCAAACTTTTATACTTAAATGACACAGAGTTACTTTTCCTTGCCTGCTACCTGCAAATCCCATTCTTTTTCACCTCCCTGGAGATAATGACAGTATGATTTTGGTATAATTGGTGTGTGCCTTTCAAGTCCTTTTATAAAAGATTGATGATACAATATTTCATAAGCAGGAAATCTTTATGAAGGACAGTGTCATAAACATGATTGTCATCATCACTCAAGAGATCAAATATCACCAATAGAGTTGAAGGTTCTAAGCTCTCCATCCTCATCTCACTCCCACACTTTCCATGAAGGCATAAACTCTAAATTCAATGTGATCCCTCATTCTCTATCCATGGTTATGACATGTTATTTAGGTTTATCTGGTCATGAACTCCATTTAACTATCATTCTAAATTTATTCTGTGCTTTACTTTGTTTCACTAAATATTTTGATTAGTTCATGCCAATACATGCAGATCTAATTAATCATTTTTATGGCTATATGGTATTCCCTTTTGTGTCTATTTCCAGACTTTGGTTCCATTTTCATACTAATTAATCATCAAGTATATTATTACCAATGATATGAACAAGGACATTCTTGTACATATTTCTCATGACACAGAAAGCAAAGTTTATCCAGGAGTAAAATTGCTAATCATTATATATTTGCTTAAATATCTATAGGTAATGTGGAATCACTTTCCAAAGTAATTGTACTAATTATACTGATACCACTAGTGTTTAAGAGCTCTCATTTCCCCCACATCTTTGCTAAACTTTGGTATTATCAGATTTTAACTTTATTGCCAATTTAGAAGGTATAAAATGTTATGTCTTTTTTTATTTGTTTTTGAGACAAGATGACTCTCTGTCACTCAGGCTGGAATGCAATGGTGCAAACTTGCTTACCGCAGCCTCGATCCTGGCTCAAGCAATCCTCCCACCTCATCTTTCCAAGTAGCTGGGAATACTCGGCACACCACCATATCTGGCTATTTTATTTTTATTTTTATTTTTTTAATTTTATTTTACCTTAAGTTTTGGGATACATGTGCAGAAGGTGCAGGTTTGTTACATAGTTATACATGTGCCATGGTGGTTTGCTGTAACTATCAACTTGTCATCTAGGTTTTAAGCTCCACATGCATTAGGTATTTGTCCTAATGCTCCCCCTTCTGTTTCTCCCAACCCTCATAACAGGCCCTAGTGTTGTTTTTCCTCTCCCTGTGTCCATGTGTTCTCAGTGTTCAACTCCCACTTATGAGTGAGAACATGCAGTGTTTGGTTTTTTGTTCCTGTGTTAGTTTTCTGAGGATGATGGCTTCCAGCTTCATCCATTTCCCTGCATGAGACATGATCTCATTCCTTTTTATGGCTACATAGTATCTGATGGTGCATAGGTACCACATTTTCTTTATCCAGTCTCATTGATGGGTCTTTGCTATACTACATGTAGGTTGCCTATTCATGCTGATGGTAGTTTCTTTTGCTGTGCAGAAGCCCTTTAGTTTAATTAGATCCCATTTATCCATTTGGCTTTTGTTACAATTGCTTTTGGTGTTTTAGTCATGAAGTCTTTGCCCATGCCTATGTCCTGAATGGTACTGCCTAGGTTTTCTTCTAGGGTTTTTATGATTTTGAGTTTTATGGAGTTAATTTTTGTATAAGGTGTAAGGAAGGGGTCTAATACCGTTAGAGCCAGCAATCCCATTACTGTGTATATACCCAAAGGTCTAAGGGTAATTTGTTTTGTTTTGTTTCTTTACTGATTTCAAAAATCATTTATAAAGGTTGTAAGTGTGGTAACTGTCCCAAGCTTTCTTTTTCTTTCTCCACTATTTTTGTTAATAGTTAATTTTGATGAAGTAAATTTTAATATTCCATGTAATTGAATTTATCAGTCTTTAACTTACCGTTTTATGCTTGTTAGTGCTTATTTAAGAGGTCGTATTGGCATAATTTTTTTCCAAGAGTTTGAAATTTTTTCTTTTTGAGGACTGTAGAAAAATTATTCTGCTTTCTCTTCCATTTATTCCCAAAGATAACTCATATTGGCATCAAGGTTAGATTTTTTGTTGTCTGGTTGTTCACTGAGAATGGAGCTCCATAATATCCTGGGTTTACGGGGTTCTATCCTCAGCGTTTCTGTGCCAACTGCTCCCCTTTCACAAGCCTATAGGGTCTTGCCTTATGTCCCTTTGATGTGTTGTATTGTAAAGAAGGCTCAAAGTGAGCAGGGATTATACAACACTTTTGGGGCATCTACAAGCTTCACTGACAATTTATTACTCATTACTGAGAATTCTATTTCATTTTGAGCCCTGAGGATTTCTAGTATTTTCTTACAATCTTGTTTATTCATATAAATATATTTTTAAATATATTTTTCACATAATTTTCATGTTCCCTAGAACACTGTTTCTTTAATTTTCTTTATTTTTAAACTATATCTAGATTATTATTTGGTTAGAAGCAAAAGTCTCATGACTATTTTTAACCATTAAGTACGTGTCTGAGAGAAAATCGAGCTTATTTATTTTCTTGCTTATTTAAGTTTATAAAAGTGCTGTTAAAATAAGTTTCTAGGATCTAGCCATCTATCCATCTATAGTTCATTTCTTTAAGAGATAAATATTACTTCATCATATTAAATTAATCCCCAAACGTAGAACTTTAAGGGAAAATTTCTATGGACAATAAGAGAGTACTTTGAAAATAAGTGAACATATTAGACTAATCAAATTTCAGTGGCTTTGTTCCTAACTCTCTATACCTTCATAGTGGAACTTCCAAGTTACAAGGAATCAAATAAGCATGCTTCAATGTGTGACTGGTGTTCACATCAATCACCACCCCATTAAATCATCAGCCTTAAATCCTTGTTTTGTTGCTTACGATTCCCAGTCTCCTGCCCTATGATGGCTCTTTTCAAACTCTTTAATCTCTCAGAACACATAAATCTTGATGGTGTAGCGTGTGTCCAATCATAATCCAGAGCCCACATAGCTCCTGAAAGGAAGTTCTGGTTTTGAGAGTAGAATTCTTACCCCAGAAAGCATTATTATAATCACCAAAGCTAAAATAGCTATAATTTTGTCAAGCCTTCCTGGGATCCCAGATGGTGTACCAAGGAATTGACATTTTATGGGGGTGAGGACAGGGGAAAGGCTTTCTATTCTCTTTTGTAGATGAAGAAACTGAAGTTGAGAGGTCAGAGAGACTGTTCATCCTAAGGAGCAGAGTTTGAGCATGAGGAACTTATTCAATTCTCTCTCTCTAACAAGTTGTACAACATTGCCCACCACAAAGAAGAGGCTTTCTGGATCCAGTTGCTGCCCAGTGTCCTAATTAAACATGACACTTTCTCAATCATTCTGCCTGAAATTTCTCCGATATCTTTTTATAAAGACCTTGCTGGCTCAGTCTTCATGCAGCCTCAGTACTTTGCGTTATATCCATTAGCTTATGATGCATTACAGCTAAGGCAAAACTTAGAGATGTAAAGCAACAGCCATTTTCTGCATCTCACAATACTGGAGGCTGCATGGATGTTTCTTCTGATCTGGTCTCCCATGCATCTGTGGTAAGCTGTGAGACAAGCTGATGTCTGCACCTGAGATGGTCCCTCTCATACATCTGGTAGCTGCCTGGCTGTCAGCTGGGATGCCTTGGTTCTCCTCAGTCTGGCTTCCTGGCTCCAATAGACTAGCTTGAGTTCTTTCATAGGGCAACCTTAGGGTTCCAAGAATAGCAAGAGGATAGCCTCAATGCAACAGTGCTCTCTAAGCCTCTGCTTCAGGCATTTTGCTGAAGCCCTGCTGACCAAAGCAAGTCACATGGCCAACTCAGTTTTATGGGATACCTTGATGGAAGTGATTTGCCCTGCCACATAGCACAACAGAGTGTGCTGCAGACATGAAAAGATTTTTATGGCCAATTTTGCAATGTCACACAATTAAAATTTGCTATTTTTGTTTTATTTGCTAGTTCACACATTCTGGAAATAATGAAGGTATGGCACTCCTTCTATGTGAACAAGTCTTCTGCAGAAATTCTGAGATTGCTTTCTTCAAAATGTCCTCTGTGGGAGTGTTACCAACGCCTCTGGCTTTGGTTAGAAAAAGTTGACTTTCAGGACTTAGCATTGATGGAGAAAGTCTCTCCCTTATTATTCATAAACTGTTTGTTCCCTGCATCTGCTCAAATGTCTCCACTCCCCCATCCTATCCCCTTCTGAGTATTATAACTGGGGTCAAGAATGATTTCCTGACTATCTTGCTGTGATTCTACAGTTTTACTGACTTATACTCACTTAAGTGGGCATTACGTTAGAGTTCGGGTTAATACCTTCTCTAATTCTCTGATAATGAAGTTAGTCATACCCTCTAAACAAACTTTATTTTTTAGTTAACAGACTTTGTTGATTATTTTGAAAATCTAGTATATATAACTCCTCATTAGCCAGAGCCACATACTGCATTACTACCAGCAAAATAATAATAATAATACCATCTACTACATATTTTCTAAATGCCAGGAAACTTATATATAATAATTTTATCCTTTTTATGCCTACTTACTCATGATGAAACAGCATCTGAGAAATTGTACTGATTTAAAATCAAAGACATGGTTTCAAATTCAACTCCTCCAATTAGTGGCTGAGCAAACCTGTCAGACCTACACATATTTAATCTATAGAAATGGCTGTTAAGTTAATACACAACTGAAAATGTTGCTGTAAAAACAAAATTAGGTAATGTACGTGAGGAAGCATTTTAAGGTGATGATGAAGAACATCTATAATCCTGAGAGTCAATGTGGTTCAGCAGGAAACTAGAGGCTCGAGTTTATAATTAGCTTAGCTGCTTTCTAGTTGGAAAGAAAGAGAAAGAGGAAAATGAAGAAAGATTTAGAAACGTAAAGTCACTATGCTTTGACTCTGATTTCAACTGTACAAAGATCTTTTGAGCACATACAACCTGACAGACACCAGGACACCCAGAAATGTACACACTATAGAAGCTGAATCTGGGATTAATGGGACTTTTACCAAAATAAACAAACAAAAAGAAAATAATGATTTTTCAAATAAAATGAAACACTTCAGTTTCAGTCCTTGGACTAGAATGCTTTTCCCCATGTATCCACACAGTAAATTCCTAAAGCTGTTTTTCTTTAAAGCAGGCCCTTTATCTGAGATACGATAAAAGGTCAAAGACTGAGTAGGACAATATGCAAGTGCCCCTTTTTAATCACGTGCTTTCTTTCTTACCACACAAACGTAAGGGCATGAATGGGAGGTGGTAACCTCACATGTAGCTACACTACTTTCATTCCAGTCATCTCTGATTAATTGCTGGCTTCAAAACTGTGAGTGAATGCATGAGCCCCTCCATCCCATCTCTCAGATTTACCCTGCACAAATATGTTCTTATTCATTAAGCATTCATGAGCATTTTTTCAAACGTACATTGAATTATTCACACACAAGTAGATGTTCAGGAATTATGTAACTGTGAATGTTCAGCATGGTCTGACAGTGGAATATGCTCTGGCAGTTCAAGAATTCAAGTGCAAATATATTTCCTACCTGAGGAAAAAAGAAAAGATTTGTGCAAGAAGAAAGGGTTTAGCTTTCTGGTAAACAATGTCAGTGAAGATGATGTCTTTGCCTCAGTTTGAAGAACATAAAGTGTAAAATTTTCTATCATAGCCTATATATATAATATATGTGTGTATGTGTATAAATATGTAGAGATGTGTACATGTAAACATAAACCAATGTGTCTGAATGTAGTTTTATGAATTTTAATAGCAATTTAGTATCTTTGGACAGTTAATATCCTCTGTGAACCTTTCCTTGAAACGAACAACATCTACCCCTGTTTTCAAAGTGTCATGTCTATACTTTTTTATAAAGAGGCTGAGAGTGAACATGGTAAATCTAATCACTTAGAGAAATCTGCTTATACGTACTACTCAAAAATTACTCCTCCATCTTTTTTTTTTTGCCAAAAGCAGTAATTTAATAACTTCAATTAAACTTTCAATGAACTTCAATTGAAAGCCTTCCTGGAGGCCTTTTCCTAAACAAACCATGCATAGTACCACAGAACAGCTTTTTGTTTTGTTTTTATTTATTTATTTATTGTTACTTTTTCTCTTTTCTACTTTTGGTCTCTTTCCAAAGAAAGAGCAAATCAAGTGATTGACATTCAGTGAAAGAGGGACCTCCTTACCTGCAAAGAGCTACTTCATTTCTCAATATAATTATTTTTGTAATTACTCTTTTGAGAGGGGGAACCTCTATTATAAGAACACAATTGCACTAGAAAACTAATTAGAGATCCTTATTCTTTCAGTATATTTAGGCAGAGAGTTGTATTTGTAAAATCATTTTCTGCCAAAAAAAGTGCTTCTAGCTTCATGCTTCATTTTCATAGAAATCAATATAGAAAGATTGACTTCTCCTTCCCCCACAGAATGCAATGAATGTAGATGCTCTCAGGAGTTGGACCGGATACATTCTTATTGAAATTAGGAAACATAATGAGGAGATTCACCAGCTACTGTGTGTTGACACAAGACTCAAAAGAAGCAGGGAGAGAAAAATGAATGTTGTTGATGCCATCACTTGAGGAGTGTAACACAATGGGCTGGGCTGAGTCTGCAGAGAGATGAGATGCATCCTCCCAGAACGAAGGTGTTCTCCGGGGAGGTCTTGCACTTTGCAAGTGTCTCTATTGATTTTATCTGTAAATTTCAGGTTTATTCTTCTTGGAACCTCCTTTCTATGAGATCCGTGGTACAACAGACAAACTGAGGTCTCTGTTCCTTTCCATGACTGAAAGGTACTGTATCAAATTATTCCATTTTTTGTTGAATGATCCATATTTCCCCGAACTGAGCCTTCTGCCTCTATGACAGAATAATCTTGTCTACAATGATAAGCACTACTGGGAGCAAAGCATTTTGTCTGACATAGTTAACTGTATGCATTAAGAAATTCTGAGCAAAACAATGACTGCTTTCTCATTTCAGTTTTTTTTTAAGCATCTTCAAAGGATATTCTGTATATCAGCCAAAAAATTGAATCTTTTAATCAACTCATTTAAGAAGGGTTTTATTCAATTCCACAAGAATGGTTATTGTGTGTAATAATAAAGGAACTGCTATTTATTGTCTACAATGTTCCATGAATTAGATAAACAGTATCTCATTTTAATTCCTATACTAGTTGTGTCACATACTAAGATTTCCACTTGACAGCCTGGAAAATTCAGGTGCAGAGAGGTTAAGAAATATCTTCTGGTTGCATAGAGCTAGAATTAGCATCCCTTCCTCAGAAGATTTGGCACCCCTGCTCAGTGGCTTTCTCCTCACTGCCTTCCGGAATAGGAGAGTAGGGTCATCAGAGACTGTTCACACCAGTTTCCTCTGTTTTACCCAACTCATCTTAACTCGCTCCCCTGCTGCTTCTTGACAGATTCTATCCATCCCACAACTGACTGAATTAATTACAATCCCAGTGGAATGTACTTATGCTACTCCTATCGCTCTCTCATGAGAGCAAGTCCTAATATTATCAGCAGCCTCCTCTATTAGGATGACTAGGTTTAAAATTTGTTGCCAAGAGGCTGCCCTTTTACTTTCCAGGTACTAAGTCCCTACCCTTAATCCCAACCCTGACACAGTCATCTTCTTCTTTTTGGACACATTCCTCAGACTCACTGCCAACCCGTATTTCCATGCATCACTATTTCTGCAGGTTAAGATGGTAGCTAATTAGCATGACTGATGGGCCCTCTCCTACCCTTCAAAAAATATTAGTACGAAAAGACTCACAATAGAATGACTGTTGAAAGTGTACACTTATGGACAATGAAATCCACAGGACAAATTTCCAGGAAGTGGTAGTTAGTGAAACTGTATTCTATGTAAAGATACATTGAGAAACACACTCTTGCATCTCTACCAGATATGTCTGACCTTGAACCAGAGCATGGTGGGAGCATGTTGGTGCATCCAGGCTCTCCATGGTTACTGTCCATTAAGTGTTCCCATGGTAGGCCCATTCTTTCAGCAAAGTGTAACTCAGGAACACAGTCAGGAATCTCTCAGGGACCGTTTTAGCCTTTCAGTCTTTAAATCCCAACCTAGCCCTGCCTCAAACACTTTTTGATTGTATTTCCTTTGATAAAAAAGAGGAATGCTTTCATGTTATCAAAAGTATGCTAATCATAAGGAAAAGCAGTGAAAAATAAAAGCACAAGACAGAATGAGAAGCTCATCTATAGGCAGGGATACCTTTAATTTTAAAGATCTTTTACCATCAGTCAAATTTTTCTCCTGCATTCATTATGTCTAAGGTAAAAAGTGTATTTCTATTTGGGTTTATACAGAATTGGCTCCTGAGACTAGGATTTGAGTCAAGGAGTGTGTCTAGGAATTTGGGAGATGATCCCAAGAGGCACTAGTAAGGGAAGGAGGAAGGTAGATCAGTCAGGGTAAGAAGCAAATAAAAGGTGTGTTTTGAAGGAGATTAGCACTTAAGTTGATGTGTGGACAACTTGAGTTCAACTATGCCAGGGAACTCTGTAGAGCATATCACAGTTATCCTGCCTGGGGATTGAGGAAGTTGGGCTTCTTGTCCTTGAATTTTCATCTGTCAGTAGTAGAGCAGTACTCCCAGAGCTGCAGCCTCAGTAATTCCAGCTTATAGTGAAGGCTGAGAAAAATCCCTCAGGTAGAGAGCCCTACCTGCCTTCAGTGAGAGACTGTTGGCAGGTGCTAAGATGATTAGTGACAAGGGAGGTGAGCAGAGCAGCAACAGAACCTGCTATAGTGTGTTATTTTACAAACTGAAATAGAATCTCTGTTCTGGATGTCTTGCCACCTTTAAGAGGCAGCGTGTAGCAACAGAAAGGCTAAAAGCTTAAAACTATAGAGAACGGACCTCCATTTGAATCCCAGCTCTGCCAACAAAGAACCACATAACCCTGGGGAAATTACCTGGTGTTCTTGAACCTTAGTGAAGGACAGCAACAGCTGTATCTCCACTCTATTTTGATAATTCAGTTAAGGAAAAACGCAGTTAAAATGCCTGGTCCACCATAGTGTCTTGCCTTGACAATGTTCCCAGCCTCTCCTCTTTGTGTGATATCCTGGGTGTGAAGCACTTGCTCCAGGCCCTGCATAGGCTTCTCTAGAAGTTCCCCTAATTCCAGTTCACGAAGTACCCTGGATTAGTTTGTTTTCAAACTGCTGATAAAGAGGTACCCAAAACTGGGCAATTTAAAATAGAAAGAGGTTTAATTGGACTCACAGTTCCACATGGCTGGGGAGGCCTCACAATCATGGCAGAAGGCAAGGAGGAGCAAGTCACATCTTACGCGGATGGCATCAGGCAAAGAGAGCTTGTGCAGGGAAACTCCTGTTTTTAAACCATCAGATCTCATGAGACATTCACTATCACAAGAACAGCACAGGAAAGACCCATCCCCATGATTCAATTACCTCCCACCAGGTTCCTGCCATGACACATGGGAATTGTGGGAGTTATAATTCAAGATGAGATTTGGGTAGGGACACAGCCAAACCATATCACAGCCCTTTCCCCAGAGGATCAATTCACAGAATGACCGTACCTTTCTCATGACACCTCAACCAATTGTCTCCTGGAAATAAAATAGTTTTAGTCTCTAAAACCAGCAGAAAAGCCAAAGGTAAATATGTTAGTTGCATTTGTACAATATGTCACATACTGATCCAAATTTCCCACTCCAGCAGCAAGATAGGAACCTGTATGTTTAGGGTTTCATGATGCTGAGGATAGAAAACAATGTTTCAGATGTTCTTGAATCAAAGGAGAAAACTGAATTAAGATACCAGCGATTAAGAAGTGCATATAGATGGCAGGTGGTTTAAAGGAATATTTGTGTCAGTAAATAAGAGAAGGAAATCTGAATTGCTTATTGAAGCAATGGTAGGACAAAAGCATTTAAAGAGGTTTACAGTGTGGAGCAGTATATGGTGCTTTGGAAGAAGAACTTCTACTGTCTTTTTCACACATATATCCCCCAGTGTCTAGAATAGTAGGCAGAGTGTAATGTGGACCACAGAAAGAGTTATTGGATGAATGAATACATGGGTGAGTTCTCTGAGGCAGTCCCTCTTGAGGGGTTTTTGAAAGGGCAACAGTGAAAAAAAAGTCAGGAAGAGTGTTACTGTCTACAAAAGCAGTGGGATATTCTCTCGTGCTTTTTACCTTACAAACCATTGCCCTCATATGCAACAGCAAATTCATTTTCTTATCATTCCCTAGACCAATGTGATGCTTCGTTAACTCTGCCTATGTACTTTGTGTTATCATTGTTGGAGACTTTCCTTCCTTTGGATTATACAAAGTAGTATAGCAGTCCTATGAACCCTTGGTACTCCCAGCTCTCCAGAATACATTTGAACACCCTCCCACACCATCAACACACACACACACACACACACACCTGGTCTGGGATGGTTTCCAACGTAGCAAGATGCCATCTCTGCAAAAACAAACAAATAGCTGGGTGTGGGGCACATGCTTGCAGTTCCTAGTTGCTTGGGAGGCTGAGATGAGAGGATCACTTGAGCCCAGGAGTTCAAAGCTACTGTGGGCTGTGATTGTGCCATTGCAATCCAGCCTGGGTGACAGAGCAAGACCTTGTCTCAAAATAATATAATAAAAATAAAGTGGTGCTGGAACAACTGGGCATCCACATGCAGGAAAAAAAAAAATCTAGATACAGATCTTCTGCCTTTCATAAAAATTAACTCAAAATCAATCATAGACCTAAACATAAAATGCAAAACTGTAAATTCCAGAAGATAACAATAGAGAAAAACTAGATCACCTTGAATGTGGTCCTGACTTTTTAGATACAACATTAGAAGCATAATCCATGAAAGAAAAAATCATTATAAGTTGGACTTCAGTAAATTGTTTAAAACTTCTATTCTGCAAGATAATTGTTAAGAGAATAGAAAGATGAACTAAAAACTGGAAAATATTTGAAAATGCCTATTACATAAAAAGGGCTAGTAATCAAATTATACCAAGAACTCTTTGAAACTCAACAATACAAAATTAAACAACCCACTTAAAAATGGGGAACAGGAAGCTCACTGATACACAGATGACAAAAAAAAACCACATTAAAAGATGCCCAACATCATGTATCATCAGGGAATTGCAAATTAAAATAAGATACCATGATATCCCTACTAGAATGGCTTATATTCAAAACACTGACACCACCAATTTTAGTTCGGGATGTGGAACAATAGGAATTCTCATTTATTGTTGGTGCAAATGCAGAATGGTACAACCACTTTAGAAGAAAGTTTGTCAGTTTCTTATAAAACTAAAGAAAGTCTTACCATGCAATCTAGCAATTTAGCTCCTTGAATTTCACTCAAATGAGTTGAAAACTTATGTCCACACAAAAACTTGCACACATATGTTTATGGCAATTTTACTTTTATTTTCCAAACTTGGAAGTAACCAAGATGTTCTTCAATACATGAATTAATGTATGTGGTACATCCATACAATGGAATATTATTCAGAGGTAAAGGGTAATGCACCATGAAGCCACAAAAAGACATCAAAAAACATTAAATGCATATTGCCAAGTTAAAGAAAACATTCTGAAAAGGATATTGTATGATTGTAACTATATGACATTCTGGAAAAAGCAAAATTATGAATACAGTGAAAGTAATTAGTGATTGCCAGGGGTCAGGGGAGAGAGGGAGGTATGAAGAGGAGGTGGAGTGCAGGATATGTTTAGGGCAATGAAACTATTCTGATGATACTATAATGGTGGATACATGTCATCTTACATTTTTCAAAAACCATAGGATGTATAACACCAATAGTGAACTCTATCTAACATGAAGTACGAACTTAATATATCAATATCAGTCCATCAATTACAGCAGATGTACCATATTAATGCAATATATTAATAACAGGATACTGAGGGGATGGGTGTGAAAGTATATATGGGAACACTTCGGATTTTTACTCAATTTTTCCGTAAATCTAAAATTTCTCTAAACATTAATGTCTATTGAAAACACTACAAACTAATTCACCAAAAGAGTCCGGCAACCATGCCTTTGTAGTCTGAAGCTGATTACATCTGTATCTAAGAAAACTGCTCCTTGGAGAATTTATATTGTACATTTCATAACATTTGTAAAAGTCACACATATTCAGAAAAGCAAAAAGGAAATAAAAATAAAATTCTCATGGAATGCTGCCACCCAGATACAAGGACAATTATGTTGGGCGAATGCTTAGAAATTAATATTATGTATTTCTTTGGGCACTATGTATTTCTGACATTTAATTTGATAAGATCTTGCCTTAACAGTGTGTAGGCATCCTGACACCAAAGACTGCATTTTTCATAAAGTTTATTTCACAGCACCATGCATAAAGTCTCTGATAAATACATTTTACCTAATTGATTAATCAGTGGGGTACCTCTTTGCAGACATGCTTCAGTGATAACAGTTCCTCCTGCCTTCAGTGTCATATTTGAGTTTAGGGTCAAATGAGTGAAAAGAAAGTGGTTGGATAAGCAGAGAGCTCCACGATTGTCTCAGAAGTGGGGATGATGGAATGGAAAGAGCTAATCAAGCAGATTCTCATCCAAGCCTCCCCCTTTTCTGGGCACAGTCCTAAAAAATAATTCCTCTAAGCCTCAGTCTCCTCTTTATAAAATAGGCAATTATTAAAAAATACACCTTCCTGTTCACAGCAAATCCAGTAATCCTTAATTTTTCATCTCCACACCTTTCTTTAGCTAACACAGGAGATCAAAATCTCTTAGCCAGACTCTTGCAAAACTAGTGAAATAGTTTTATTTTTACTCTGCATTTCATTTTAAACTGCTCTTTCTGACCGAATACACTGCAGAGTTGAAGGCCTGCTATTTATAAACAACGTGACTCTCCTATTTTCAAAGAGACTCTATTTTTAACTTTCGCAAAATCACCAAGATTTGGTGTCTGTTAAAAGAAAAATCATGCAGCAGAGATTTTTAAAGTAAAGAGTGGGATGCAAAACTATTTCCTAGAGAATAAAAGCACACACTTTTAATTTTTAAAAGTACTTTACAGGAAGCTAGGTAACTAGATTATCTACCAGAGTGTTAGATCTGAGAGGGAAACAACAAATTATCTGGTTCAAACCTTCTATTTATGGATGTAGAAATTGAGTACTAGAGAGAAACCTTGTTCAAGGTCAATCAGCTACCTAATATCAGAACTAGAATTAACACCAAAGGGTCTTAGTCTGTTTCACCAAAGACAAATAAATAAAATAAACACAGAATGAAGATAACTACTCATGAGATAATGTTATTAATAAGTCACAGTTAAATACACAGTTTCACTATCCTCTTTCCTGATACCAGTCAGGGAAGATTTCCTAACACCGGGACCTCTGAATGGGCCTTATTTTCCTAAGGGATGCCTTTGAAGTATATATGTAAGTTGGGATATATTTAGGTACAGTTTTTCTCTGAACTGTACAGTTTTTCCATGTGCCAGACAAGTAATAGTACAGTGTTCCAGCCATATTAGGCATCTCTTTCTTTGTACACTTTCTTTATTCTTCTAAGTAAATGCTGGATTCAGGTTTATGCTTGTATACAGGAAGGCACAGGCCAGTCTAGAGTTAACATGGGCACAAGTACACTCTCCCATGATTTCTACTTCTCTATATTTACCTTTGTTTCCATCACTGCTCTGTGAAATACTTTGGATGGTGAGTTTCAGATTTAAGCTTAGAGAGAATGAAGCTACCCTGGTCTTAATCCTCAATAAACTCTGTCTCCACACAGTGCATCAGACCTCACTGTGATCTCTTGCTTGGGACAAAGATCCAGCTACTGGTAAAGTGTTGTTCTGCCTTTTATTTGCCTTATTGTTTAGAGCAATGGTTTGCAGAAAGAAGCAGGTAACCAAGACTGGGTATTAGTGTTCCTAGACTCCCTGGACTAACTCCTTCTACCATATTAAATCATCTTAAATCATCTCAAACTTACATTAGATCCAATTGGATCTCTTACGTGGAGCACCTATAACGAATTCATTAGACACTGTCTGAGCTGTGTTATATACATTCTTTCTAATCCTCAATAGCGCTGGAGGAAATAAAACTCTGAGATTAAGGAGTAAATTTCTAGACTATTAGTTTGCAAAGTGTTCTTACTTCCCAACACTAATGGATAGAAACAAAGGCTGATACTGAACAAAAGGATAAATTTTATTTAATATTTAATTTAAAATTAATTTATTCAAATTCATCTTTAATTCAGCCAACACCGTCACCAACAACCCTAACAGCATTCAGTAAGGATAATATTATCTATTTTACAGTTGTGGAAATTGAGGCATATGAAAATTATGTGAGTTGCTCAAAGTCCAACAGTTTCGTTGAGACATGACAGAGGCTGAAGCCCAGGGATGACAATTTCATAAATAACTCTTCCATAACAGCAGCACTCTAGACTTGGCTTGAGCAATGATCGATGCTTCCTTTGAGAAAGTGCTTTATAAAGACACACACATTTGCACATGGTGTGTCTGAAGTTCTGGGAATGCACTACAAATGGGGTAATCAAGCAAAGTCACAGCGAGCCAGCTCAGGAAGAACTAGGAAGTTATTATTCTCTATCCTGGCCACATCATGGCCAGGAATAAATAGCAGCTTTGGATAGAAATGTCTGAAAAACAAAATCAGAAGGAGTAGTCGGGACTAAGGTCTTATAAATCCCAAGGCTTTCCTGACCAAATGGAAGTTCATGTGCTGGGTAAACAGAAAAAGTCTAGTGACAATCAAAGTATGGGATTGAAAGAAGTACCAGCTACAGTCAATAAAGGTGATTTATTTAAAGTCAATTACTTGAAAGTCAGTGGAATCAATGTTGTTTGTTTCACCTTGAGTACTACACCCTGTCTTTTCTGCGTTGGGAAAAATGAAAAGGACCCAGGTAAAATGTCACTTCTGTGCAAGCTTTGCTCATCCCATTGTTAGTTACTCCATTACATATCTTGCATACTACTCTGTATTATAAATATAATAATTTACTCATCATTCTTTGCCTGAGTTAGTTTGGTTTCTACCAGGGAAGTAGCCCTACTATAAGTAATATGAAATAGAGGATTGATTTTGGGGGTAAGCCACACATAATTGTGGGAGGTAAAGAAGTCTAAGGAAAGTTGTTCCTTCAGCATCTGGCAGTTGACCTAAAGTCATTGAAGGTCAGCAAAGCCAGCAGTCAGGGAAAAAATATAGAAGTGAAATTGGGGACAGAAAGGAACAACTGGAATCTGTAAAGAAAGCAAGAACGTATGAGGGAAACTAGAACCCGCATCTGCACTGCCTCCAACATCAGCAATGCAGTTGGCTATAAAAAGAAGATGATGTCCTTTGCCACAAGGCTAAATGCTCATCTGGTTCGAGACTTAGAGAAGATGAAAGAGGAAATCCAGTAAAAGTGATGGAGCTACTTCAAGCCCAGCTACTGTCCCATGATAGCAATTAAACCGAAATCTCAGCAATAACATGGAAACATGCAATGTTTTTGTCACCAGAAACCAACATTTGTTCGGTAATAATGGCTCTTTCACTTCCACATTCTATAACATGATTAATTTTCCTTGTGTCAAACCTAACCTGGATTTGTATAAGGAAAGGGATTCTGGAAAGGTACAGCTTAATTAAGTTGATATGGTAAAAAACAAAACTATTTTAGACTATAATCTCAAAGAGATGCTGCATGCCTTGATTATTTTTTTAACATCTAAAAGTGCATAAATTTGTTTCTGAAAGACGGTTGCAACTTGTGAAAGTTTAAAAAAATCAGCCTCCAAATTATGTGACATGCAGTGTCGTCTATGTATCCTCCACTTGAATCTGTGATCTGCTATTTCTTGACCAATAGAATATGGCAGAAGTAACACTGTGCCCATTTTGGGGGTCAAGGCCTAAGGAAAGGCACTTTTCACTTCCTGCTTCTTGGAATATTTGCTCTTAGAAGTCAGCCATGCTGGAAGAAAGCCCAAGCTACATGGTGAGGCCGTGTATAAATGATCCACCTATTAGCTCCAGCTGAAGTCCCAGTGGATCACCTGCTGGACATGAAAGTGCAGAGGCCTTTGCAATGTCTTGAACTTAGCAACTGTCTGGCTAAAGTTGAAACATTAAGTTAGGGATAATTTGTTATAAAAATAGATATTTGGAATAGATGACAATACTAAATATGGTATGCTACCATATTTTTAAAAATTGACATTGGCTTTGAGATTGAGCAATGGGGAGGAGATAGAAAGACTTTGAGGAGGCTGCTAGTAAAAGCCTAAAATATTTCAAGAGGACTGTCATAGAGGGCTTAGAGGAAAGTAAGAATGGGATAATGTTTCTGGAAGCTGGAGGAAAGAGGATACTTAAGTGGTGGCAGAAAGTCTACCAACACTGTCCCTTGTGTTAATGTCATAATTAGGAAATGCAACTAAAGATCTCAAGGATCTAGTTAAGATTTCCAGCCAGTGTGTTGGTAACATGCTTAATAAAAAGCATTTGAGACTTGCTGTATTTTAAATTAAAGCTGTTTTCAATTCCCAGTCTCTCCAGACAGCAAATGATTCTAAAATTACACATGGCTTAGGTCAAAGATCAAATACAGGGTAGGATGTTCTGTCACCTGATAATAATTTAAGCAGTGGCTCATGAAAACTTTCAAACACATAAAAGAGCCTCTGAGGATTTTAAGGTGACACCTCACAGATCCTTTCCATTAAACAATAGGGCTTCCAAAAATTTATTTTCTAACAGCAGCTTCACAAGAAACTCAAGGTGGAGAAGAGCTTTCCTAAAAGAGCTTTGTGATTTGGCTAAGTCTAATGGAGTGAACCCACATAAGAGTAAAAAAAAAATTCACAAAGATTTTAAAATAAATTTCTGGTGGAAGCACCACCTACTTGGAAAAAAAGAAATAGAGGCTGTATAAAATGAAAAGGGTGTTGGGAAGCAGGCTGAGAAGTCTCATTCTTTGCAAAGTCAATTTTCTTATGCAAAATGATGAATGACTTATGGGAAGGAACCATGAACTTTGAGCACAGAGTCAAAGTTTGGGAGAATCACTGTTATGAAGGAGGAAAGGGCCCTACAGAACATGTGTCTGGCTGGATTTCAGAATTGCTATGGACCAGTAACTGTGCTTTCTGTTTTCTCTCTTTTTCTAAGACAGAGTCAGTAGAAGTTATTCTGTACCTGTTCCACAATTGGATTTTGAGTGTGGGGTGGAGAAGGGATTGTGGGGAGAGGTCAGATAACTTGTCTCTAGTTTATACATTTTTAGATGGAGAAAAACCAGAAGCCAAGGATCTGCACTTTAAGAAACTAATTTAATTAAAAATATTTGAACCTTGAGGATGAGTCTGACACCAATATGCTATTAAATTCTTAAGAGATCTTGGGAGTGAGTATATTTTGCATTTTGGAGAAATGTTCATAATTTGAAGTTGGTGGCCAGACTCTACTGGTTTTAAAAACTTACTGTGATATTCTTTGATATTTCTCCTATTGAGCAATGGGGTCCACGTTCCCTTGAAACTGGGCTCTGTGACTGTGCTTCTAATAGATTACAGCAAAAGGGACCCTCTGACACCTTTCAGGCCCAGGCTACAAGAACTTAGCCGCTTTGACTTCCTGCTCTTGGGATAGTGGCTATTGGAACCTAGGTACCTTGTTTTAAGGATGCACCAGTTACCTGGTAAGTAGGTAGTTCCATTCCCAGTTTTGATCCCTGCCAGTAGTCAATATCAACAAGCAGTCATGTGTTATAGAGGCTTTTGGCATAACTCCAGTACTACTCACTGTCTAGCTAAAAATGCACAAAAGTAAGAAACACCAAACTGAACATAATCAAACCCCAGAATTTTGAGAGATACTAATAAATAATTGTGATTATTTTAAGCCTTAAGTTATGAAGAAATTTATTATACAACAATAGATAGCTAGAGTAGCATTTAATTATGTCTCACAAATGAATGAAATAACTAATGATAAACTCAGGAAGTTTTTTTTACTAGTAATCATATTTTATGGAATGCTTAATGTCCTGGTGAAGAAACTGAATACTCAAAGGTCAACTAATTTTTTTCTAAGACATGAAATTAAGTTATTTTCTTTAATTTTCCATTCTCATCTATTTCCTACTGTATCATTGAGAAACCGTACTTATCACAAATGACACATTAAGAATTTTGTCTGTGATTTTCATCATGCAAATATGGACTGGTTTTTCTGTTTGAGTGTTGGAAATGTAATCTGGATGCACTAGGAAATAAGTAGAATTTAAAAGAATAGCTAGATTTGCTAAAAAAAAAGTTTTAATATATACCTAAATTTGTGACTCAGTTGTCTTTTTTTGTTTTAATGTGAATCAAGTGATGACAATAAATGTTTATTATATACATTTTTTTCCAGGATGCAACATTTAAAATATACTCTTTTCCTCCAGGACTCAACCTTCCAATTAGGGATCAATATTAAAAAAACATGAAATAGGTTCACACACAGTGTCATGTACAGGAAGGTAAATTATACTCAAAATCAGAAAACTTTTGTCCTTGATCAAGGATCGGCAAAAACTGTCTATTGTGTGGTAGACATGTTAAGTTACTTGTCATTATTATATTTATTTCAAGTCTCCTGGCTCTATTCTTTTAGCTATTTTTCTATACCTTTTTGTGAAATGGGAAATCATGGTTACTCCTTTTCATTTTGGGTTGGCAAGAAATTTTGGGGGTGTGGTCATCTCTGGCCCTCTTGGTCTTGATATTCTAAGCAGCATCTTCATTCCACGGCTTTTGATACGCTATTTTATCAATTGTCCTTCCCTGCCCCTGTTATCTAAATTAGCTCTCACCACTTTCTTTGTTATACCCTGCTTCATTTTCTTTATAGTACTTATCACAGAAATTATCTTGTTCTTTTAAATCTTAGCCTCATAATTATCTGTCAGCCCCATTATGATATCAATTTATTTTCTGATTCACTTAGTAATATATCCTCAGCACTGATGAATGTACTTGCCATATATTACAAGTTTGACACACATTTGTTGAGTGAATTAAATGAATGAAACATGCAATATTATCTCATCCTATAGGCAAAAGTAGAAGTTCTTCTGTGTATCTGGCCTGGCCACTCTAGTTTCTGGAGTCTGGATCAGATATTTTACTCTCATATCACTTAGCAGATTACATATATCTACTATAATCTTTAAGATTTTATAAGAACATTGATGGAAAGTAACTGGAAATACTTTCAGTATTAAATAAAAATTATGCACTGTGCATTTCACGTGAGCATATCATCTATCTGGTGCTTAGTGATATTATTTATAGAAAGTGTCTCATTTCTGCTTATTTGGTTATTATAATTCAACAACAGTGTGCTTTGTCAGCTGCATATCTGCAGACGGTCTGCCAATATGGTCTTTTCCAAATGCCTTATATACTGTAGTTGCCAATCTTCTATGTATATGTATCTCTCTCTCTCTCTCTCTCTCTCTGTGTGTGTGTGTGTGACTTGATTCTCTTTAGGAAGGTAGTGAGGCTCAGGGACCACTTTTTTTTTTTAATCTAATATACACTAGCCAAATTGAGTTTAAGCTGAAGACTGCCTTTTGCAGAGAAACATAGATACTGTTGCACCATGTAACACCGTCACTCGCTCACACTGGATAAAGCAGATCAGAATTTCACTCAGAATCCATTTCAGCACCAGTAATAGGTTGGCACAAAAGCCTCAGCATTCATTACATGCTTACTGAACCTAATACAGATTTTCTGAGGGACGCTGAAAAATAGAAACAAGGGCAGGTTGCCCAGTCACCTTTAAATCAGATTTTTTAAAAAGTTGGATTCCTAAAGGCTAAGGAGGTGTAGGTCTTCACGAAAGGTGTAGAAAATCTGCTTTGTGTCTTTTCCATCTTTAAATGTTGATGATCCAGTGGAAAGTCAGTTGTTTAGGGTTTTCTTCTTTAACAGAACTGTGGTGAAGAGGCAATGGCTTTAACATAGATTATATGTGAGTTCCATATAGTTAGAGAAAGCAGAGGAAATTGTTTTTTATATGTTCTTGCCATTTTTTTTGGCCTCCTCTCTGTTTCTAATTTAATCTGGCAGCACTCTCTGAAGGTGTGGTAAGAGATAAAGCGTGATGATTGTTTGGGCTGGCTTGCCAAGTGATTTGAAAGGCTTCTTAAGGATTTTGAATGCTGTCTTGAAGGTAACTGGTAGACACTGACAGGTTTTAGGCAGTAAATTACTTTGTCAAATTTACAATTTAAAAGCTACCTCTGGCTACAGTGTGGGAGATAAATTGGAGTATGCTGAGAATAAAAGCAAGGAGAAGATTTGGGAGCCTGCTGCCACTGTCTGTAAGAACCATAGTATCTCTGAAATAGCAAACAGGAATCCTGTGAAGAGAGTGGGGAAGGAAGAGTCCAGTGTTGAGAAAAGTGCTTTTGGGGAAAACTCTTCTCAGTGGTGGCTTTTGAGCAGAGCCTGGCATCTACCTTGGTTTACTAGTATGTCCTGAGCTCTAATTGCTACTCACTGAAACACTACCACCCTAAGGTAGGGAAGAGTCTGCAAAAGTTAACCTGATCAGTCTCTATTCTGAAATAACTAAAAGGAAAATTGCTTTGAGTCTTAGCCTGGTCCAAAGAAGCTCAGTTCAGATGTTTGCTAGTTCTTTATATTCAGATTGCGAATACAACTCAGTGTATTTAAGGGAAACACACATGCACACACACACACACACACACCCAACCTGTAAGTCCCATGCATTGTGTGTTAAATATGGAACTGGCTGGCACAACCACCGAGATGGGAGTTATCCACTTCTGCAGATTACAACCTTGGACGCTGCCCTTCTCAGATCCTATACTTCCTCTTCCCTAACAGTCATTGGAATGTCACTAGAATGTGATGAGGGCAGGGCAGGAAGCTGAGTCAAAAATCTCAGGAAAGCTAAAACACAGTGGAATTTATAAACCTTAGGATTCATATCTTAGGTGGGGTTGGGCTGTGTGATCTAAAATGGGAAGCGCTGACTCACTGCATTTTGAATAATGACTGGAGGCTCATCTCACAGTATGCCACTTCAATTACAACTGAGGGCTTCAGAATCTCTGATTTCTAAACACCATGGTCTTGCATCATGCACACTTTGATTTATACGATTAAACTATGCATGCTGGCAAATAATGACAGGATAATAATCATGACGTTGATAATAATGATAATGAAGAGGGAGAGAGATGGAATATGACAATGAATAGAGCACAGGTGATTCTACCCCTCATTTCTCTGTTCCTCTGAATATGTCCTTGATTGAGTGTGACAGGTGAGAGAGGAATGTGCTGTTGCTTCAGTTGTCTGATTCTTATAGTAAATATTCATATTTTTTCCTGTTTCACTTGTTCCTTAGAAGAAAATTAACAATGTCTTTTATGCTCAAGGAAACAGAGACCAATTTGTATCTACACAGGAGGGAAAGCTGATTGTGTTAGGTGGATAAAAATAATAGTGTTTAATTTTGTACCTTCTCAAAAGATTTTGGGGAGTCATTTCGACTTACACAATTTTAATTGTATTTGTTGATTCAGAACCTAATGTTATTAAGACAAGGTTAATAGTCTTTTACATATCTGCTACAGACTTTTGGGGTGCTCTTCATTTTCAGTATCACAACTGATTGTCATGAACTCTGAATTAGAGCAGATAATGTTTCCATTTTGCAGATAAGAACCCTGAGACTCAGAGAGATAAGAAAATTATCAACCAATTAATAATTCAGAGCTAGGACCTTCATTAGGATTTCATGGAAGTATCTTTTACTCTCTACCTGATGTTCTGCTCTAGAATCTTGTTTTACAGCCCTGGAGGTTTCATCCTCCACTTGAATGTGTTATGTTTAGATTCCTATCTTCGAAGGGCATATTGTTCCCAGGAAACCAGTCCTTAGAACCCACACATGATGACTTTTACTAAGACATCTATTGAATGGTCTCAGTTAGAAGCCTAACTAAGTCCTTATTTTAGAAATCAGCCATATGAAATCAAAGTCAGCAAGTTTTAGTAAGAAGAAAAGTCAAAAATGAGGCCATCTTAGAAGACTGTATTCTTGACTTGGTTCTGTCTCTGATTAGCTTATGTAATTCTGGGGAAGTCATATGCCTCAGTTTCCTCACTGGTACATGGAGAAGTAATGTCCTTCTGGCCTATCTAGTAGAATGATGTGGTATTTAAATGAGACAGCATTTGCAAGACTGTTTCATAAAGATAGGGTACTGTAACATAAAAGATCTAGCCACCTGTAAGGGATACGTTACCCAGAGTCTGCTTTGGCTCTTCTGACCAGTGTCTTTCCCACTCCTGGAAGGCATCTTTTTTCAAATTTCCCTTCCTTAGAGTGCCATGCAGCAGCAGCAGCAGCAGCAGGAAAAAACAGCCACAGATATTTGGAAAAGAATAGAAAAATAGAACTCTCTCCTAAAACTTACTTGGAAGCTTGCTATTCATTCATTCATTCGTTCATTCATTTATCTATTCATCATATATTTAATGGAAACCTATTCTGTAAAAAGCTAATATATGGAAATGAAAAAAGTCTCTGCCTCAAAAGACATGGTCTAGCAGAGAGAGTATGCATGTACATAGGATACTTAAAAACAGGTTAATATGAGTGTCCATGGGTGGGCGTGAGTGTGGGTGCACGCACTTCTTAGGAACAAGCTATTGTGAGATGATAGGTCACAGCTGACCAGACTGGCAAGGCTTTCTTGACAAGGCCACCCTTCTATGGAATCTGCAGGATAAACATGCACTTCTTAGTAACAAGCTATTGTGAGACGATAGGTCACAGCTGACCAGACTGGCAAGGCTTTCTTGAGAAGGCCACCCTTCCATGGAATCTGCAGGATAAACATAGTAGTCCAGATAAAGCAGAAGAGAAATGAATCCCAGGAGAACATAATCCCTGCTTCCTTCTTATGAGTAGTGATGACGCCAGAGCAGCAAGTTTGAGAAGTCTGTGCATTATGACATTGAATCCTCACAAGCCTCCCGGAAAGTAAGTATTGTACTGTTTATAAGAACGAGCATATATTCGGGAAAAGTAACATATCTGGGCTACTCAGCGGGTGAATGGCTGGCATTTGTGACCAAATCTTTGTGAAGCCCAAGGCCATAATGTTAACCACTATGATTCAAAATTTCCAAGCAGACATTCCAAAGTGTTTTGTTTAGAATGACACAATCAGAAAGTGATCAAGCTGGAAATCACAGCCACTTCTGTCTGACTCCAAATCTTGTTCCCTAAACTCTCTGCTGATCTGGAAACACATGTGCAAATGCTAGAATTTGAGAATATCCCTTTTTGGAGGCCAAAGTAATTCTATTAATTTGCTAGGGCTGCCATCAGAAAGGACCACAGATTGGGTGGCTTAAATAACAGAATTGTATTTTTTCACAGTTCCAGAGGCCAGAAGTTCCAGATCAAGGTGTCAGTAAGGTTGGCTCCTTATGAAGATTTTGAGGGAAAATCAGTTACGTGCCTCTTCCCTGGCTTCTGATGGTTTTCTGGCAATCTTCTGTATTTCTAAACTCGTTAGGAGCATCACCCCAATCCTTGCCCCCTTCATCTTCACATAGTATTCTCTTTGTGTGTGTGTCTTTGTGTCTAAATTTCCCCTCCTTATAAAGACACCGTAGTCTTGGATTGGAGGCCTACTCTACTCCAGTACAACCCCATCATAACTAAATATATCTGTAATGACCCTATTTCCAAATATGGTCCTATTCTGAGGTATTTAATGGTAAGACTTCAACATATGAATTTCGGGGGACACAATTCAACCTTTAACAGTCACCCTCCATTGTTGAAGCACCCAATGGATATAGAAAATTTGCAGGAAATTCAGGCTGAGAGACAAATGAGCATCACGAAGATCTTATTGTAGTCTCGCTAAGGACTTGGTTCTGTATATGACAATAAACAGAATTTTCTGTTTGCAGAGAGAAGACTCAGCTTGTAAGTCTTGGGCTACAGCTGCTTCCACTAAAGTAAGAGTGCTACCCTTAAATACATCACAGCCTTGGTTCCTCCACTCCCCAGGTTTCACGAGGACACAAACAGGAGAACTTGACTGATAGCCATTATGCATAATTGACTAAGCAAGAATCTAACTACTGGCTTGCTCTCCCTCTGCACATAGGATCCTCACGGGGGCGCCGTTCCAGGAATATGCCTGCCAGGCCCAGTCCTGGGCCACCTGTGTGTCTTGAATCATTCATTACCAGGTGTCCTCAACTCAACTTGCAAAATTAAAGTGTCTTAAGCGAGTTAAAGAACTCTGCAAAGAGGAGGCATGGTGCCTCCAGTAAAGCCTCGTGTGAGAGGGACAATGATCAGGTTCAGGCTTTGGGGTAAAAAGAATTAATGAGCTTCAGTTGGAGTGACACTCCAGCTTGCTCTTGTCAGGACATCACCCCACATTACCCCTCATCTTCTGTCTCCCACAGAAGGCCTCGCTTCCAAGCTGGATTTGAGTCACTATCATTATCCTCTGAACAGACTTTCTCACAGTTCTTTTTTGCAGACAGTAACATACTGGGGTTAATTTTAGATATCACCAACTTGGAGTTTATTTTAGATTCCAGAAGTTTACATTTAGGTCTGCTAAAACGCACAACCTGCAGGGGTGGGTGTGTGTGTGTGTGCGTGTGTGCGCGTGCGCGTTAAACCCATCAACTTTCTTTAATAACTCTGAATATGAGTTATTTCAGAATATTTTCAATGGATTGCTAATGTTGTGCCAAAATTAAAATGAAATTTTAAACCAAAAGAACTTACAGATGAATTGCAGAGCTCATTTGCTTTTTACCACATTCTTTCAATTGTGATTTTTTTATCTATATATATGTGTGTGTGTGTGCATATATATATATATATATATATATATATATATATATATATATTTGCCACACTTTAGTTTCTAAAGCTTTATTTTTGGTCATTGTAAGAAACTGCATTGGCTGAGTGTGGTATGTTCTCATCTTCATAACAATTCTGTAGGTTATGTTAGTTTCTTAGAAATTAGAAAACAGAGGCTGAGACAGAGATGACTTAAGTTGCTGAGGGCCATTTGGCAGGAGAGTGGCAGGGCAGGCATTACGACGATGCTTCGTCGTTTTGAGACTTGTGTTGTTTTCATTACACACTATTTCCTCAGGTATCTATGGTTAGGCACAGTTTGCAGAAGGGCACTTCCTAATGGAAGCTCCCAAACGACCCTGTGTGCCACTGTGTGGAGTCGAATGAACCTATGTGATGGACAGAATCTTCAGATAGGTTGAAGAAGTTAAAATACGAACTCCTCAGACACATTCCACCAAATAGTATTTGGCAACAAGCACTGGGAATGCAAATTTTCTTTGCACATAACCCACACATTTACAATGATTGGTCAATGATGTTATGCACAGACATAGCAGAACCATCATTAGATTTGAATGTAGAATGCCTGGAGTTTTGCTCTGGCTCTGTTATTATCTGGGTATTTTAAATCAAAGCAGTTCATCTATCTAGGCCTTTACATCTGCATTTGTAAAATGAGGAAAAAATCCTTTCATTGTGAGAATAACATATCAAATATTTGAAAGCACTTTACAACCTATGATAAGGTATAAATGAGGCTTTAGTCTTCCTGAAAAGTCAGACGTAGAATAAACTTTCACTTATTGAATCACATTTTCCTCCAATAAGTTCCATCATTTCAATGAGGTGTTCACAAAGGGGAAAATATTTGGGCTTTACCATGGAATAAGAATAACATTTAAGAATGGCTTAATACTGGATTCAGAAAGGATTTATCTGTTATGGTTCCATAGTTTCTGTGCCTGCCATTTTCCTCCAATACTCTAGCAAAGAATTAATGACACTCAAAATCAATCCACTTGCACTTTGCACATATTTTAAATATCCATTAAAACAAATAGAACCAAGTCAATAAATATTTTTCTTAATACTGCTACCAACTGCAGTTTCATTAGCTATAGTCACACTTAACCTTCAAATAGCAGGCCCAGGGTCTCCTAATTTCTTAGTCAATCTTGGCAAAGCCTGACATTATATAGGAGCCTTGGCTAGGTGTGATTCACAGTCGATTATTGGTTCAAATCCAGAGATTGTAAGATTAAATTTCATAGCATAACTCCAAATGCCTATGGGGAAGCCTCCTGTCTACCTTTCTGAGCACAGCCTACTTCCCTATACTCCTTCAAATGTACTTTCCCCATCTCTTGCATTTCTTGATTATCTTTTCAGGTTTTGCCTGAATATAAATTCCTTGTCTATTAGTCAGACCTCGAATCTAGGTCTCATTACCTCCATTTCTTTGGCACTTCATGCTACTTCTTGTAACCTCTGGCATTACCTTGCAGTACTAGTGGAATCCTTTTCCAAATTAGACTGGCCACCTTGAGCAAGAATCAGCCTTATCTTGAAAACAAGACTTCTCAGATTCTCCCTGATCTGCATCTTCTTTTCTAATTCTTCTGGACTACATTATGACCTGGATCCCATCTCTTCTCATTTATTCAAGTTTTTCACTTCAGCAATTCTTTCCTCTCCCGTGTCATCGCTGTTGTTTTCTTTCTGTTAGATCATTCACATCAACATAGCAGCATGCAGTATTATCATAAAACAACAGGACAAAATCTTTGGCTTCATATGCCTTCTGGCTCCCGTCCCATTCCACTGCTTGTTTAAAAAGTGTTTTCTTTACTCACTCTTCATTTACACGTCTCCTTTTTCTTGAACCCATTATTAACCCACCAGATCTTGAAAATGTTGTCTGTCACCTAGTGCCTTCTCTATTACTAAGTCCAGCAGCTAATATTCTCCTTGCATACCCTATCAGCAGCATAACAAAGTGGTCTATCTCATCTTAGACTATATTCCTTTTTTAGCTCTCCAGATACCACTCTCAATTCTTTTGTACCTTACTTTTCCTCCTCTTTCCTCTACTAGTCTATTTTCATTTCTTCACTCTCTACACACAAGATTGCCAATGGAGTTAGACCTGGTTTCTCTCTCTCTCTCTCTCTCTCTCTCTCTATCTATCTCTCTCCACCCTGTCAGATTTATTGTGATGCCACTGTAATGCCATTTCTAGTCAGAATAAAACTCACCTTTTCTTGATGTTTGGTTTATAACATTTGACAAACACATATATTCACGTACCCACAACCACAAAGGAGATGTAGAGCCCCAAAAAGTTCTTGAATGATCTGTTGGAGTCATTCCCCTTCATCTCTGCAAGCCCATTGCAGTAACTGATATGTTTTTCTATGTCCATCGTTTTCATTCTCCAGGATGCCATATAATCAGAATCATCAGGACCATATTGTAGCTTTCAATCTGGTTTCTGTTTAATGCAGTGCATTTGAGATGCATCCATTTTTTTTTTTTCATGTATTCTTTGCTTGCTAAATCCGATTACCTTATATGGATTTACCATATTCTGTTTATTCCCTACTTGATAGATATTTAGGTTGTATCTGGTTTTTGGCAATTATAAATGAGCACTTTCATATACATTATTTGTTTTTGTTTGAACATATATTTTCATTTTTCCCTGATAAATACTTACACGCAGTAGAATTAATGGGTAATATTGTAAGTGTTCATTCATAAGAAAATACCAAACTGTTTTCCTAAGTTGTTATATCATTTTTCATTCTCACTAACCATGAGAGTTCATGTTGCTTTATATTTTTATATTATACCATTTTTGCATTCTCACTAGCCATGAATGAGAGCTCATGTTGCTTTAAATCAGCTTGGTATTGCCGATTTATTTCATATATTAGAATTGACTTTAAATACTAGAATTGGTATATTGTGCCAACCCAAAGTTATACAAGTTATACAGATTATATTCTCTTTTTACCTAAGTGTTTTATAGTTTTAAGTTACATATTTATATCTATGATTAATTTTATTTTTTATAAGGTGTGATCTATGAGTAGAGGACTTATTTTGCCCTATTTTTTGTTTGTTTGTTTGTTTGAGATGGAGACTCGCTCTGTCGTCCAGGCTGGAGTGCAGTGGCACGATCCTGGCTCACTGCAACCTCCACCTCCCAGGTTCAAGCAATTCTCCTGCCTCAGCCTCCTGAGTAGCTGGGATTACAGGCATGTGCCACCGCGGCTGGCTAATTTTTGTGTTTTTAGTGGAGACAGGGTTTCACCATGTTGATCAAGCTTAATGCGCAGTTGCTCCAGCCTTATTTATTGAAAAGACTAACAATTTTCCACTATATTGTCTTGTATTTGTTGAAAATAAATTGACCAGATATAAGTAGGTCAATTGAATTCCATTGATCCTACATTTAGTCGTTAATTCAGAGCTTAGCAAAACCTGCCCCGTTGCCTCTTTTTATGTGATCCAAAATTTAAAAATTTCTTTTACATTTTTAAATAATAAGAGAATCAAAAGATGAATAATATTTTATGACACTTGAAAATTGTGTGAAATTCAAATTTTAGTTTCTATAAAGTTTGATTAGAACATACTCATGCTTATTGGTTTATATATTATTTATGGGTGCTTTCACATTAAATAGCACTATAATTGTGACAGAAAACCTATGGCCCACATAGCTAAAATATTTACTCTCTGGTATATCAATAAAATATTTAGGAACCCCTACTTTCACTGATACCACACATTCTTTTTTTCTTTTTCTTGAGACAGAGTCTCGTTCTGTCACCCAGGCTGGAGTAAGGTGGTACAATCTTGGCTCACTGCAACCTCCGCCTCCCGGGTTCAAGTGATTCTCCTGCCTCAGCCTCCTGAGTAGCTGGGATTACAGGCACCTGCCACCGTGCCTGGCTAATTTTTGTCATTTTAGTAGAGACAGGGTTTTGCCATCTTGGCCAGGCTGGTCTTGAACTCCTGACCTCAGGTGATCTGCTCGCCTTGGCCTCCCAAAGTGCTGGGATTACAGGCGTGAGTCACCGCACGTGGTCCACATTCTTGATTGCTGTAACTTTACAGTCAGTTTTTGAAATCCAGTAGTGTGAGTCCTCTGTCTTTGTTCTTTATCAGAGTTGTTTTAACTATTTTAGTTACTTTTATTTTCCATATAAATTAAAGTTAGTTTGTCAATTAACTATGTATATTTAATTGACATACAAATTTATATAGTTACATATAAGTTTATTTATATAGATATATATGTTTATTTATATATATGTGGGAATTTTGATTCTGATTGGCTGAATCTGTGGATCAACTTGAGTAGACTGACATCTGAACAATATTGAGTCTTTCAACCCATGAGCATGGTGTATTTCTCTATTTCCTTAGATCAGCATTGTTTACTTTCATTAGCATTTGTACTTCTCAGTACAAATGTAAATCTTACATATTTTTTCATTAAGTTTTTCCAAATAAGAGCTGATGCTTTGATGCTATTGTAAATAGTGCTGTTTTGTAAATTTCAGTTTTCATTTGATCACTGCTAGTATAGAGAAACACAATTGATTTTTCTATATTAATCTTGTATCCTGTGACCTTGCTAAAATCATTTATTACTGCCAGTAGATTTTTTTGTAGATTCTTTGGGATTTTCTATGTAGATAATCATTTTGTCTGCAAAGGGAAATAGGATAATTTATTTCTTTTCATTTGGTATGGCTTTTATCTTCTTTTTCTTTTTTAATTTTTTACTTTAAGTTGTGGGATACATGTGCAGAACATGCAGGTTTGTTACACAGGTATACATGTGCTGTGGTTGTTTGCGGCACCTATCAACCCATCACCTAGGTTTTAAGCCCTGCATGCATTAGCTATTTGTCCTGATGCTCTCCTCCCTTGCCCCCCCATCCTCCAACAGGCCCTGGTGTGTGGTGTTCCCCTTTCTCTGTCCATGTGTTCTCATTGTTCAAGTACCACCGATGAGTGAGAACATACAATGTTTGGTTTTCTGTTCCTGTGTTAGTTTGCTGAGGATGATGGCCTCCAGCTTCATCCATGTCCCTGCAAAGGACATATTCTCATTCCTTTTTATGGCTGTATAGTGTTCCATGGTGTATATGTACCGTATTGTCTTTATCCAGTCTATCATTGATGGGCATTTGAATTGTTTCTGTGTCTTTGCTATTGTAAATAGTGCTGTGATAAACATACGTGTGCATGTGTCTTTATAGTAGAATGACTTATATTGGGTATATACCCAGTATTGAGATTACTGCATCAAATGGTATTTCTGGTTCTAGATTCTTGAGGAATCATCACACTGTCTTCCACAATGGTTGAACTAATTTATATTCCCACCCGCAGTCTAAAAACGTTTCCTGTTTCTCCACAGCCTCACCAGCACCTATTGTCTCTTGACTTTTTAATAATCACCATTCTGACTGGCATGAGATGGTATCTCATTGTGGTTTTGAATTCTAATGATCAGTGATGTTGAGCTTTTCTTCATATGTTTTTGACTGCATAAATGTCTTTTTTTGGAGAAGTGTCTGTTCATGTCCTTTGCCCACTTTTTGATGGGGTCGTTTGTTTTTTTTCTTGTAAATTTGTTTAAGTTGCTTGTAGATTCTGGATATTAGACCTTTTCAGATAGGTAGATGGCAAAAATGTTCTCCCATTCTGTAGGTTTCCTTTTCACTCTGATACTAGTTTCTTTTGCTGTGCAAAAGCTCTTTAGCTTAATTAGATCCCATTTGTCTATTTTGGCTTTTGTTGCAATTGCTTTTGGTGTTTCCGTCATGAATTCTTTGCCCATGCCTATGTCCTGAATGGTATTGCCCAGATTTTCTTCTAGGGGTTTTATGGTTTTGGGTTTTCATTAAGTCTTTAATCCATCTTGAGTTAATTTTTCTGTAAGGTGTAAATTTTTCTGCATATGGCTCATCAGTTTTCCCAGAACCATGTACTGAATAGGAGATCCTTTCCCCATTGCTTGCTTTTGTCAGGTTTGTCAACGACCAGATGGGTGTAGATGTGTAGTGTTATTTCTGAGGTCTCTGTTTTGTTCCATTGGTCTGCATGTCCAACTATAGCCATGTAGTATAGTTTGAAGTCATGTATCATGATGCCTTCAGCTTTGTTCTTTTTGCTTAGAATTATCTTGGCTATATGAGCTCCTTCTTGGTTCCATATGAATTTTAAAGTAGTTTTTTCTAATACTGTGAAGAATGTCAAAGGTAGTTTGATGAGAATAGTGTTGAATCTATAAATTACTTTGGGCAGTATGGCCATTTTCATGATATTGAATCTTCCCATCCATGAGGATGGAATGATTTTCTGTTTGTTTGTGTCCTCTCTTATTTCCTTGAGCAGTGGTTTGTAGTTCTCTTTGAAGAGGTCCTTTACGTCCTTTGTTGGCAGTGTTCCTAGGTATTTTATTCCCTTTGCAGCATTTGTGAGTGGGAGCTTCTTCATGATTTGGCTCCTTTTGAATTATTTCATTTGGTAAAAACATCAGTAGGATGTTGAATAGGAACTGAGAGACCAGTCATCCTTGTACTGTTTCAATGTTACAGAGAAAACAGTCTTTCACATTAAGAATGTTGTTAGCTAGAGAGTTTGTAGGTGCTTTTCATCAGATTGATAAAGGTTGCTTAATATCTACTTTTCTGGAGGCTTTTAACATAAATGGATGTTGAATTTTATGAAATATTTTGTCTGTATTTCTTGAGATCATCATATTTTATATATAGTCTATTAATATGAAAATTACATTGATTATCAAGTGTTAAAACAAACTTACATTTCTTGGTAAAACCCACTTGGTCATAAGTTTTATCAGATTTAAGGTCTGTGTTGATGGTAATGAGGGAGGGTATAATGATGCATGGCTGATGCCCACTTCAGGTCATGGCCTGAACCAGTATTTCAGGCTAAATTTTAGAGTGTCCTGACTGAGGAGGAAGTTCATTCAAATGGTTGGGGAGCCTTAGAATTTTATTTTTGGTTTGCACTTTTCAAACACTCCTCTCCTCCAATCATATCATTTCTGAACTTCTTTTCATTAATGGTTTCTGTCAAAGCTTCTTTATTTTCTCAATTTCTTTAAGTGGCTTTAAAATAGTTTGCAGGTAAAAATCTGTTTTATAGACATATATTCTGGCAGAATTTCATTGTCTGTACAGACTTTGTTCTGCTCCTTGTATTTCTTTTTCTTACAATTACTTCATATAGAATTCTTTTATGTTTCTCATTTTACATAAAATTACTTTTCCAGTACTTTTTAAAGGAAGATGGTGGGATGGAATAGCTGTTTTAAGGTTCACTGCCCTAGAGTGTCTTCTTTTGCTGTTATTTTTGTTGTTTATATTTTGATATAATAAAAAATGGCTTTATACTTTCTGATGGTATCTTCCAATATTTTGGGGGTATTCTCTTTTCTTTGTCGCTATTTGGCCTGTTTTGCTCAATTTGTATTTTTCCTTCAGCAATTATTTCTTAGCATATGGCTTTCTCCTAGTATGGAGCTCAAGTCATTAGTTTAGGGTATACCCAGGTCTCAGACAACTCCAACACATTACTGTAGAACCCTTACTTCACCCCTATGTTGAAGTCTATGGAGCACACTGCCTGTACTGGTTACTGTACTCAGACTTCCCAATAAGTGCTTTTGGTGACTCAGTGAAGCACTGTTTAAATTCCTCTTCAGGAATGAAAGATTTATTCTTTCAGTTGCTGAAAGTATTGCTAAAAGATGGGCCCCCATCTGTTGGACTGACTGTGGGGATTGCCACAGCTAAAATAATCTTACTCACCCAAGGTCATAAAGCTTTGTAGGATTAGCTCATACTTAATGGCTAATCAATGTGGAAAAATAATAACGTCCAGGCAACCTTGCCCAATCTTAGAACAACTCTAATTATCCGTTCCAACTCCAGAGCTCCCAGGAGATTTGCTGAAGCCCTCTTTAGAACTGTATTACAGCTCCACTTCCTCTGCCCAGTGCTACTTCTCTTCCCTCCGTTACACAGGCATGGATCCCAAACCACTTCCTAAAAAAAGCCTGTTATGCAAATATCCCTCTCATTGTCTCTTTTTCCTGGTAATGCAAACTGCAGCAATACCTGTGGCAATTTTGCAGCTCTTCTCTTTTGAAGCTTCCAGGTGCCCCATTTTTCTCTCTTCTTTCTATGACACAGATGCTGGTGTCACATGAGTCTCTTTCTACCACACAGATGCTGTATCACATGAGTCTCACAGCTGTTGGTTGTTTGTCCACACCTGCTTATATTTTGGGGATTTATGGGGCTATCCAATCACCCAGTTTTATTGTAAGTTGTCCATTCCTGTTTGTTTGGGTATTTTAGTTGCTCTCTTTGTTTTATTTGCGGATGGGGAGATTTAGATTCTGGGCCATCTAAAAACTATATTGCCTCTACTGCTATTTTTTTCCACAGCATTATTTCTCACTGAACAATACTTTTGAAAGTATGTGTATAAAAAGAAGGGTGAAAATGAGGTGATGTCCTCAAGAGGAAGCAGACTTAGAAAGACATTTTTGGGTTAAGGAATAGCCATTAACTGTACTCTTTACTTAATGCTGGATTTGGTGCTAAGGAGATATAGAAATATCACTGAATATGCAATCATAAGACCTGAGTTCATGTTCTGGTTTTGCTAGGTGACTTACAACCCAATTAGCAAGTTGCTAATTCCAATTAAATATACATTTCACTATCTGTGAAATGGAAATATTAATACCATCCTTGCCTCTACCGCAGGAGAATTGTGAGGCTAAGAATGCAGTATTTCAAGTGGAAGCCCTAAATAAACATGAAACAAGAGGAGCTTTCTGTATGAAAGTCATGTAGGATGTGCACAATTTAACAAATAAAACCACTGATAAAATTGACACAAAGCCAATAAGACAAAACACTAACTGGCATGTGTTAATTCCAGCAACATAATTTGTGATGTATTCCAAATGGGATGAACGAAAATAGTTTGGGACTTTTCAGTTTTACCATCAAAGTCTCCAAAAGGTTCAAAGAAACCTTTTTTAGAGGTTAGTCTATGAAAAGCATACTTGACTGATGCTGTTGATTTCAGAATGCAAATATATTTGTTTTAGCATAAGGAAAGAAGATGAATGAAGAACAAAAACAAAAGAGCCCATTTCTTCTGTAAATCTTTTAGTGATCTTGTAACAATGAGGACTTTTTCTCCTGGGGAGACAGGGTTTCTAGGAGGAAATATGAAAAGAAAAATTAAAGGGAAAGAAAAGTAACACAAAACAAAATAACCTTAGGGCTCTGAGATATGCCTTCATTTTTGGCTCTGTTTATTTCTTAATTGTTGTTTATTTCTTTTTTTTTCACAGTAGGTTTTCTGGGAAAAGATACAGCTTTTTACAATGTAGGTACTCAGTCTCAGTCAATATTCACTGTAGAGTGTGTGGTTGCAAACATTCTTGCATAGCAGTTTTGCAAATTATTTTTTAAAATAACCCATGGTTAGGTAACCAAAGGCAGGATTTTGAGGCAAAATAGATAATTTTACTAAGGAATATTGGTGAAAATCATACAAAAATAACCCCTCCAAATCATGGGGTTTGATACTATAGAACCTCATATGATCTCTGGTCATTATTTGGAACTATTAAGATTGAATGAATAAGGCCGGGCGCGGTGGCTCACGCTTGTAATCCCAGCACTTTGGGAGGCCGAGGCGGGCGGATCACGAGGTCAGGAGATCGAGACCACAGTGAAACCCCGTCTCTACTAAAAATACAAAAAAATTAGCCGGGCGTGGTGGCGGGCGCCTGTAGTCCCAGCTACTCGGAGAGGCTGAGGCAGGAGAATGGCGTGAACCCGGGAGGCGGAGCTTGCAGTGAGCCGAGATTGCGCCACTGCACTCCAGCCTGGGAAAAAAAAAAAAAAAAAGATTGAATGAATAATTGACTTTGAGGATTTTTATATATAATCTTACCTGGAAACACTATTTTATTATACTACAATTATTGCATTTACTCAGCAGGATCATTAGTGCATAGCACAATAGATATAACCTAACAAGATGTCACAGGTAGCTAAGGCTACTGTAATTGGGACTAAGGCATAAGGGTTCAAGTACAGAAACAATAATATCTGTGGCTCATTGGAAATACTGAGCCTATATAACAAAAAACAAAAGTGGGCCAGGCGCTGGTGGCTCACGCCTGTAATCCCAGCCCTTTGGGAGCCTGAGGTGGGTGGATCATGAGGTCAAGAGATCGAGACCATCCTGGCCAAAATTATGAAATCCTGTCTCTACTAAAAATACAAAAAATTAGCTGGGTGTGGTGGCACGCACCTGTAGTCCCAGCTACTCGGGTGGCTGAGGCAGGAGAATCGCTTGAAGCCAGGAGGTGGAGGTTGCAGTGAGCCGAGATGATGCCACTGCACTCCAGCCTGGGCGACAGTGTGAGACTCTGTATCAAAAAAAAAAAAAAAAAAGTGACTATCCCTGTAACAATCATAGAGAGAAGCAAGATATCACTCAGAGGAAGATAGAGCAGCCATGGTAATGCCTAAAGGGCTCTTTTTACTGCCCCCTTTTCTCATTTCCAAGAACACCAAAAGTTGGGGATGGGCTACAAAGTGAAAGAAATAATCTAGAACATAGAAGTGAGGACATGCTACAAAATTAATCTACCTAAGTCAATAGGCTCAAAAGACTTTCATATGATCCTCAATGGTGAAGTAGAGGAAAAATAAGGTCCCAAGAAAAGGAAACTCTTCAGCAAAAAATTAAAAACATAGCTTAGCTTTAGATGATTTTGAGTTCAGGTGTCTAGTCTGTGACAGATAAATTATATATCTGATATTTGTTTTAAAGTCTTGAAGTTGATATCAGAGAAACATTGGCAATGACTAGCTAAGAATTCTGGGGAAACTAGGTTTTTGAGAACTTGGTGAGCAAAATTTTTTTTTTAATTTTTAAAAAGGGACCACACAGATATCAAATATTCAATGCTAGTGACTGGAAACAAGTATTTAGCACAATGCTTGTCACAAAATAAATGATAAAAATTTATTGAATTATTAAACAAATCAATACTTAGATAAAAGGCAGGAGCCATTAAAACACAGCACTGGTTCATAGAGAAACTAAACCTACTAGAATTTTTGACAGGTATTTTAGACTCAGAAATAGATACACATTTTTTAACCTGGATTTAAGAAGGCATTTCCAAAAAATCTCATGAGTTCATCATGTTCAAGATCTAGAAATGTGCATTAAGTGACTGTAATAATTGGTTTCATGGGGGATTGCATAAATCATAAGGTAAGAATTAATGAATCAATGTAAAATTGACAGAGTTCCCTAGTAATGCATCTGATGGTCTTGTCTTTAACCCTGCAGTGTTCAACATTTTAATTAAACCCAGAAATGGTTACAGGAACATAGATAGTCACTGATGTCATGTAACAAGGAGTATTAACTATCCTGCATGATAGAATCAAGATTCTCCAAGGTCCTGATGGTGACTTTTAAATTAACAAAAAGAAAAAGGAAAAGAAATCGTTCACATTTAATTTTTTTAATGTAAATAAGAATTCCTGAGGTGAAGTTGGATATCTTCATGCTCCTATATCTTATCTGCCTCCTTCAGATGTCCGAGAAATAGAGCATAAACATAAGGAAAATTTAGACCTGTGTGTACTTCTCATTAATACATAAAATATGATCTGTTCTTAGTCACTGTTTTCAGGCTCACACTGAATTTTTCTTTGCGTTAAGGAACATGGAATAGTCCTCTTCTATTTCCTTCTTTTCTTTTTCTTTTTAAATTGACACATTTTTATTGTACTTAAAATATGAGGTACAATTTGATGTTTTGATACATATATAATGATTCAATTAGGATAGTTAGTGTACCTATCACCTCATTCATTGTTATTTGTGGTGAGAACATTCAAAAACTTCTAGCTATTTTGTAATGTAAAACACTTTACTCTTAACAATAGTCACCCTACTGTGCTGCAGACCACCAGAAATGATTCCTCCTAATGGGAGCTTTGTACCTGTTGAACAGCTGTTCCTGGTTCTTCTTCCTCTGCCCCACTTCCCCATCTCTAGTAATCACTGTTCTGCATTCTGCTTCTTTGATTTCAGCCTAAAAACACTTTTATTTTAGATTCCACACATGAGTGAGATGAGGTATTTGCCTTTCAGTGCCTAGCTTTTTTTCACTCAGATGATATCTTCCAGATTCATTCATGTTGTTGTTTAACAGAATTTCATTGCTTTTTATGGCTGAAGTATTCCATTGAGTATGTATCACGCTTTTTCTTTATCCGTGCATCCATTGTTGAACACTTAGGTTGATTCTATATCTTGGCCACTGTAAATAGTGCTGAAATAAACTTTTTTATTTTTAATACTTGAGGGTACATAGTAGGTGTATATATTTATGTGATACATGAGATATTTTTATACAGGCATGCAATGCGTAATAATCACGTAATGGTAAATGAGATGTCCATGACATCAAGCATTTATCCTTCGTGTTACAAAAAAATCCAATTATACACTTTTATCTATTCTGAAATGTACAATATATTATTATTGACTGTAGTCACCCTGGTGTGCTATCAAATACTATATCTTTTTAATTCTATTCAACTATATTTTGGTACCCATTAACCACCTCCACTTCCCCCAGTCCCCTACAAACACTACCCTTCCCAGCCTTGGGTAACCATCATTCTACTCTCCATCTCCATGAGTTTAATTGTTTTGATTTTTAGCTTCCATAAACAAATGAGACCATGTAAAGTGTGTCTTTCTGTTCCTGGCTTATTTAACTTAACATAACGCCCTCCTGTTCTATGCGTGTTGTCTCAAATGACAGGAATTCATTTTTTTTTAATGGCTGAATAGTAGTCCATCATTTCTGTGTACCACATTTTTTATCTATTACTTCTGGATTTATTTTTCAGATTATTCAGTGTTGGCATATAGAAATGCTATTGATTTTTGTATGTTGGTTTTGTATTCTGCAACTTTACCTTAATTTGTTTATCTGTTCTAACAGGTTTTTTTGGTAGAGTCTTAAGTTTTCCCACACATAAGATTACATCATCTGGCCAGGCATGGTGGCTCACATCTGTAATTCCAGCACTTTGGGAGGCTGAGACAGGTGGATCACGAGGTCAGGAGTTCAAGACCAGCCTACCCATGGGCAGGGCCTGCTGAAACTCAGAGTCCACTTGTTGGGATGGGTTATTCACTTCTGGCTAGGGCTTGTCTAAATTCTCCCTCAATGGAAGCCAGCCGAGTCCTTCCCTGTGTTTCTTCTACTGTGACAGGGCAGCACAGAGTTCCAATGGAAACTACCATAATCATTGACCTCTCCCTTCTCCAAGTGAATAGATTCTGTCTCCACACCACATGGCTGCTGCCACGGAATGGGGATGGGGTGACAGGTGATTCAAGACTGTCTTTTCTACCCTCTTCAGTGCGTTTTTTCTTAATATAATGTTAAAACCAGGTACTGTGATGGCTCACCTGAATTTTGTTCCTTATGAAGATATTTATTTGTGTGTGTAAATAGTTGTTAAATTTGGTCTTCCTGCAGTGGAGACAATTGCTGAAGGCTTCTATTCAGCCATCATGCTCCACCTCCTCCTCTCCAGCTGCTTTCATTTTGAATTTATACGCAGTAATGGGATTGCTTCATCATATGGTAGTTCTATTTTTAATTTTTTGAGGAACCTTCATGCTGTATTCCATAATGGTTCTACTAGTTTATAATCCCACTGACAATATGTAAATACATCCTTTTCTCTACATCCTTGCCAACACAGGGTTTCTTTCGTCTTTTTGATAATAACCATTCCACCTGGAGTGAGGTAATATCTCGTTGTGGTTTTTGATTTGCAATTCTGTGATGATTTGTGATGGTAACCATTTTTTTATACACCTTTGGCCATTTGTATGTCTCCTTTTGGGAAATGCCTATTAGGGTATATTGGCCATAATTTAATTGACTTTTCTTTTTGCTGTTGAATTTTTTAAGTTTTGTACATATTCAGAAAATTAATCCTTTGTCAGTTTTACAGTTTGAAAGATATTTTCTTCTATTCTATAGATTCTCTTTCCTCTGTTGTTTCCTTTGCTGTATAAAATATCTTTAGTTTGATATAATCCCATTTGTTTAATTTTGTTTTTGTTGCCTTCCTTTTCAGGTATACTTTTAAAATTCTTTCCCAGTCCAGTATTGTGAAGCATTTCCCCTGTGATTTTTTTCTAGGACTTCTATAATTTCATGTCTTATAGTTAAGTCCTTAATTCATTTTTAATTGCTTTTTGTATATAGTCAGAGGTAGGAGTCTAGTCTCGTTATTCTGCATGCATATATCCAATTTTCCCAGCACTACTTATTGAAAAGACTGTCTTGTCTTCAATATGTGTTCTTGGCTCCTTTGGCAAATATTAGTTGGCTATAGGTGCATTCATTTATTTCCAGGCTGTCCATTTTATTCCATTGGTCTCTGTGTCTGTATTTATGTCAGTGCCCTGCTGCTTGGGTTACTATAGTTTTGTAATGTATTTTGAAGTCAGAGGTATGATATCTGCAGCTTTTTTCTTTTTGCTCAGGATTGCTTTGGTGATTCAGGCTCTTTTGTGTTTCCAAATGAATTTTTGTATTGTATTTTATATGTCTGCAAAAAATGCTATTAGTATTTTAATACACATTGTGTTAAATCTGTAGATTACTTTGGGTAATATGGTCATGTTAACAATGTTTTTCAATCCATGAACATGGGATTTTTCATTTATTTGCATTCTCCTTAATTTCTATTATCAATGTTTTATATTTCTCCATGCACAGATCTTTCATCTCCTTATTTAAATTCATTCCTAAATATCTTTGGGTTTTTTTATAGTTATTGTAAATGGATTTGGTTTCTTGATTTATTTTTCACATGGTTCACTATTAACATATATTAACATATAAAAACACTACTGATTTTCTGTGTAGATTTTGTATCTTTCAATTTTGCTAAATTCATTTGTTAGTTCTAACAGTTTTTTGGTGGAATCTTTAGGATTTTGTATATATTAGATTATGCTATCTACAAATGATAATTTGATATTCTCCTTTCCAGTTTGGATGCTCTTTATTACTTTCTCTTGCTTAATTGCTCTAAATTCTAGTACTATATGTAATAGAAGTCATATAGCTGAACATCTTTGTCTAGTTCCTAATGCTACAGGAAAAGCCTTCTGCTTTTTCCTATTCATTGTAATGTTATATGAGAGTTTGCCATCTATAGCCTTAATTTTGTTGAGGTACATATCTTTCATACCTAGTTTGTTGAGAGTTTTTATCATAAAGCAATGTTGAATTTTGTCAAATACCTCTCTGCATCTATTAAAATGATCATAAAGTTTTGTCTTTTTATCTATTAATGTCATGTATTATATTTCTTAATTTGCATATGTTGAACCATTGTTGTATTTTTGGTATCAGTCCTACTTCATTATAGTGAAGGCTGTTTTTAATGTGTTATTTAATTTGATTTGCTAGTATCTTGTTGATAAATTTTACATCTATGTTTGTCATGGTTACCATCGGTAGTTTTCTTTTTCTGTGTATACCTGTCCAGTTTTGGAGGAGGAGTATTGCTGGCCTTGTAAAGCGAGTTTGGAAGTCTCTCCTTCTCTTTAATTTTATGGAATAATTTAATAAGGATTGATATTAGTTCTTCTTTAAATGTTTGGTAGAATTCAGCAGTGGAGCCATCCAGGTCCTGTGCTTTTCTTTAATGAAAGATTTTTAAATTAGTGATTCAATTGTCTCAATCATTATTGGTCTATTCACATTTTTTATTTCTTTATAATTTAATCTTGGTAGGTTTTATGTATCCAGAAATATATTCATCCCTTGTATGACATCAAATTTGTTGGTGTATAGTAGTAGATAATTGTCTTTTATAGTCCTTTGTATTTCTGTGATATCCATCAGAATGTCTTCTTTTTCACCTCTGATTTTAATTCTTTGCATCTTCTATTTATTTATTTATTTATTTATTTATTTATTTATTTATTTATTGTCTAGCTAAAGGTTTGTTAATTTTGTTTATCTTTTAAAAAATCAACTTTTCATTTTATTAATATTCTGGGTTTTTTTCCTCATCTCTGTTTTGTTTATTTCTGCCCTGAGCTTTAATATTTTCTTACTTCGACTCATTTGGGGTTTAGTTTGTTCTTGTTTTTCTAGTTTCTTGTGGTGCATCTTTAGGCTATTTATTAAAGTTCTTTTTTAATTTTTTTTTTCTCTTTTTGAGAATGAGTCTCACTCTGTCACCCAGTCTGGAGTCCAGTGGCACAATCTTGACTCACTGCAACCTCCAACTCCCAGGCTCAAGCAATTTTCCTACTTCGGCCTCCGAGTAGCTGGGACTACATGCGCGTGCCACCTCACCCAGCTAATTTTTTGTATTTTAAGTAGAGATGGGGTTTCACCGTGTTAGCACCTCATGATCCGCCCACCTCAGCCTCCAAAAGTGCTGGGATTACAGGTGCGAGTATTTTTGATGTAGGCATTTATTGCTACAGACATCTTTTTTAGAATATTTTTTGGCTCATAGATGTTGAGATAACATAGTTTTGTTCTCTTTTGTTTAAAGAATTATTTTAAAATTTCCCTTTAATTTCTTCACTGACCCATTGGTTATTTAAGAGCATGTTGTTTCATTTCCAAATATTTGTGTGAAAGTTTCCAAAGTTTTTCGTTGTTGTTCATTTCTAGTTTTATAACATTGTCGTTAAAAAAACACTTGATTTGATTTTTATCTTCTTAAATTTGTAATACTTCTTCTGTGGCCTAGCATATCATTTATCTTGAAGAATATTTTTTGTATAGTTGAAAAGGATACATATTCTGAAGCTGCTAGATGGAGTGTTTTGTAAATATTTGTTAGATTCATTTGGTGCAGTTAAAGTCTGATGTTTGTTAATGTTTTTTGTCCATTGTAGAAAGTTGGGTGTTGAAATTTCTTATTATTATTGTGTTATAGTCTATCCCTCCCTTTAGATCTAATAATATTTGTTTTATATAGTTCGGTGCACCAGTGTTGGGTGTGTGTGTGTGTGTGTGTGTGTGTATATATATATATGTGTCTGTGTGTGTGTGTGTGTATATATGTACATAGATATATGTATACACACCTGTTATTTTTGTTGTTGTTGAGTTGCTCCTTTCATCACTATACAATGACTTGCTTTGTCTCATTTAAATTTTTTATTTAAAGTCTATTTTATCTGAAATGAGTATGGCTACTTCTGCTTTCTGGTTTCCACTTGCATGGAGTATCTTTTCTTATTCCTTCACTTTCAGTATGTTTGTCTTTAATAGGGAGAGGAGTCTCTTATTAGCAGCATATAGTAAGGTCTTTAAAAAATTATGCACCACTCTCTTTTGGTTGGGAAATTTTATCCATTTACATTCAGGTTTATTGTTGATAAGTAGAGAAATATTCCTCTCATTTTGTTAATCGTTTTCTGGTTTTGTAGAATTTTGTTCCTTTCTTATTCTCCTGCTGTTGGCCTCTCTAATTTGGTGGTTTTCTGTATGCTCAGCTTTGTTTCCTTTCTTTGCTTCATTCATACATCTGCTGTAATTTCTTTCTTTATGCTTAACATGGGGCTAACATAGAGTCTTGTAGTTATAATAGATTTTGTAAACCTATATGTTGTTGTTTTTACCATTTGACTAAATCTTCATACTAGAGGCCTGAAAGATTTACATAGCACCATAATATCACTGAAAACTTCTGAGTTTGATTTATGTATTTATTTCTATTGATATTTTACTTTCATATGTTTTCATGATAGCAATTATATCTTTACTGAATATGGTACTATTGGCTGGCATTTTTTTTTCTTTTGGCACTTCTAATATATCACTTTACTCCCTCTTGGCCTATAAGGATTCTGTTGAGCCCCTATACATGATTTCATGCTTTTCTCTTTAGCTTTTGGAATCATCTCTTTATCTTGTCTTTGACTTTTGGCAGTTTCATTATAATGTGACCTCAAGGGTAACTTTTTGAGTGCTATGTCTTTGCAGACCTTCAATTTTCCTGGATCTGAATGCCCATATTTCTCCAAGACTTGGAAAGTCTTTACCTATTATCTTATTAAATTGTTTTTTCACGCCTTTCTCCCTTTCATCTCCCTCTGGCAATTCTATATCATGAATATTTGTTTGCATAATGTTGTCCTAGAGGTCTTATAGTCTTTTTCATTCTTTTTAAATGGTTAATTTTTTTTCTTTCTGACTGGGCTATTTCAAAAAACTTGTCTTCAACTTTAAAAATTCTTTCTTTTGTTTTATCTAGATTGTTATTGAAGCTCTCAATTGTATTTTTAAAATTTCTATGTTTGAATTCTTTAGCTCCAAGACTTTTGTTTATTTTTGTATAATACCTATCTTTGTTGCATTTCTCATTCAAATCATGAACTGTTCAATTTCATTGAAATTTTGTTTATGTTCTCTTGTATCTCACTGAGTTTTCTTAAGATCATTATTTTAGAATTGTTTTTCAGGCATTTTGTAAATATCTTTTCCTTTGAGTTCTGTTACTGGAGACTTATTGTGCTCCATTGGAGATGCTATTTTTCCTTCTTTTTCCATTTTTCCTGTGTCTCTATGTTGATATCTATGCATCTAGTGGAAGGGTTGCTTTTTCTAGTTTTATGGAGTAAATCATAGGTGGGTCCTGAGGGTTGTTTGGGTATGGTGCATTGGCTTTGGTTTCGGTTGGACTCAGTAGTGTGGTCTCCATACAGTTTCTTCAATTGTGATCCTCTTTGGTGATGTCTGGGATTGCCTCAATGACTTAAGCTACAGAAGTTCGTGATAGTGGTGACATGTTTTTGCTGGGGAGGAGGGCAGCAGGTTGGATTTCTAGCCCAGTGTAAGTGGGCATGGAGGGCCAACAGGCTATCTGGTGAGCTCTCTTTGTGGGGCTGGGTCACCACTGGACTGACGGTCAAGCTATGTATACACAAGCAGGCTGGCTACTTGTGTGGTAGTCTTTCCAGAAAATCAGGGCAAGTGTGATGGCATGGTTGACTGTTCAACAGCTTCCATTCTATGCAGATCCACCAGTTTCCTGTGGAAAGGCTGTGGAGGTATTGTGTAGATTTAGATGCTAGGATCTCAATAATTCTGTCAGATCTAAGCTGTAGGCAGCCAAGAGCATGGTGTTCCGGACATTCACGGAAATGTGATGGAATGACAGCAGGCACCCAAAGCTGAAAACAGGCAGTGGCCCCTGGTCCCAAGAGCAAGATACGCTTTAGTAGTTTGTCCAGTTTCAAGATGGCGCTGTGCCAGATCAGCTTAAGAGTGGAGGCAAAGGGTGCTCGATGTGGGCTCCTTTTCTAAGACAATGCAGCCACGAAGCCTCTCAAATACTCTCCAAACTGGAGATTGGAGGCCCGTGAGGAATGGGGGACCCTCCTGAATGAAAGGGGGAAACAGTAGAGGGTTCTAGGAAAAAAAGACACAGATGGAGCAGTAAAAGTTACTGATAGATGTTAGAATTCAGTCAGGAACTGAAAAAAACAAACCAAACAAAGTTTGACATAGAAGCAGGGAGAAAGATTTTATTGCTGTATACGAAAGTTTCTCATTCTCTTGGAGACAAAAGGGAACAAATTCCACTCTTGTGCCTTTTTCATAAAGCACGGAACTTCCAGTCTATAGACACAAACTCTTGGCCAGCACTCTCTCTAGTGGTGGACCTATGAACTACCCCTCTGCACTTTTCTCAATTCCATGAAAATGCAGAAGACATCCATTATTTAATAGTTGTTTATTACATCTGGGGAAAGAGAAATACATCCATATTATGTGTATATCCATATATAAAATATAGATGTATTCATATGTATAAAAATCCATACATATATAGATATTATATATATTCATACAAATATATTTATATTTATATAATATATGCAATATATTGGATATGTGTGTGTGCATATGTCATGCATATATATATGCATTTCCAATAAAGAAAGTAATTTCCAATGAAGTAAGTATTTCCAATAAAGACAAAATTATACCCATGAGATCCCACCTAATAGGAAGAAGTGGCCCCTGCAGAGAATAAACTTGCAAAGATATTCAGGGACCCGGAAATCAATGATAAGGGAATGCATCTGGAACAGGCGATGTGTAATTTACTAGCTGTGAATTCTAATAGTTCACATAAGCAATCTATGCCTCAGTTTCCTTAACTGATCTATTTGGATTGATCGTATGTCCCAGCTTGCCTGGGACCGTTTTGGTTATGCCAATTGTCCCATATAATTATTAATAATTCTTATTTTACTCTCTAACGTGTACCATTTGGGTGATGAATGATATGGTCACCCTAGTTATGTGATCCAAGGGTACTTTTTATATACTTTCATGGGGAGAAACGATTAAGCATGGAGCAATTGAGGTACAGCCAGGAGTCAAGTGCTTGGTACTCAGTGCATTTTTAAACTAAGGTTTTGTCTGTGGAACTAATTTCACCAATGATTGTTAAATGTCTCTTTGTATCTTCAATGTGTTATGTAAAGATGAGAGACTGGAGAGAGTATACATATCTTGTATTACATATTTCTCTGCATTTTCTGGCTTCTTGAAATCCTTAAAAACATTTAAAATCTTTCACAAATAACTGAGAAACATTGACATTTCCACTATATTATAAAAAGTTATGGAACAGGACAGAAAGCAATGATAATGAATGCATCATAATTTGGGTTTGGGTTAAGCTGGGCATTCCTACAGCCGCACATTTTATTTTGATAAAAACACACATATGAAACAACTTTAATATCAAATAACACGTAAGTGGAGGAGTAATTATAGAGCATCCATACAATGCAACATATTGCAGCCACTAAAAATGATGGCATAAAGTTGTATTTATTGACATGGAAAATAGCTCATAGCATACCATCAAGTGAAAAAAGCTATTGCTGACAAGCAGGTGCAGTATTATTGTAAATTTATGTACAATTACATAATATATAGTTGTGTGTGTTTATATGGTTTAGAAATGTCTAAAGTGTTCATCCACATATTAATAGTGATTATCTCTGGGTGGGGTGATTGCAGAGGACTTTTATTTCCTTTTTCTATTTTTTAAACAATGAATATGTTTCCTTTTAAAAAATATAAAACATACAATTTACATGAAATTACAAAAGGAATTTCTCTTAAACTATAATTCAGAGGGTGAAATACTTATGCACAGATGATGAGAATAGGCATTGATATACGAAAGCTAAATAGTCAGAACCTACACACAATTAGAGCTCTTTCTACCGGCAGTATCTGAGCCTTCCTGTTAGCTCCATTTCTTGTAACTACCCCCCCAACACCACCAAGAAAAAACAGTAGACCCTAAATGTAGCACCACAATTCCTGTGGTGCCAGTTTTAAGGTGCCAAATGGCCCTGTCCCCTGATTTAATACCTTTGTGCAAACCTGTCCCATCTCATGTGAGCTGGACTTGGTGACTATCTTCAGTCAATAGAATTAAACAGAAATCACATGGTAAAATAGAAACTAGGTCATAAAAGTAGTATGACATCACCCGGAATCTCTCTATCACTCTAGTTGTCATGGCAAAAAACCACTTAGACAGACTATGAAGAGATACATAGGGTGAGAAACGGAGGCCTTCAGCCAACAGCTGGGAGAAGCTGAGTCCCGTCAACAATTCAAAAGACTGCAGCCCCAGCCAACAGTTTGATGTAACCTCATGAGAGACCCTGAACCAGAACCACCTAGGTAAGCCACTCCCAGATTCATGACCCACAAAATGATGTGGGATAATAGATGTTTGTTGCCACATGCTGGTAAATTTTGGCAAAATCTATTACAAACCAATGCATAACCAATACAGTTTTAAACTTATTTGAGGAGTTCTGTCTCAGGAACAAGTAGCTAAGGAACACTAATCTCAGCCAGCCTTTCCTTCCATGCCAGGCTCACTTGCTTCTGCAATGATAAAAAGATTCCTTGAATCAGCTGTTATGTGGTGCTTTTTTTTCCTTTAATATCAATCATGGTTCTTGTTCTTGGCACTTAGTATCCAAGTCGGATATTTCAAAGACACGTGACAGTTGTTTTTAGGTTGAAATCTTGCCTGAAATAGGGATTCCAGATGCACTGCTTGTTCTGATCTCTGAGTCCTGACTGCTCTTGCATTTAGTTGGTACTTCCTGAATTTTCCGGGCAGAGACCCATGTACTACCTGGACATCTTCCTTGGGCCAGTGATACCACAGTACACATTTGTAAGCACCATTTCTCTAAAACAGTGCAAGTGGGGGGAGTATTTATTGACTGTCAGTGTTTTAGATATGACTTAATTTAATCAAAATGCTCTGAAAAGAAGTATTTTCATTTTGTAGACAAACATTGAAGGTTCAGAAATGGTAAAAAAAAAAAAAATGTCCTGGAGTATGGAGTTGGTAAATGCAAACCCGTATTTGCAACTGGTACATATTTGACTCATATACGCATGTACTTAACCCAAATAATGCATGGTCTCCCTAATAAATAGTTCTTTGTGGTAAGCCAAGGGGGAAAACATCTTTCTGACAGCCCCCTTAGCTGCTTCCCTGAGATCCTTTCACCTGTATATTCATTCCTCTTCAGTGGTCATGATGTGTCTGGAGTTGGTTCCTTCCAGTGGGTTCTTGGTCTCTCTGACTTCAAGAATGAAGCTGAGGACCTTCGCAGTGAGTGTTACATCTCTGAAAGGTGGGACGGACCCAAAGAGTGAGTAGCAGTGAGATTTATTGTGAAGAGCGAAAGAACAAAGCTTCCACAGCATGGAAGGGGACCCGAGTGGGTTGCCGCTGGGTCCGCGGCTTCATTCTTGAAGTCAGTGAGACCAAAAACCCACTGGAAGGAACCAACTCCGGACACAATGACAAACCTGACCACAGAAAGGAAAACGTTACTATTATTCATGCCACTGGCAGGTGGGGTCTGGAATTGTTTTGCATGACACTTTCCCAGTAGATGCTCCTCCTGGGCCTATTCTAGTATATCACTATGATACCTGTCTACCAAAGTTTATCCACGTGCAGTTTCTTCCTAAACTTTACAGTAGGGACTCTGTTCCCCTGCTAGGATGGAAGTCTTCCATGTCCCAATCCCTGATTTAAAACTCTGACAAGCTATGTGGCCAAATCCTTTTCCTGGGTGGGTACTGACCTTGGCTTCCAGACACCTTTCCCCCTTGATTTATTTCCAAGAATGAACAAAGAAGAGCAGATCAGGTACAAATAGACACAACTGTAATATTGTCACTGACTACAGCTTTTGTTTCATTCTATCCCACACTCTGTATTCATTATCCCTTTATCATCTTGGGGTCATTTTCATCGCATTAAACCCCTAAACCAGTTGTTCTAAACTTTAGTGTGCATAAGATTCACCTACTTCACTACTTCTTGCTTCTATGAACTTGGAGAAGACAAAGTTCTTATCTAAGCCTCAGGTTCTTTTTGTAGTGGTGATTTTTAATAAAAACTACCCTATAATGTGGCTTTAAAAATGAAATGAGATAATCCATGGGAAGCTCTTGGTATGCTTCAAGACAAATAGCAAATGATAGTATTCTTTGCTATTAAAAGGCACAGGTGGTGCCTTCGGATGCCCATTTTTAATAAGCAACTCTAGCAATTACAACACAAGTTGCCATTAGAGCATACTATAAGAATTACTAACAGAATATAACTAAACCTTGTTTGGTTATTTTGATATTATTGATCTTATGCATTCCCTAGTTTCTCTTCTCCTTAACTTTTGCATCTAACTCGCCAGGGAATGTTCTCTCTCTTTTCAGAATTTTCTGCTTTATTTCTGAGATGCTAAATAGCTGTGTTTCTCTTGCCAGAGATTTTATTTTATTTATTTTTTCTTTTTTTTATTTTTTCAGACTGACAACCTGGTAATAGTGACTGTGTGGAAAGTGGCCTGCAGCTCTAACCCATATTCTATCAGAGCCCTTTCCTCTAGAGTTAGTCCATAATCTGTATTGGTTCTTGTTTTTTCCATATCCACTCATATAACAAATATTTCAGGATGTAAAGTACATCTTTTTCTGGAATAAGAACCCAAAGATTATGAGCTACTTAGTCATGGAAATGTCTATGGTTTAGTATTAAATTTCAAGACAAACAAAAAGGCACTTCCATTTTGGTTATGATGGATAATAGATTTTGGAATTATTCTTTGCTTGTACAAACAACAATGGCATGAAAAATGGGACAAATAAATGGAACTAGTTTTAGGTCTTGGCAACAGAGATCTCAGAATGCATGTTGTTTTTAAATGTCAGAAACATTCATCACGATAGCCCTTATATTGGAAAATAAAATGTTACAATAATCTTTAAAATTAAAGCAAACACAGTGACTATAATAAAATTGCATTAGAAGCCAATTAAATATTTCTAAAAAATACCCAAAATATTTAGTAATAAATTGGAACAAAGTAATAATCTGTAATAGTATTATTTATAATTAAATCAATACTAAATACTAAATAATGCAAGATAAAATAATAATTACATATAATTTCTAATAGTATAAAATGACTATAATATTTAGATAAAATTTGTGGAATTAAGCTGAAATATTGCTTGGAGAAAAATCTATAACTTCAAATGACTTGATTAAAAATAAGATAGGTTTAAGATTAGTAATGTAAGTTTAAACATTAAGAAACTAGGAAAACAGAGGTAAATTGATATTAAATAAAAGGAAGGAAATAATAAGGATAAAAATAAAAACACATAAACAAGAATAGCAAACAGTCAACAAAAACAAAACGTCATTCATTGAAAGGACCAATAAGATTAATACACCTCTAGATTAAATGATCAAGAAAAGAAAGAGAAAACACAAATTATCAATATCAGGAATGAAGGAGAAAACATCGCCAAGAATTCTAACAATATTACAAGAATCTCAAAAGATAATTACGAAATCTTTTGTGCCAATAAACTCTTCAACTTAAATTAAATAGAAAAATTCCCTGAAGTCATATTCCCAAAACTGTCTCAAGACAAAATAGAAAAAGCTGTGTATCTATTAAAGAAAGCTAGTTTCTAGTTAAACATATTTTATTCAAGGAAACTCTAGGCATACATAGCTTCCTTGTTATATTCAGGCAAATATTTAAAGTACTGCACATCTGTTTTTAAGAACCTAGAGAAGGAAACACTTTCCAATTCATTTTTTGAACTATCATTACTGTGACAACAAAACCAGACAGGTATTACAATGAAGGAAATCTCAAGATGGATCTCTCTCAGGAGCAGATGCAAAAATTCTTAACAAAATAAATATTAACAAATCATATCTGATAATAGACTGTAATCAAGTCACATTTATTCAAGGCATGCAAGGTTGGTTTAACATTGCAAAGTGAATCAATATACATTACCATATGAACAAATTAAGAAAATAATGTATTTAGTCATTTTGACAAATGCAGAAATATTATTTAATACAAATTCTCAGCAAACTTAGAACACATGGGGACTTCCTCAGCCTGATAAAGACATGTATAAATAATCTTCAGCTAAGATCTTATTTAATAGTGAAGCCATAATAAAAAACAGGACAATAATATCCATCCATTAAGAGGGATATTGCCTACCCCATTGTGTTGGAGTGCCTGGCCAGTGCAATAAGAAAACAAGCAAGCAAACAAATAGTATGTGTAGTTTTTGCAATAACATAAAGATGATAAAGGTTGAAAAATAAGCTGAGGGATAGATTTATAAGAACTTAAAAAGCATTGCTGAAATAAATTTAAAAATTCAAATAAATGCAAAAATATACCATATTCACAGTTTTGAAGATTGAACATTGTTCCTGGGTTGGTTGTTTTCAGATTGATAAATAGATTTTATACAACACTCATAAAATTACAGTAGAGTTTTGCCACAGTGATTTAAAAGTCATATGTTCATTGTAAAAGTCATGTATTAATTTCAAAAGTTATAATTGCCAAAACTGTTTTAAAAAGGAACAAAATTGAATTTAATATAAAGCTTCAGTGATCAAGGGAGTGTGAATTTTGCATAAAGATAAACAAATAGATTAATGTAACAGATTATAGTTTCTACAAATATACGTATAATTATCAAGTTGATTAATTCTCAACAAAAGGCAACAAACCAATTCGATGAAGAAAATTAACATTTTAAATAAGTTATGTAGAATCAAATCGATAGCCGTAGGGAAAAACTATTCCCAACCCTTGGTTCATCCTATGTGCAAGAGTAAATTTGAATGGATCTGACGCATGAATTTTAAGGTTAAAATTATGGTTCCTAGAGGAAAACAGGAAAGACATCTTTGTGATCGAGACAAAGTAGAAAAAGACTTTTTTGAAAGCACAGTTCCATAAAACATTAAAAAGTGATGAATTGAACTTTATAAAAATTAAGTTCCTCAGTTCATCAAATGACTCTTAATAAAATTAAAATGTATCATCAGCACAGATATCTGAGAAAGGACGTTTTCCAGAAAAAAAGAACTCCAGCAATTTAAAAAAAAGGGAATGATACCTAAAGGCCAATAAGCACATTACATTTTTTAATGTGCTCAGCATTATTAGTCAAAAGAGAAATGCAAATTCAAATCAAATTATGATATCATACAAATCCACAGGAATAGCTAAAGCCACTGCACCAAAATGTTGGTGAGAATGTGGAGCTATAAAAACTGTTTTGTTTTGTTTTTTTTGAGAATGTAAAACATTACAAGCATTTTGCAGTACTCTGGTAGTTTCTTACAAAGGTAAATATTCAGTGATCAAACTATTCCACTACTAGTTATTTAAAAAAGAGAAATCAAAACAAATGCCACAATAAGACTTTTATGAGAATGTTCAGAGCAGCTTTATTCATAATATACAAATAAAACTAAAAATAATTCAAATATCTATTAACAAGACAAGGAATAAATAAAGGATGATAGATTTATAAAATGAAATACCATTCAGGAATATCAATATTTGTATGAATGAAATGACATGGGCGAATCTTAAAAACATGATGTTGAGCTAATACATTCTGACCAAAACAGTGTGTATTGTAAGATTTCGTTTATTTGAAATTCTATTATAGGCAAAGCTTAATTTATGGAGATAGAAATCAGAGTAGCAGTTGCCCCTGGGTGGGAGTTTGAAGCCAGACTGCCTTGGGAGGTGGCAGAGAGTCCAGGCTTTCCAAGATGTTGCAAATGTTCTCTTCTGACTGGGGAGAGGTTATATGAGTATATGCATATGTTAAAACATATTGCAATGTAAATTTAAATTCTATGTGTTCCACTCTATGTAACTATATTGGTGTACTTACTCTGTCATAACAGAATACCATAGACTGAGTGGGTTAAACAACAGAAATTTATTTTCTCACAGTTCTGGAAGTCAGAAGTTCAAGAACAAGGTGCCTTCAGAGTTGGTGTCTGATGAGGCCACTCTGTCTGACCTTTGCTGTGTGCACACTAGGGAGAGAGAGAGCTCTAGTATCTCTTCCTCTTCTTCTAAGGACACCAGTTCTACTCAGTTAGGGATCTACTTTTATGACCTCATTTTACTTTACCTTCTTAAAGACTGTACCTACAAAAATCAAAAAAGAAAAAGAAAAAAATTTTATCTTCAAAAAAGTCACACAGAGAGCTAAAGGTTCAACATATGAATTTGGGAGAGACACAATTTAGTTCATGACAGAAACTTATAGACTTACAATGGAAAAAAAAAAGGCAGGGAAAAGATACATTTATGTTCTAAGGGAAGTTTCATTTCTAGTTATATTAAAACTAAACATTATTATTATTATTATTATTTGAGACAGTGTCTCACACTGTCGCCCAGGCTGACGTACGGTAGTGCGATCTAGGCTCACTGCAGCCTCCTCCTCCTGGGTTCAAGCAATTCTCCCACCTCAACTTCCCTAGTAGCTGGGACTATAGGCATGCACCACCACACCTAGCTAATTTTTGTATTTTTTGGTAGCGACAGGATTTCACCATGTTAGCCAGGCTGGTCTCAAATTCCTGACCTTAAGTGATCCACCTGCCTTGGCCTCCCAAAGTGCTGTGATTACACACGTGAGCCTGGCCCTAAATATTAAATATTAAAATACATTTCATTTCTAGCGATATAGAAATTAAAGTGATAAAACATCCAGGGTCACATATTTATCAACAAGTATAGTAACAAATGCTCTGAAGAATCACTCAAAGGAAGCTGATTAAATAGCTTGAATTCAACACAATTGAGCTGTTTCCACTATGCTGGTCTTACTGGCAATGACACTTTAGTTAAGAAAGGAGTGAGGTAGTTTACCTTTAAGTGAGGCTTCGATTTTGCCAACTTAATACAGAGCCACATCTACCACCATAAATTATACCTCTCACTAATCCATTTGTCATTCTGACATATTAGGATGATTTTTCAAGATTCCACATCAATCACACACCTTCATGTATTACATATGTGGCAAATTACTATTTGATAAAATCTAATTTAACTCCATGCAGTCAATGTTCCATAGGAAATAAGCTCTTGAAGGCTGGGCAAAATTGAGAAGCTTGAAATATTATTATATGTTTGTTTCCTTCTACTCCACGGGAATCATTGTGTAAAGACCCATAGGAAATGCTTTCCCAGATGTCCTCCCAGGAATATCTCCTGTGCTACAACTGGAAAAAGTAATATTCTTTCTTCTATCTTTGCATTAAACATATATTAAGCATGTTTTCTCTTTCTAAGCACTGCAGTGGGTGTTGGTCATAAGAAATAAACACAAGTAATTTTAGCCATGAGAACACTCACACACCCATCATTCTCTGAGATATGGTGGTTTCCAGCAGAGACAAGATTGTGAAACTCTGTCTTGGGCTAATGAGGAAAACAGATGTGTGAACTTTGACCGAGTAAACTGCAGTTTACTTGGTAGAGGTAGAGTGAGAAACGGCAAGAAAATCCCAGGTACAAGGAATAGCAGTGAAGCTTTTAAGACTTGAAAAGAGCATGGAGCATTTCTAGAATTTGGTGGCTCTGTGTGCCTTTGTGGAAGATGAGATGGGAAAGGTAGGGAGAAGACAGAATGTGTTGAACAGTGTCAGATATAATGCTTTCATTCTTCTAGACTTTAGTGAGCTTAAGAGAATTTTTAAACTGAATTTTATCACTAGATTTTTCTCTCAGAAAGGCTGGAGTCCCAACTATAAGGGGGGTGGGGGGAAGGGATCTAGCTATAAAACCACTGTCATTGGGAAACTGGATTACATAGAGGCCAGCACTAAGGTTGTTTCCAATTATTTTATTGATTGCTTTAATACTTAGTAGACCACATGGAATCAGCTAATGAGATAGTTACAAGGAGTATATAGAGAACACATTGACATCTCAATAATCTAAGAGCATATAACCCATTAGTGGAGGCAGACAGGTGAATGAGTACTTAAAGATATCAGTGGCATCTTGATATTTTTTCACAATCACTGTATTTCCAATGTCTTCAGTGAGCAAAATAATACCAACTTCTCACCTTTATTAGGCATTTTGTAATTTCCAAAGCATGTCTATATACATTTTCTCACTTGAGCTTCACAAAAGCCTCTGTAATGCAGGAAGTTATCCTAGGAAGAAACTGGGGCTTATACAGAGGAAATGATTTGCATAACAGCCTAAGAGTAGTCAGGAACAGAGTTGAAGCCCGAATGCAGTATTTATTCCAGTGCACTGCACAGCTTCTCTGTGAACTCTAGTTCAGCATTTACAATCATCTTCTTTATTTGTTTTGAATCTTCAAATCCTGATTGTTTACCCAGCAGGTCCATTGGCCCTCTCTGACCTCTCCTTTCCCATGGGTGTGCTGGTGACTCTCAGTCTTCTAGAGCTACACTGCTGCCCAGCCCTGCTCCATAGTATTTTGTGTCTTCCCGATTCCTGTTTGTATCATCAGCCCCTGACCCACAACTTGAGCATCCCAAATCCTTGGGCCTATCTTGTGCTCCATTTGACTGTCTCCTTCTTACACCTGGACTTGACCTACTTGAAGAAAATTTTCAAGGGGCAGAGAATTTCTCCTCAAGATCAATATTTTGTTTTAACTCTAAGCCTAGGTACTTGGATTCAATCAGGTCTTCTTCTTTTGTTAATGGATCTCAAGTGCAATTGTATTATTTACAATCCTTGGCCATGCAATGTATCATTGGTCTGCGGATTACATTTTTTTAAATTTTCAAAAAGTGATTACAATTAATTTGAAATATATAGACATCCATGAACCCACAGTTAAGGAAGAACATTAACAATAACTGTATGGGATTCTCTTGCATTTATTTTTCTTATGTAACCCCATCTCAAGTAACCACCATCCAAAATTCTCTGTGCATCATTTCCTTGTTTTCCTATTTGTGTGTGGCATTTCAAACAAGCACTTGTTTGTTAATAATTGTATTCAACTTTATTTTTAAAAAGGATTTACAGCATACATAATATTTTTCAACTTATTTTAAAAATTTGAATATATTTTTATAATTCATCTATACTGTTCATTATTATTATACCACATGTATTTTTAGGGCCATAGTAGTAAATATACAACAGTTTATTCATCTCATATCTTCTCTATTGGCATTAGGTTGTTTACAGGTTTTTGCTAGTTTCAAAGATTTTGTGCATAATAGTGGACATATATCTGGTGAGCCTTTTTAAAAGGTTCCCTTGGTTCTACATGTAGAAGCAAAATATGTACTTTTCTCGGTATTTGAATATACAAGTTTACAATACTCAACTGTTTTCTTAAGAGATCCAGCCAAGTTTACATATCAACCAGTAATAGTTAAGAGATGCTATAAATTTGTATCTTTCTAGCATTTGATATTGTCAGACTTTTGAAATTTCACTAATCAACTGACTCTAAAATATAGTAGCATATCATGGTCTTAAACTGCATCTTTCTCAACACTAATGGAGCTGGATATATCCTCATATTCTACAAACCATACATATTTTTATATTTTATGACAAACTTATTCAAACTGTCCATATTTCCCTGGGGTTTGTGTTTTTGTTTTAAACTTATATAAGTTCTTTATATAGTCTTTGTTGTGTATCTTAAATATGCTTTCTCTCAGCTTCTAGCTGATCTCTGAAATAAATATGATGTACTGTAAAAAGACTAGTTTGAAGAAAAACTGTGTCATAAATTTTAGTGTTGACACTTATTCAATGTGTGACCTGTGGTTATTCAGCACCTCTTGACTTAAGTTGTATGTTAAGTGGTCAAAAATTCATGCTGCTAGTGATAATTAGGAATCAAATAACATTGTTGAGCTCTTATTATATGCCAAACACTGTGCCAGGCCCTTGGTTAGGGAGAGGTGACACATTCTCTGACCTCACCATGAGTATGATGTAATGAGAAGCGGATGAACAAACAATTATTGTGAACTGTAATAGTGTGACGCAGTTGATAAGCACAGGTGCTGTAGAAGCTTGAATCCAATCTAAAACAGACTTTGCAAGAAAAGGCTGGCAGTATGGCCATGTATTTATTCAAGCATACATGCATTCATTTACCAAACATACAATGAATACCAACTCTGTGTCAGATACTTTGCTAAGCGCCATGTGTTATAAATGGAATTCACATGAATTAGAAAATGGTTAACTTTTGGGGAAAAGAGAAAATAGAGTGTTAAAGAACTCCCAGGTTTTTACCTGTGTGAACTGTGTTTATGCACAAGGTGTGGTCCCTACTTTAGGCTTTAATCTCACCTCCTATTATTCAAAGCTCATTGGTCCTACTAAATTATCAGCTTGTTAATAAAATTAGTATGGAAGATTATATTTTTGTTCTCAATTTTTTACTCCTTTTCTGCAATAAGATTAAACAATTGGGTCGCCTGACATGTGACTTACCCTGTGACATTGACCTTGGCCATATGACATACTTTGGTCAATTAGGTGTGAGCACATATTTTTCTTGTCAGAGACAGTGCTTTAAGTGTTATTGCATTTTGTGGCTCAGTGTCCTTGAGTTTCTGCCATGGTCCATGGCAGGAATTCTCCTGCAGTTTGGGTGCACACATAGAGCATTTCTTAACAAAGCCTCTGCCAATCTGCCCCCCACTGGCAGAACACCCTAAAACCTTGATGGATTCCTGCTTACTTTTCCCATCAGTTGAAATGTTACCTCCTGCAGAAAGTCTTTGCCATACCCACTGTGTATCTTCCCACTCTCCCTTTAGACTGAGTGCTCCTTAAAATCAGGAACCTGTTGATTTCATTTTTCTATCATTGTCCGCCAGCCAATGTTTGATACAAAGGAGGTATTCTGCAAAGAGTTGTTGAATGAGTGTATGAATGAGAGGCCTGAGATTCCCAAGAGAGAGGACTTGGAGTCTCATGCACAAACTTTTTCACACACATTCACTCCTGACTGTTGAGTTTTATGAATATTTTAGTAACCTACAGAAAAAAAGGTAATTGTGGCTGGGTTGACTTCGGGAATCACTGCATAACAGAATTTTTCTAAAAAATGCACCCTTGAAAGATTTTGTCATAATAAATCATAGCAATAACAATTGTGCATAATTTTATTTTTTGACCATTTATTTCATTCCACAAATATTCATAGAGTGACTCTTATGTACCAAGTTTTTCATTTTACAATTGAAATAACTGAGTACCTAAAAAGGAAAAAGACTTGCCTTGTTCAAGATTAATAACTCTGAATTGTAACTTAATGATCTCTGGGGAATAGGGGACTCCCTGAAAACAAATTAAATGTAGATGTTCTGGAAGACCCTACTTCTTCTTCCTCCAGGTTTCACATTCAAAAATGGAAGTGGATTTTGTACTGAGACAGATCAGAACTCTAGTGCATTTGTACATGTGTATGAGAGTGTGTGTGTGTGTGTGCATGTGTCTGTGTGTCTCTGAGTATGTAACAATGTGTGTGAGTGGGTTTGTCCATATGTGTGTACGTGTGCGTGTGTGTGTGACCCAAAATCCAGGAATTCCACCCTGCTGAGCAAAATGCATTTCATCGGTATTTATTCATACATACTACTGAAATTTGAACTGTCTTTTGAAGTTGACAAAGTATTTTAAAATTCATTATATTTTGTGCTAGGCAGAGGTATTCTAATCTTTTTCATTTCAGAAAAGGTAACCAAAACAAATATAATGACTACCATGGATTCAGAAATATCAGAGTGCCAGGCTCTGATCACAGGGCTTTGCAGATTTTTAACTCAGCTAACACTCATATCAACTACGTAATATCGACTCTATTGATATATATTCACAGTCTTATGTTAGTATCACAACCAATTAATATCACCCACATTTATCTGATGAGGAAACTGAAACATAGTGTATTCAGTAACCTGCCTCAGGCCACACACATAGCTGGTAAAATATGGTACTGTGATTTGACCTTGGCACTCTGACTCCAGAGCGAAACTCTGAACTACTCCAAGATACTAGTGATGCTTCATCCATCATTTCCCAACCTGTAGGTGGAAGATCAAACTTCCGACTTAAAATTTGTAACTTTTCTCATCCTTTTTTAAAGTGTCATATCCCTGCTAAACATTTTCATTTACAAAGCACATTTACCATAATTCATTTATTTATAGAACAACAGATGGGTGAAACAAATAAAATTACCTTTCTTCAGTTCACAGGTTAAAAACTGGGTTTCAGGCTCAGAGTATTCAAGAGGCTCACCTGGGGTTATACCGGCAGTTAGCAGCAGACCTGGGACCAAAACCCAAGACACACAAGATGCAAGGATCCTCAACTCATATGACCTCTGTGGTCCACGTGCTTATTTTGAGTTTTGCTATTTGAGTGAGCTATGTTTACAGATGTCTTGACCAGTGTGGGCTGCTATAACAATGTCTCATAGATTGAATGGCTTATAAACAACAGGTATCTGTTTCTCACAGCTCTACAGGCAAGAAATCCAAGGTCAGCATACCAGCATGGTCAGATTGTCATGAGGGCCCTCTTTCAGATCGCAGATGGCCACCTTCTTGTAGCCCCACATGGAAGGAAGGAAAGAGAGCTATCTAACTCCTCAGCCTCTCCTTATAAGAGTACTAATCCCATTGATGAGGGCTCCACCCTTGTGACCTAATTACCAGCCAAAGGCCCCACCTCTGAATATCATCACATTGGGATTAAGGATTCAACATATATGAATTTGGTGGGGAGGAATACAAACATTCTGTTCATTGAGACAGACACGGTATAATTTCTAACTTTACCTTAATAAAAAGATAAACCAAAGTGACCCAGAATGTCATAACAAACAAGCCATGACCATTGTGCCACTCGGTTCTTAGAGCAGACGTCATGGAAATGGGCCAGATGTAAGGTGATTGCAGTATTTGGAGATACGTAGTTGAAAATAACACTTGCAGCCCCCATGTGCCCAGAAGTTTGTATCTCAAAGCAAATAGAAACAATGGAATGTTCACAGTGCTGAGAGCCAGGGCGATAAAGGCTGACTCAGTGAGCAGGGGAGAACCTTACTGGAATTCAGTAGCAGAGGTTTTGATAGGCACCATTTAATTAAGTGTTATTATATCAGACCCATGGACTGTTAACTCTTTTGTAAGTTAGTTCAACTTTCATGTCAGGTAAAATGTGGCTCTTTTTTGTATTGGGATCATAGGCCAATCCATATTATGTATCAGTTATCTATAGTTAACATTAATTGTGACAAGCTGTGCTGTTGAGTTATCTCAAGTTATAGGACTATTATATAGCTTTGCTGAAGTTGCACAGCCAATTCAAGAGTAGCTTCAATTGCTAATGAATGTAGTTCCTTTTTTTCAGTCATTTTTCTCTTACACCGTTAGCCATCCAATCTATTAGTCATTCCAACTACAAATTCCAAACCTAGATTTCCGTGTTGCCTGACATTTTTCAGAGCTTGTCTATAGGTATTTTCTCACAGTCTTCTACAAAAGACTTAGAAATAGATATCACTGTTTCCTTTTTAAAATTTAAGAATTCTCTTTTAGAATTCCTAAGGCTGGAGAAATATAGATACTTGCCTGAGGTCACATGAAGAATGCAGCAGAATCTGATCAGAATGCAGGAGAATTTTAACTCCAACTTGAGACTTTTTCTTCTGTCACACAGGGGGTCCTGATTAAAAACAAAAACAGGCAGACCATTCTTCCAACGCCTGAATATACAAAATGCAAATATATACAAAGATGCCTATATATACAAACATGTAAAGAAATTCGGATTCTTCACTACTATGCTCATATTATCTCAGAGCTGGCTGACTCTGTTAATGCCACTCTATTAATCCTCTTATTGACTATAGGATAAAATAAAGCCCTTACTCCTCAACCTGACTTTTACCATCTGAACCTTGTCTATTTCTGCAGTCTTATCACCAACTCTTTTCCTGTGCTCACTGCTCCTTCCATCACACAGGATGACTTATAATTTCAAACCATGTCCATGTTGTCTAGTAATTCTTCCTGCATTGTCCCTCCAGACAGCCTTGCAATCCCTTTTCCATATGCTTGGTTAAAACTTACTGTTCATGATTACTCAGATCATTTGTCAATTAATTAAGTATACCCTTTGGATTCCATCTTTGTGCCATATATAGTGTTAGGCCAGGGGCATTCAATCTTTTGGTTTCCATGGGCCACATTGGAAGAAGAAGAACTGTCTTGGGCCACACATAACATACACTAACACTAAAGATAGCTAGTGAGTTTAAAAAATTACAAAAAAGACCTCATCAACTTTTAAGAAAGTTGATGAATTTGTGTTGGGCCACACCCAAAGCCATCCTGGGCCACATGCAGCACACGGGCTGCAAGTTGGACAAGTTCGTGCTAGGCGCTGAAGGTCTAGATAGAGTGACCAATTGACCTGGTTTGCCAGGAACTGAGGGAGCTTCTGGGTTAAAGAATGTATAGTGCCAAAAGTATAATAGTCCTAGGCAAAAAGTTGGTATACAATATCTAGAGGACAAATTGACTCCTCAATTTCATCCTCTCATCCCTAGGCATTTGGATATTGCCTCCTCTGGGTTGCCTGGTTCCTGTCCCTGCATTTATCTTATTGCTTTAATTTTTGGTGTATCAACTGTCCACCTCCCAAAAAACTGTGTGATATGGTTTGGTTTGGCTCTGTATCCCCACCCAAATCTCATCTTGAAGTATAATTCCCATGTGTCCAGGGAGGGTCATTATGGGAGGTGATTGGATCATGGTGGTGGTTTCCCCCATGCTGTTCTCATGATAATATGAACGCTCTCATGAGATCTGATGGTTTAAAAAATAGCAGTTTTCCCTGTGCTTTCTCTTTCTCTCCTGTTGCCTTGTGAAGAAGGTTCTTGCTTCTCCTTTGCCTTCTGCCATGATTGCAAGTTTTCTGAGGCTTCCCCAGCCATGCAGAACTGTGAGTCAATTAAGCCTCTTGTGTTTGTAAATTACCTATTCTCAGGTAGTATCTTTATAGCAGTGTGAAAATGAACTAATACAGAGAATTGGTAACAGGAATAGGGTACTGCTATAAAGATAACCTGAAAATGTGGAAGCGAATTTGGAACCAAGTGACAGGCAGAGGTTCGAACAGTTTGGAGGGCTGAGAAGAAGACAGGAAGGTATAGGAAAGTATGGAACTTCTTGAGACTTGTTGAATGGTTTTGACCAAACTGCTAATAGTGATATGGACAATGAAGTCAAGGCTGAGGTGGTGTCAGATGGAGATGAGGAAGTTGTTGAGAAATGGAATAAAGGTAATTCTTGTTATGCTTTACCAAAGAGAATGGCAGCATTTTGCCCCAGCCCTACAGATCTGTGGAAATTTGAACTTGAGATAGATAATTTAGGGTATCTGGCAAAAGAAATTTCTAAGCAGCAAAGCATTCAAGAAGTGAGCTGTATTGTTCTGAATGCTTTCAGTTATATGCATTTACAAAAAGATGGTTTCAAATTGGAACTTATGTTTAAAAGCAAAGCAGAGTATAAAGGTTTGGGAAATTTGCAGCCTGACTATAAAGAAAAAACTCATTTTCTGGGGAGGAATTCAAGCTGGTTGCAGAAATTTGCATAAGTAATGAGCCAAATGTTAATAGCCAAGTCAATGGGGAAAATGTCTCCAGAGCACGTCAGAGATCATAACAGAAGCCCCTCTTATTACAGGCCCAGAGACTTAGCAGGGAAAAATGGCTTTGTGGGTTGGGCCCAGGGCCCTTCCTCTCTGTGCAGCTTTGGAGCTTGGTGTCCTGTACCCCAGCCACTCCAGCTGCAGCCATGGCTAAAAGGGGCCAAGATACAGCTCACGCCATTGCTTCAGAGGGTGTAAGCCCCAAGCCTTGGTGGCTTCCACGTAATGTTGCATCTGTGGGTGCACAGAAGAGTTGAGCTTTGGAAACTTCTGCCTAGATTTCAGAGGATGTATAAAAATGCCTGGATGTTCAGGCAAAAGTCTGCCAGAGGGGTGGAGCCTCATGGAGAACCTCTGCTAGGGCATTACAAAGGGGAAATGTGGGGTTGAAGCCCCAACATAGAGTTTGCATGGGGGCACTGCCTGGTGGAGCTGTGAGAAGGCTGCCATACTCCAGACCCCAGAATGGTAGATCCACCAACAGCATGCACCATGTGCTTGGAAAAGCCACAGGCATTCAATACCAGACCATGAAGGCAGCTGCAGGGGCTGTACCCTCCAGAGCCACAGAGGCAGAGCTTCCCAAGGTCTTGGGAGTCCACCCCTTGCATCAGTGTGCCCTGGATGTGAGACATGAAATCAAAGGAGATTTGGGAGCTTTAAGACATAGTGATTGCCTGGCTGAGTTTCAGACTTGCACGGGGCCTGTGGCTCCTTTGTTTTGGCCAATTTCTCCCATTTGGGAAGGGAACATTTACCCTATGCCTGTACCCCCTTTGTATCTTGGAAGTAACTAACTTGCTTTTGATTTTACAGGCCCTTAGGTGGAAAGGACTCTCCTTGTCTCAGATGAGGCTTTGGACTTAGACTTTTGAGTTAATCCTGGGTTAAGAACTTGAGGGATTGTTGGGAAGGCATGATTGGTTTTCAAATGTGAAAAAAAAAAATGAGATTTTGGAGGGTCCAAGGGCAGAATGATATGGTTGGGATCCCTGCCCCCACTCAAATCTCATCGCAAATTGTTATCTCCATGTGTCAATGGAGGAACCTAGTGGTAGGTGATTGGATGATAAGGGTGGTTTCCCCCATGCCGTTCTTATGATAGTGAAGAAGTTCTTGTGAGATCTGATGGTTGAAAAATGGCAGTTTCCTCTGTGCACTCACTCTTTCTCCTGCTGCCTTGTGAAGTAGCTCCTTGCTTCTCCTTTGCGCTATGCCATGATTGTGAGTTTCCTGAGGCCTCCCCAGCCATGCAGAACTGTGAGTCAATTAAATCTCTTTTATTTATAAATTACCCAGTCTCAGGTAGTATCTTTATAGCAATGTGAGCATGAACTAATACACTGTGAAACACTGAAGGCTAATGGTGGAGGAGGATCATGTACCTTCTTTACTCATCCCAGATCCTGGCTCTGAGCCTGTATATAAGAAGTGCTCATTGAATATTGGCAAATGATTTTGCAGAAAAGACCTTATATTCTTTCAGTGGACACTCAGGAATTGGATAGTGCATGTGTTCTGTAAGATGGGAGCCATCAGTGCCCTGATATATTGAAGGGTCATTTCCTGAACCCAGATATGCTCCATTCTCTCAGTTTCTTTAGTTGTATAGAAAAAAACAAGTTTGGATGAGATCACTTCAGACAGTACATAAAATGGCTATTTCTGTTTTTGTTTGTTTGTTTTTGTTTTGTTTTTATTTTGTTTTGTTTTTGAGACGGAGTCTTGCTCTGTCGCTCAGGCTGGAGTGCAGTGGCCCGATCTTGGCTCACTGCAAGCTCTGCCTCCCAGGTTCACGCCATTCTCCTGAAAATGGCTATTTCTGAAAAACACATAAAGAAGGTGAATTGCTGAGAGAAGAACTAGAATGAAGAATAAGAGCAGTGGGGAGGTGTATAATAAGTGGTGCAATTAATGCTTTTTATATTCAATATGTAATTATAGCAGTGATACAACGATTCTTAGAGAAATGGCTAAATCTACTCACAAAAATGGCAACTTACTCAGAATGTTTTAGAGTCAAGTTTCAGGAAATAAATCAAGATAAGAACTGTTCCAAACTCATACAAACTGTTCCAGAGAACTTGGAAACAGATGATTCACTTGAACTTATTTTATGAAGCTCAGATAATCTTGGTATCAAACCAAGCCAAGACAGATGATAAATGAAAATTATATAACAATTCAAGTCATGGACATAGTTGTAAAAATTTTAAACAAAATATTAACAAATTGATTCCAGTTATATATGAAAGATTCAGGACTCATTTGGGTGTATGCCAGGAATGCTGGTATAGTTTAATATTAAAAAATATTTTAAAGTAATTATCTTCATTAGTCCATTAAAGGAGAAGAACCATAAAATCACTTCAATAGATTCAAGAAAACATTTGCTAAATTAATTTTTTAATAGAAAACCTAAAACATTTAGGCAAAAAACATATAGGCAAGCATTTTAATAATCCTGGATTATAAATACATACAACATAATGAACTCTACATAAAAGACACCTTAAAAAGTGAAACAAAAGATCATAAACTGTAAGAATATATTTTCAATGTACAACCAACAAAGAACTAACATCATCAGTTTACATAAATCCTGGACCATACCTCTATTTTAGTACTAACACATAAATATATAGAGTTGCTTTTTTGCTTGTTTGTTTTTAGGAGATGATGAGCTCCTGAGCGAGACTTGTGTTTGTGTCATTTTGCATCCGCAGCACTGAGAAGAGTACCTGGCACTTATTGGTGCACAGACAATGTTTACTGCATGATTAGAAGGTTTAACCGGAAAAACCTACTAACCTCTGGTATGTGTGGTCCACCAGGTACAAGATAATGTGCTGAGTCACCTTCAGTGGTTTATAAATGGTTAACCATTCACATCATTCAGGGCTTTAGGCTGAAACAATACAAACTCCACTAGACAGTTTAGGATGCTATGACAAAATGCTATTGATTGAGTGGCTTAAACAACAGACACATTTCTCACAGTTCTGGAGACTGAGAAGTCCAGAGCAAAGTACCAGCAGATCTGGTGTCTGGTGAAGATCCACTTCCTGAAGGTTTCCAGATGGACATCTTCTCCTTGTCTCCTCGTATGACTAAGAGCAGAGAAAGAGGAAGCAATTTCTTTATAATTCTCCTTACAAGGGCATTAATCCCATTTATAAGGACTCCACCTGTATGATCTAATCATCTCCCAAAGGCCCTACCTTCTAATACCATCCCATTGAGCATTATGGTTTCAACATATAGGTATTTTTTTGAGTTGGAAGGGGACATAATCATGCAGTCCATACCACAACCAAGTGAATGCTTCTTTAGGCAGAAAAAAAAACTCCTTACTGAGAAGATAGGGAGTGATTCATAGATTTCCAGGAAGATTGGAGAATCAGGCTCAAAAGAATAGAAATAAGGAGAGGCTTCTAAGCCAGAACCATGGCACAAATGAAGCTGCAGACTTAATCTAGTGAAGGCCTGAATGCTGTTGCCACTGCTTCCAACACTGCACATGAGATCTCCACTGTGCTGTGGGCCATCCCTGGTAGCTAATTCTCCTACTGCGCCTCCTGCCCACAAGAACATAAAAGTCTCCATTCCTAGGTCTTTTCTATCCCTAAGACCAGACACGTTCCTTAGCTGGTAGGCAAGGTCGCAGCCCTTTATATTTTTCTGAGGGATTGGAAGGTTAAATCTTGGTCTCTATCAACCTGTAATTAGGGACACGATTTGTTTGTATGTAGGCACAGGCTTCAGGTGCTTTGCAGTCCGTGAAACTTTATATGTCTACAACATAGCCTTTCAGCTTTTGGACACTGAAACCCCTTTTTTTCTAGGTCTAAGAGTATAGTCTGAATTCAGATGAAAGAAAGGGGTTCTCAGATTTCTCTTAAGAGTCTGACCTCAGCAACAACCGTCTTAAAACTCCAAGGTTCTCAATTTGGGTGGGAATTCCTCCCGGGAATCATTTAGAAATGTGTTGTGAATTCTGTTTTTTATTATTCACTTTTAGATCTTACTATAATTTGATGTGGGGAGAAAGAGAAGTGAAACAACTCACAATACACACAACACTTTATGAAGCAAAGACTTGTCTTATCTCATGCACACATCTTCTGAACACTTACCATCACTTTCCCTGGGGTGAAAGCCCTCACTGCATGGCTGCTGTCACACTCTATGTGGGGGCCCAAAGCCAGGCTAAACAGTCTGTTGGGGAATTTCAGAACCAAACTTTGTTATTGAACTTGGCAAGGAGAAGGGAAAATAGCTTGATCTGGAAATATGTAGACCTGGATTATAGTCTATTGCATTTAAATTTCTCTTGAATTGAAGGGACTATCTGACACTGGGCCAGGCTCCAGGGCTACAGGCTTCAGAAGACCACTGGCTCTCTACTGCTTACCTACTCCCATGTCTGGGGGGCAATTTCATCATCATTTGAACTTAATAGCATCTTCATTTATTTTATTTTCAATGCTATTTCCGTGTGTGTTTGTGTGTGTGTATATTAACACAGTAACCTTTAGATATTATGTAGCTAGAAAGGTTTTATTCAATAAAGTTATTTTACATCCTAGGCCGGCATGTACTTTACAACACTAATGGTCATTGTGTTTACAATTGTAACCCATTTTACTGACCATATTATTTGCTCTGAGTAAAAATATATGTATATATAAATATACATATAAACCCTACTGAATAAGTATTATCTTTGATCTTAGAATTTAAGCTTTTTCACAACATTGTTTATGGAATTGTATAGTAACTAGAATTCCTAGCTATAACTTCCAGCACTCTTTTCTCTATAGAAGGAATAAAAAAGTCATAATAAGAATAACTAATGCTTACATAGTGCTTGGTGGTTTATGAACATTTTCAAATCTTACATACCAATGAAGTAGGTATTACCAATGTGCCACTGCAGTTTATAGTGTTTGAATCATTTGAGCAGAGCAATGAGCTTACACCAATTGGAGTCAGGATGTCACACCAGGTCTTGAGCCTCCCAAACCTGTTCTCATCACTGCATGGCAATTGCTTTCATCAAATATTATTTTGAAAATCCAGTATCTTCTTCCTATGGTCATTGAGCATCTTTCAACTTGAGGAGGAGAAAAGAAAATAAAAGCATCATATAATTAGATCAGAAAAATACAGAAAAATATATTTTTCTTTTTACTGTTTATATGCAAATATTTGTTGGAGGACATCATCCAAAGTGAAAGGAGAAAAATGTTACTTGAAACCACAATGGTAACAGATATAAAATCACTAAAGGGCAGCTGTGGACACGTAAGTGTGTGGAGTAAGCGTTCTCATTCGTTTGATGATTTCCTGAACTGGGGGCGATTTGATCAGCACATTGGAGGAAGGTGGAGGGAGATAACACAATCGCTGTAATGACCTAATTTTCCAGTAAAAGGGTTTTCAGACTCCTGGAAGAAAACATTGTAGTATATAATGAAAATAAGCTGCAGTGCTGATGAAAACAGTTATCATTGGTGTCGCTTTTCCATATCCAAGGGAAAACCTGGAGATTTATTGCTTGGATCTGACCTAGCTCATATCACCAAAGTCTGATCTCTTCAATACATTTACCATATGTGTAAGCACTAATCTTTTTTAAAAAAATAGGACTTCTATGGGTAAAACGTCAACATAACAATAAAATGAAATAACCATATATGACTCATCACTTTTATAGTTTCTGTTTGTTGGTGTTAGTATTTAAGTGGTTGTCAACAATTTTTGCATACAATAATTATTACACATTTAATCCTGATAAAATTCAGTTAGGTGATTTTTTATATATATATATATATACACACACACACATTCCTATGCAATTATTATTATTATTGTCACTTAAGCAACGATAATAGAGACTGGCAGCAGTTAATTGACTTGCCAAATACAACAAAGCTGGAATTCCACCCTGCTTCTCTGACCCCAAATCCCGAGTTCTTCGAAATTCTTGGTGCTGCCTGTTTTACAGCATATCAAGATTTCACTATAGTACAAAGTAACCCAGTCAATGACCTTTCTCCTCAGTTTTCCTGTTCACACTAAATATGCCATAAATATAGAGCCCCTTCCTGCCATATCCTCTAGTAACCTTAGTCATATTGCTTTGAGCCAATGACTTAACTAATTCTGTTTTCAGGGCTCAGCCATGGAATAAGTGTCATCCATGTGGCTGGTTCGTATTTCTGCTATTCATTTTTCCAAAATCACTAAGTGTCATCTTTGGTCCTTTCGAGTTTAGAGAAAAAAAAAAAAGCAAGAATTTCACTTAGAGTGTGACCTAGAAGTAAATTGTTTCTTAATGGGTAATAATCATGAAATAAATCTGATTTTTTAAAACTTAAGGTTTTGAGCCAATAAATCTTAAATTATATGCCTGCAGAGTACAAGGGCAAGTGGGTTGGCCATATAAATGTTTTGCAAATACAGAGAAAAAGCTAAGTTAACTTTTTTAGAATTATGTTAGTCATGAGGTATTTTTCCTTAATTTCTTTCTGATAATGTTAGCTACTCTTATGTGCAAACAGAAAAAAACTGAATGCACATAGTGTAAGTAAGCAGACATCAACAACAGCTACAAAAACAAAAGCAGTGACAGTTTGGTTGAAAAGCTGTCTACTAACTACCTTCTCTCTAGTGCCCATCATAATAAGATGACTTTTATACACCATGTGGGCATCAAATCACATTTTCTGATAGCAAATACTTTCTTATTTTACATGATGAAATTAAATACATGATAAAACCATTATATCACAGAATTCTATAAAAACACTCTGAATTCCAGGAGTGTTATCACATAAATGGGTTTCTGATCCACTGAACTAGATATTAAATATCTCTTACAGTGGTGGTGGTTTATAGTTTTATAGTATGCAATGTGCTTTTTGAAATCAGGACTTTCCTAGAAAATAAGTCAGATAAGATCATCCTTATATGTATAAATTGAGGATGAAAATATAAAGATACCCAGAAGACTTTTATCATGACAAAACTTTATGGGGAAAAAAAAAAACTCTTGAGAAAGTTTATCCTCCTCCTCCTCTTCTTCCTCCTCTCTCTCTCCCTCTTCTTCTACCTCTCTCTCTCCCTCTTCTTCTCCCTCTCCCTCTCTCTGCTTCTCCTTGTTCTTCTTCTTTGTGTAGGAGTCTGAAGCATTTAGCATCATCACTGGGCATATAGTGGATGTTTACAGAAATGTGTATACAAAATCTGCTGTTCAAGGGTGAGTTTTGTAGTCTGTACTCCATTTCAAGCCCTGTGTGATTTGTCACTCTAATCTCAAATAGCTTTTTTTTTTATGTAGGGTAGTATATGAATGTTGGGCAAACATTAAGTGTAAGTGCACAGAGTTCAAGCACTGTGAGAGATGCATCGTGTACAAGTATGGAAGAGAAAATGATGAGAAATCATTAAGCATGATGGCTCTAAGAGTAGCAGACAGAGGATTCAGGCAAGTTGGAAGAGTGGGAGCTACGAGCAGAAAAGCCAGATTAAGGGTATCGTAATACCTAAGGTAAAGTGTAATAAGCCACGTGAACAGAATCAGTGGAAGTCAGCTTGAACAAGCAAAAGGAAACTTAAATCAGTTTTAGATGGCAAAAGTAACAAACTTTCTGCCAGATAAAATAAGGGTCAGTCAATGGAAAAGGGTATTTTAGTATAACTACATAAATAAAGAAGTCTTTAGAAAAAAAGTTTGTGTTGGGAGGCCAAGGCAGGTGGATCAAGAGGTCAGGAGATTGAGACCATCCTAGCCAACACGGTGAAACCCCGTTTCTACTAAAAATACAAAAAAATTAGCCGGGCGTGGTGGCAGGCACCTGTAGTCTCAGCTACTCGGGAGGCTGAGGCAGGAGAATGGTGTGAACCCAGGAGGCGGAGCTTGCAGTGAGCTGAGATCGCGCCACTGCACTCCAGCCTGGGTGACAGAGCGAGACTCCATCTCAAAAAAAAAAAAAGGAAAAAAGAAAAAAGTTTGTGGAAAGAAGACCTGGGTTTGAGAACACTGAATTTGAGGGGCTTGAGGGATACACAGGTAGATCTATCTAATCAGAAATGACTTTGTACTAAGTAACTAGCAACAGTGGGGCTGTAGGGTCAATCCTTTCACTTGCCTTCTTCTCCCATCTGCTTTTCAAGCTAGGCTTTCTTAGATCAACCACGTTGCTGGAAAGAGATATAAATTCTTCCTTTCCAGCCCCAGACCGTGGTGTGATGTTCAGCAATTAAACATGTTGTTAAGATCAGCTTAAAAAGAGTGGCTGCGGTCCTGTCCCCAGTCTTTTGGAGGCTATCCTGGTTTAAGAGGGTTGTCCCAGAGTAATTATTTACAGCACCCCTTTTCTCTCAAAAAAAAAAAAAAATCCTGGATCACCTTCGCCATTATTGTCTTCATCATCATCATCATCATCATCATCATCATCATCATCTTAGTCATATAGATGATGTTTACTTTGCATGATCTCTAACAGCTTTAAATAACATTTGCTGCATTATCTGTTTCGACCCTCACAACACCTAAGTGGGCAGGTGGGGACAGAAGTTAACCCCATTTTAAAATAAGGACGCTGATGTTTCAGTAACTGCACAGTCGCACAGGTTTTTGGTAAGGCAGCAGCGTGTGAATTAGTGTGTTCTGAGTAGAAAATTGTGAGCTGTTTTCACTATACATTCATTTATTAATTTGACACTCTCATCGCCTTTTGACTGGATGATCTCATGGGGGAAAAATCCAAAAACTCATGATCAGTGGGAAGTTATAGATGACACGAGGCAAATTTTAACAGGAACATTTTAAGAGACACACCCTTGGTTCACAAATTCACATTTTCATGCCAGATGTTTCCTCTTACCTACCAAGCTCTTTTCCTCCTTATCGGCTTGAGGCTGAAGTCAGCAACTTTGCTTCACTTCTTCTGGCTGGGCAGGGTAATAGGAAATTTTTTTTTAATGTATCCTCAGGAGGCATCATATTTAAAAGGAAATCCTTTGAAAGTGAACAGATTTTCTAGCAAAGAATCAAAACTTTGACCTGGCACTGAAAACTATTATCACACATGTGAATATTTCCTTTTTGGTTTGCAGAACATAACTACTAACTTTTCTTCATTTAATTTTCACCAACTAAAATGGGGGTTAGTGACAGCAAGTATGAGGGAATCTAATGCTCTCTTGAGTCTGTCAGATGCTGAAATACACACTTTCCCCATTACAACACCAGGTTCTCTAAGATGAAATTATATTCTCAAATTGTATGAAATGGTTTAAGGGAAAGTACATCTTGCTGCACCTGGAGAAGTCTTTGAGTTTCATTACAAGTTGAACTAGGAAACTCTGAGATCAACCCTTACCTCCAAAGAACGAAAAGTTATTTGACCTTGAACTAAATATTTCCTCTCACTGAGTTTCAGTTTCCTTATCGAGGACTCAACAGTAATTATCGGAGAAGGACCAGATTGTAGATATGTTGTTTGCTGGACATACCTATTTGGTTACAGAAGTATACCCAGCTCAGCCATTATAACCCAAAAGCAGCCATAGGCCATACATAAGTGAATGAGGGTGGCCATAATCTAATAAAACTATTTATAAAAACAGATAGCAGACTGGGTTTGGTCTTTGGACTACAGTTTGCCATTTGCCAACTGTCTTTAAGGGGAAAATATCTACTGCACAAAGTTGTTCTAAGAATGTTATTGACTAAGCTATGTGAATCAAGATATATGAAGTGCATGATAGAAGGTCTGATGTTAAAAATGACAACTAATTTCTTATATTTTCTCTCAACGTTCTTCTCCCAACTTACTCCAATTCTCCTTGAATGAACATTGAGACCCCCTACAAAATGGCATGCATTGGCTGATATTTCATATCTGTAGCAATTCTTCCTTTGTTTCCTTGTTATTTTACTACTTTGGGAGGCAAAGTTAGAGAACTGAGAATATTAAGTTTTTAAAGCATGAAGCTTTGATCAAATTTGAGCTCCATTCAATATGTGTGTGTGTTTAAAGCATGAAGCTTTGAACAAATTTGAGCTCTATTCAATGTGTGTGTGTGTGTGTGTTTAACATTTATTCCTTTTAAAATGGAACTTAAAACAGCCCTTTTAGTGAAATTCACAACATATAAAGAAGCCTGTGATTTAGGCCAAAGGTCCAGTTAACAGCTGTGGGTCTTTGTTTAAATGACAATAATAATGAGGAATCCGCCTCGCAGGCATTTATTATTTTAAGCTTGACCTCGTGTGCTTACATTTTATGTCCGTCCCTGCCAGCCTCCATGAGTGAGTCACTAGAACAGCCCCTTCATTTTTCTGAATCAGTGTATTGTCTTCAGAGCTTGCCCTCTTGACTTCAGTTTTTCAATTGCTTTCTTTTCAAATTATCTTACACACCTCTTTTTTTCCCTCAAGTATCTTTAGAGTATTAATGCAAAAGACAAATTACTCAGAAGCGCTAAAATATAGTAGATTGAAGTTGAAACACACTGAGTTTGCAGTCAACTGGGTACCAATTCTAGGTCTGACTGTATTGCTGATTACCTACATATCCTTAAATGAAACACTTTGCCAGGATAAGTCTTAGATTTCTCATCTATGAAATTAAGATGAAAATTGTTACTCTTCCTACCATCCTACATTTCCTGTGTGAATAAAATGAACACTAGCTATGAACACAAAACACTATTAAATTTCTTTTTCCCTGATTATAATTATTGCTAAAATCACCAAAAAAGCTATAATTTAAATAACACTTAGTGTGGGCCTGGAAGTATACGGATCATTGTGCATAAATTAACTTAGCTAAAATTTATGACTAATGTATCAGGTAAATATTTTTCCTCCCATCTTACAGAGAAAAAATCTAAGAAGTCTAATGTTGAAGTGATATGGCGAAGTCTCACTGTTACTAAATGAATTGGAGTTGAAACTCTGAAATATTAGACTCCAAAGTTCTTTATCTTAATCAAAATGGAACTTAAACTGAATGTAAAACTTTACATTTTTTAATTGCCTCTTACAATATTTTAAAGTTTAAATTTAAAAATAATTATGTAAAAGGTGTTTTCTCTTTAACAGTTATATTCTAAAAAATTAAATAAGCATAAACACATTATTTACAAAGAAATCTTTTCTCCTCTTGCAATCTTTTAAATTTTATTGTTTTTATTGGATATTTACAAATAATAATTGAATATTTATTAAGTACAAAGTGATGTATGATATATGTATACAATTTGGAAAGATTAAATCAAGCTAATTAACATACCTATCACCTCAAATACTTATCATTTATTTTTCCTAACTATTGTACCCTTTGACCAACAGCTCCTCATTTCTACTACTCTCTAGTCTCAAGTAACTATCATTCTGCTGTCTGCTTGTATGTGTCTGATTTTTTTAGGTTCTACATATAAGTGAGAATATGTGGTGTCTGTTTTTCTGTGTCTAGCTTATTTCACTTAGCATAATGCCTTCCAAGTTCATCCATGTTGTCACAAATGACATAATTTCTCTCTTATTAAAGGCAGAACAGGAGTCTGTTGTGTATATATATCATATTTTCTTTAACCCTTCATTGGTTGATAGACACCATCATCTGGCTATCGTGAATAATGCTGCAATAAATTTGGGAATGCAGGTATCTCTTCAATAAGCTGATTTCAAATTCTTTGCATATATACTCAGAAGCGGAATTGCTAGAACATAAGAGAACACTATTTTTAGTGCTTTAAGGAACCTCTATACTGTTTTGCATTATGGTTGTACTATCTTACATTCCTGCCAAACAGTGTACTAGGGTTTCCCCCTTCATTCAGCCTTTTGCTAGTAGCCATTCTGACAGTTGTGAGGTGTTAACTCCCTGTAGGTTTAATTTGCATCTTCCTAATATTTTGTGATATTGAGCATTTTTTTTTAACATTTCCGTTGGCCATTTCCATATCTATCTTTGAGAAATGTCTACTCAGGTATTTTCCCACTTTAAAAATCAGGTTATTTTTTTTACTATTGAGTTGTTTGAGTTTCTAATATATTTTGTATATTAACCTCTAATTAGATATATGGCTTACGAATATTTTCTTCCATTCTGTAGGTTGCCTATTCACTCTGTTAATTGTTTACTTCGCTGTGCAGATGTTTTTTAGTTTTAAGTAATCTTACTTTTAGGGCTTAATTCTAAAAAATCATTGCCAGACCAATATTGTATAGCTTTTTTCCTGTTTTCTTCTACTTGTTTTACAGTTTTATATCTTATATTTAAGTTTGAATTCATTTTGAGTTGAATTTTGTATATGGTATCAGAAAAAGTTCAATTTCATTCTCTCTGTAAACAGCTAATTTTCCCAACATCCTTTTTAAAAGAGATCATGTTTTTCTTATTGTGTACTGTTGGCACCTTGGTAAAAAAATCAATTGGTCATAAACGTATGGGTTCATTTTTGAGCTTTCTATTCTGTTCCATTGGTCAATATGTCTACTGCATGAAGTATCCTTTTTTATTGCTTCACCTTCTGTCAATGTATGTCCTTAAAGATGAGGTGAGTTTCTTGTAGACAGCGTATTGTTGACTATTTGGTCTTTTGTATTTTTATTTATTTATTTTATGTATTTGGCTACCCTGTGTCTTTTTTATTAAGGAATTTATTCCATTTACTTTCAAGCACATACAGAATAACTTATTATTGTCATTTAGTGATTTGTTTTCTGGTTATTTTGTATATATGTAATATCTTTATTGTTCTTTAGTTGTATCCCTTTGTGGTTTGATGGGTCTCTGTAGTGATATGCTTTGAATCATTTTACTTATGTTTTTAATATTTATTATATATTTTTATTTTGTGATTACCTTAAGATTTACATAAAACATGTAACAGGCTATTTCAAGCTGATAGTAAGTTAACTCTGATCTCATATGACAACACTATACTTTTATTCTCCCTTATATTTTATATTTTTAATGTCAAAATTTACATTATTTTGTAATTTTTGTTCTCTGGCAATTAATTTTAGCTATAGTTCTTTTAATAGATTTGTCTATTAACCATCACAGTAGAGATGAAATTCCTTTACACACTACCATTTTCAGTGTAGGGTGTTCCGAATAGGATGCTGTATTGCTTACGCCATTGAATTTTGCACTTTTATATGTTTTATGTTATTAATTAGTGGCCTTTACATAGTTTAAATAACTTCCTTTAGTAGTGTCTGTAAGGCAGGCCTAGTGTTGATGAATTCTCTTAGCTTTTGTTTGTCCGGGAATGTTTTTATTTCTCCCTTATTTATGAAGTACAGCTTAGCTGAATAAAGTACTTTTGCATGGCATTTTTTTTTTTTCCTTAAGGATGTGTTGGAATATATCATCCCACTTTTTTTCTGTCCTCCAGGGTTTCTGTCGAGAAGTCTGTAGTCCTATTGAGACTCCCTTTTTTGTGATTTTTTTAATCCCTTTCAGCTTTCAGAATTTTTTGTCGCTAGATTTTGTAGTTTGATTATGACGTGCTTTAGTAAACTCCTCTTTGGATTGAAGACTTCTTTGCTTTCTGTACTTGGATGTTGGCATCAGATTTGGGAAGCTTTTAGCTTTTATTTCTTTAAATATTCCCCTTTGGACCTTTTCTTGCTTTTCCTCTGGAAATTCTATTATATAAAAATTAGATCTTTTGTTGATGTCCTATAATTCTCATAGACTTTCTTTATTATTTTTCATTCTTTTTCTCCTCTGGCTGGATAATTTCAAATGTTCTGTCTTTGAGCTCACTGATTCTTTCTCCTGCCTGATTGTGCCTGCTGTTGAAGTTTTCTATTGCATTTTTCCATTTACTTAGTGTATTCTACCTCCCTAGGATTTCTATTTTTTTTTTTTTTGCTTTTTCAGAGACGGTCTCACTCAGTCACCCAGGCTGGAGTGCAGCGGCACAATCTCGATTCACTGCAACTTCCACCTCCCGGGTTCAAATGATTCTTGTGCCTCAGTCTCCTGAGTAGCTGGGGCTACAGTCGTATGTCACCATACCCAGCTAATTTTTGTATTTTTAGTAGAAATTGGATTTTGCCATGTTGGCCAGGTTGGTCTGGAAATCCTGATCTCAAGTGATCTGCCTGCCTCAATCTCTGAAAGTGCTGGAATTACAGGCATGAAGCACTGCACCTGACCTTTTTTTTAAAAAATTTCTATTTATTTTTTAAACTCATGATTTGTGTATGATTTTTTTATATTTCCTTTAATTTTATATCCACATATTTTATAGTTTACTAAATTCATTCAAGAGGATTAATTCTGAACTATTTGTTATTTCATAGGTCTCAATTTTTTAGGGCTCAATGTTGGAACTTTGTTTCATAGGTGTCATGATTTCCTTGATGTTTGTAATCCTTGAATTCTCCACAATTGAGAAGATAGCCACTTCTTTCAGGTTTTACAAGGTTTTCTATTTTCTTGGCAGAGATAGACTTTACTGTTTAATATAGGCTGTGATTCTAGGTGGGACTGAACCCTGGGCTTCCTTGTCAGATGAGATGACTGATTTAATTCTGCAATCAAGCAGAGCTGATGGCTGGGAATTGTAGTTGACTCTGATTGGGCCAAGTGACAGAGTATATTCCCTTGACAGATGGTATTGGTATTTAAGATCTGAAATTGGACAGAGTTATAGGCTGGGCCCCAAGGGTAAATGGAGTTCCCTCTTTGGACAAATAAGACCAGCTGTTATGCTTGATAGAGATGCATGGTTGAGGTTTACCTCCCTGCCTAAGTGGGGACTTGGGTTGAGCTTTGAAGATGATCTGAGCACCATTTAAACTCCTGGGTCTGGCAAAGTCCCTGCTCTTTGCCAAATTGCACTGTGGTGAGCATCACTCTTGCTGGGCAGGGGCTTGGAGTAGGGCTTGTAGCTGGGCCTCTTTGCTGGGATATTCAAGCCAGATCCTACAAATTATGGGAGCCACCAGCTCAGCTTTGCAGGTGGTCTATGCTGTTCACTAGTTATTCTGATTGAGCACCATCACTGGCAGGTACACAGGGCCACCACAAAGATCTGTGTGCTGACTGCCATGGGCTCTACCATCTTGCTTTGTTTCCACTTCGCCTCAGATATTCTGCCTATGCTGTTACACCTTCTTTTCCTGTACAGTGAGGCCAAAGTTGGCTTCCTGAGAAGTGTCTTGAAACATGAGAAAGACTAGATGTGGTGCTCTTTTCTCACTTTAGAAACCATGAGCCTTGGACAATCCTCTCTTTTTGGTACTACATCAACTACAAAGGAATATTTTTAAGAATCACCATAACATAATCCTGACCATTTGTAAATAAAACCTTTTTAGAAATGGTTAGGTCAAGCAGGCAAAAATGATCATTAAGAATACAGAAAATGTGAAAAATCAAGTGGTAATATCTGAAGGCCAAGGCTAAGATTGACAAAGAGGGAGGGATTGATAAAGAGAGAAGTGGGGAGAGAGATAATGATATGATCTGTATGTTTGTCTCCTCCAAATCTCATATTGAAATGTGATCTTTAATGTTGAACAGACCCCTGTAATCCCAGCAGTTTGGGAGGCTGAGGCGGGCGGATCACGAGGTCAGGAGATCGAGACCATCCTCGTTAACACGGTGAAACCCCATCTCTACTAAAAATACAAATGTTGAACATGAGGCCTGGTGGGAGATGTTTGGGTCATAGGGATGGATCCTTCATGAATAGCTTAGAGCCATCCTCTTGGTAATGAGTTAGTTCTCCTTCAGTTTGTTTACACAAGATCTGATTGTTTAAAGGAGTCTGGGATCTTCCCCTTTTCCTTTCTCTCTTTAACCCCATCTCCCATGTTCCCACTTCTGCCATATGACTGCCTGCTCCTGCTTCACTTTACACAATGAGTAAAAGCTACCTGAGGCCTCACCATAAGCTGAGTAGTTGCTGGCACCATGCTCCCTGTACAGCCTACAGAACTATGAGCCAACTAAACTTCTTTTCTTTATAAATTACCCAGGCTCAGTTATTTATTTATAGCAATAAAAATGGACTAATACACAGAGAGAGGGAGAAAAGAAAGTTCACACAAGGAAAAAAGTATGTTTTTTAAAGAAACATTTGTAAATTATGGTCACAAAATACATTATAAGGTAAGGCTCATTTATTTTCTAAAAATTAAAATTTCATAAATCACATCTGAGCAAAGTTCAATTGAATTAGAAAAACACTAAACTATATTATTTTAAATTGTATAAGATAGAAAAGAGCAATTGAAATTAGAAAATACATTAATCTGAATTCCAATTAAAAACACTACATATCAAAATCTGAAATACATAGTTAAATACTGTCAAAGAATAAGAGAATATCCCTAAATATTCTGAGCCAAAAATGAAGCAGAAGCAGAAGAAGAAGAAAGAGAAGGAGGAAGAGCAGGAGAAGGAGGAGGAGGAAAAGGAGGAGGAAGAAAGTTATAGAGGAAGAAGAGGAGTTGAAGCAGATGGGAGAAGAAAAAGAGGAGGTAGCATTTCAGCTGTAAAGGCTCAGAAGAACAAACAGAATAAACATGATGATATTGAAAAGAAGAAAATCGTGAAATAGGAGAAAAAACAAACTAAATAGAAAATAAAACAACAAGGAAAGTTAAAAACCATAAAATCAACTCTGGACTAACTGCAAAATAGATAACTTTTTTTCTCAAGACTAATCAAATAAAACAGATGCCTGTAATCCCAGCACTTTGGGAGACTGAGGCGGGCAGATCACAAGGTCAGGAGATCAAGACCATCCTGGCTAACACAGTGAAACCCCATCTCTACTAAAAATACAAAAAAAAAAAAAAATTAGCCAGGCGTGGTGGCGGGTGCCTGTAGTCCCAGCTACTCGGGAGGCTGAGGCAGGAGAATGGCATGGACCGGGGAGGTGGAGCGTGCAGTGAGCCAAGATCATGCCACCGCATTCCAGCCTGGGTGACACAGCGAGACTCTGTCCCCCCCCCAAAAAAAAGAAAGAAAGAAAAGAAAAGGTATAAATAGAGGAAAAAACAAGACTTTAAAAAATAAGATTAAAAAAATTTTAAAACATAAACAACTGTATTCCAGTTAAGTGAAATACCAAACTAAAAAACAACACAAATTGATTTTAGAAGAAATATACGACTTAAAAGAATTTTAATATTAATACCAGGTTCTGATGCTTTTATAAAATTTCAAAAACTAGGTAATCTTCATCATGTAAAACCATTTTAGATTAATAGGAACAGAAGAAAATTTCCAACTCATTTTAGTTATTAAAACCAAAATAGAATAAGCGACAAATGGAAACTGAAATTATGGGCAAAATTCATTCATATGTAGGAAAAAATATTAGAAATTTCTAAATACACCAGATATGGGGTGGTATTTATCACAAGGACATATATATGGTCAAGAGCATAAAATATATTTATTAATTATATCACATTAGGTATTAAAGAGTAAGTCATTTTATAGGTGCAAGTAACATACTAAAAAAATCTATACTCCTTGTTGTTTTCAAAAATTCACACAACAAAGTAATAGCAGAAAGATAAACATTCTAAACGTAATGACGGTTATTTAAAAATCAAAAACAAACATACACATTTTTATGCTTAGAAACACTGTATTTCCAGACAAAAACAACAAAAATTAAAAATGTACTACCACAAATGTATTCAAAATTATATTTGAGTTGCTATGTAATAAAATGAGTTAAAAATGTAAATTAACTACATAGGAAACAAGAAGAAAGCAACAAAGTTATTCTTATTTGCAGACAATCAGTTTATTTTATCCAGAGAGGTCCTCCTGAGTGGGCCTGGCTTAATCAGGTGAAAGTCCTTAAAGAGGTACCTAGACCTTCCTGTGAAGAGTCTTTACACATTGGCGGCTTTGAAAGAGTAAGATTTTCTGAGGTAGACATCATATCAAGAGGGCCACATGGCAAGGAACTATAGCCACTCTCTAGGAGCCAAAAGTGGCCTGTCACGTCAACAGCCAGCAGGAAGCTCAGGCCCACAGTCATTTTAGCCACTAGCAATTAATTTTACCAACAAACCAAATGAGCTTGGAACTGGCTGTGAAAAGTCAGCCCTAGGCAACAATCTTACTTGAGGAAGACCAGTGAGATACTGAAGCAGAGGGCCCAGCTAGACATCCCAGAAATTCCGACACACGAAAATTTAGAGACAATAAGGAGTTGTGCTGCTTTAAGCATTTATTTATGTGCTAATTGTTATGTAGAGATGGGAAAATAATACAAAGGACAGTACTTTCATAGTCACAGGGAAAAATAGGAAAGAGTGCAAGAAATGGGTTACATTTTATGTTTGGTGGTTCCTAGTGCAGGGAGCTTCTTAGCACTTCAAGGAGTGACCTGATCTTGTTTTGAGGGACACTACTGAAAGTTCCAGGAAAGCCTGGCATAGGTGGAAGGTGAGCAAATGGGAGATTAACTGCTTTTTTCAAAAGTTTGTGGTTGTTATCAGGGTTAGATCTTGAACCAGAATTTTCTGACCTCTTAATGACTTTTAATACACTTTGATTCTCCACTCAAAAATCATAAGTATTTAAGTGGAAATATACATACATACATAGATGATACTGCAAATGCAACCATTAAAAATTCATTTATCAGTATTGCATATACCCAGATAATCACACACTGTGTTTGCTGTTATTCTTTGAAACATGAGAATATCTTTCCACATTTTTTACTTGATTCTTTCTTTGCAGAGATACCAGTAAAGATTCCATAAGTTGAATTATAACGTAAAGACATTAGAATTTACTTGAAGCTAAATGTATATACCTTATCCTTTAAGATACATTGTTAGCAATGGCCTTTCTCACCCTTCAATTGATGAATAAATTGTACTTACTGCTACTGCTTAAGGGGCCCAGGGTACTGAGTTGACAGGGAAATCCATCTTTAGACATGAGAACACTTTGGCTTTTGAGTTACTGTTAAACTTTTTTTTAGTGCACAGTTTGACAATGCATTCTGCTGCTTTCCCTGATCGTTCAGAAGTTCTTCTGTAAAGTGCAGGCACATTATAAATATTGGCCCGTAATGATTCTATTATTATCCAAATAGGCTGCCTCTTCACTCTCGGGAAAAGGTCTGGATGTTTGAAGAAACATGTCAAAGGAAAACGTGAGTTAGTCTAAGACTCCTCTTCTATTTCCTAAACGTACAATTTAGTGCATGTTTAGTTTTGATAAGCTAGCACGAAGGTATATTGATTCCCTCCCTTTTAATCTCTGCGAGGAACAAGTAAACAAAGATGTTTCTATAGGATGTGTTTCCATAGGATGCTTCTGTTGGACATGTCCTGTTAATGAAGGACACTTTACAAAGTGGAGGGTAAAAGCAGAATGGAGAGGCTACATAGATAGTATGCTGAGAATTCAGTGAGCAGAGATTGAGTCCACTTGTTTTTCCAAGGTCTTAGTTAGCTGTAAATAAACTAGAGTTCCTTCAGAAGAGCCAATAAGCAAAGCCGTGTTTGGAATCCCATACTTGTGTTCATTTTTATTGCTCTATATTCACTTCAGGGAATCTTTGGATTGCTCTCTCTTAGAAACTGACGGCTTCTTACACTGGTTGTGAGTTGTAAGGGCTTTGGTATTAGATTCAGCAAAAACAGAAAAGGAACAGCTGGAAAGGGACTTTGTGCTAATTAGTGAACTAGGTATCACTTTGAAAGGTGGGTATACTGAAACTCTATTTTTAACAATATGATGCTGAAAGCAGCAAAATTAAGTAAATTGAGGAAAGCCACCAACTAGATTATTGAAGAGGAGCTCATTCCAAAATGGGATAAGTTAGCTATATCCCAACTATCCTAGATAGCTATTCAGGCTATCTCCAGAGAAAATGAGGCCGGGCACAGTGGCTCACACCTGTAATCCCAGCACTTTGGGAGTTTGAGGTGGGTGGATCACGAGGTCAGGAGTTTGAGGCTAGCCTGACCAACATGCTGAAACCCCGTGTCTACTAAAAATACAAAAAATTAGCTGGGCATGGTGGCACGTGCCTGTAATCCCAGCTACTTGGGAGGCTGAGGCAGTAGAATCACTTGAACCCAGGAGGCAGAGGTTTCAGTGAGCAGAGATCGAGCTACTGCACTCCAGCCTAGGTGACAGAGGGAGACTCTGTCTCAAAAAAAAAAAAAAAAAGAAAAAAAAGAAGGAAAATGAGGCTTAAGTATTCATATTGAAAAAGTGCACACAGTTAGCAATATGACAATTAGCAATATCCTTTTGATTTGAAATACAGTTTCTATTTGGTTCTGCACTCTTTTTTTATTTTTATTATTATACTTTAGGTTTTAAGGTACATGTGCACAATGTGCAGGTTTGTTACATATGTATCCATGTGCCATGTTGTTTTGCTGCACTCTTAATAGGTAGACTCTCAGTTAACTATTCTGGCACCTGATTATGGGTTGTTTTGCATGCAAAGGAGGAATTCAGTGAATCTGGACAGAAAAGGTCCACTTTATGAACTTGTTCCTCAGTAAATAATTACTCATTGTTTGGTTTCACTCGGAAATGGTCCACATACATACAACATGTTAACATATATAAGAAGGATACACAAGTTGTAAGATAATATTGTGCATACTCTATATGTATCAAATAAAGATGTCCTCAAAAGTGTTCTTTCTTTTGAGGAGAGTGTTCACATTTAACTCATTGCATTGGCAAAAGCCTAGAATTTTGTTGAAATTTAGTTGCAACTAAAAAATGTCATTCCCTTTCTTCATTTCCACCTCCCCTAAAACTACATAATTGATTTCAAAATGAGCATTATGGATTCAAAGGACCAAATTGGTTTAATAACAGAAATGTAATCCCACAATAGAACTTGACATGATAATTATTTTCTATGCCACTTGTATTCCATTCCTGGATGCTATATTGTCTGATAATCTTTGGAGGTTTTTTAATTTCTGCACTTTTTGAATCTTCATCAACTGCTGTTTCAATTTTTGATGAACAGTAAAAGTCCTTTGATTCCTGGACTTACCTAAATGCCCTTTGTTGTGGTGGTATCATCTGAAATCTTCACTATAAGTATTTGACACTTCCATCCATCGCAGCATCACAGCATGCATTGCTGGACACAAATTATGAGTCATTAAGCAAGTAATTGTGCTCTTAGACTGGTGTCACTCTTGACATTTGTTCTGAGTCCCCTAGACACATCTCCACTTAAAATGCTATATCTGAATAATCTCCTACTTTCTTAAAAGATGAATAATATACAAATATATAAAAACAGATCTGCAAGGGAAATTCAGTTACAAAAGATATTTATTTTAATAAGGTAGTCCTTTTTGTGCCATTGGTATAGATAGATTCTCTGAAATGTGACATTAGATCAGCAGTCTTTGTTGATAATGTTCATATGAAAATTTGGCATCTGCATATTTTTCTAGTTAAATAAATAATCTTAGAGTACTAATTTACTCTAATGACAGAGACCCCATTTGGCTTCACAAAAAACAGAAAACTAATCTAAGGTCCATTTCCTATTTATGGGGTGTATACAACATTCAGTTGTAACATTCACTGAAGTTTAAAAAATGAGTTCAAGCAAATTTAAAGCATGGGGACACTGGCACAAGAACTCTTTGCCATGAATGGTAATTTGAATTTAATTACACATGTTATCAATATTCATCTTCTATCAACATTTAAAAAAGCACTCAGCCTTGCCTTTCTCTTCTGTAAACTTCTACATCTTAGGGTATTCTACCATCACCTAAACCAAACCTTCTTGCAATTATTTGTTTACAATCTTTCTCTCCCACTAGAAAGATGTTGAGGACATACCACACGTTTCTATAGCTGTAAAATGTAGTCCAATGACTCTCTAGCATGATGTGAATAATATGTATTTGTTAAATTAATTAGATTACTTCTGCTTTTCTGAAGCTCGATATTACTTCATTTCCCTTAAACACCAGTTCTACTCTGTATTCCTTTGTCTGTAGATTTCCAAAAAATTCAATTTAATAACCACAAAGATAGCATTTGATCATATAATATACATTGTTCTTTGGCTCTTTTATTAATTATGTAATTTATTGATCCTTTCATTCACCTATGTATTAATTGACTCAATAATCAAATAGTTCAGATTTTTTTATTAAGGATGGGTGATACATCTAAAATATAAATTTTTAATTCCCCAAAATTTCTAGTCCAGTGCTAAATGTAACACTAGTTGCGTATCATTCAGCACATTACTTAACATCTCTGCCAGAGTTTCCACTGTTATTAAGTGGAAATACAATAGCATGTTGTATTTGAAGTGAAGATTAAATTAATCATATAGGAAAGTGTAGCCATGGAACAAATACTATATAACTGTTTGTTGTTGTTGCATTATTAGCTGACTAATAAATCCATGCCAAGTTGCCTGATAAACACAGTTTATTCCTGGAGAGCAAAGATTTTAAGAATAGTAAATTAGGATTTTTTTTTCTAATTTCTAGAGTTCATAGAGTCATTGCTTCTTTTATGATTAAAAAAATTCAAAAGACAAAGCTGTATAAAACATGGTGATATATTAAAACAAAATTATGAGTAATAAATGAATCAATCAACCAAGTTACCAAGTTACCTATCTTTTAAAAATATACAGTAAGTTATGAATATACTGGAATGTTTTATTCTGAAACATATAACCATTTTTCAGTTTCTAACGTGGAAAAAAATGGCCAATGCAGGTTGACTGCTGCATGCTTGTTTCAATTCTGCTTAGCTCAAGTTCAGAACTCATCATCACAAGTGGTTTTAAATACTTTTAAATTGTTCTTCTAAGATAAGCAAAGCTAATTTACAAAGATTCAGATTTCTTTATCTGAGCCACAAAATACTCTTAAGTTGTTCTCTGTTCGTTTATATTTTTGAACTAATGTATTTCCTATTTTTAACAAGTCTAGCTAGAACATAGTTGGCAAAGTATAGAGCTGGGAGTGAGTTTGTTGAAAGTCTCCTTGTGTCTTACATCTGCACTTTTGTCACTGCGTTCACCTTGAGCGGGTCATTTGACTTCTAATCTTAGGATCCTCATTTGAAATGGTATATGCAGAAAAATAGAAAATGTGAGTGGAGTGACTCGCACAGTGTTTGGTACAGTAGTTGCTCTGTGAAGGCTATTTCCATCATCCCCAAGCTTTCTCCTTGGAGCTATAATTTAGTTTTTCAAAATAGAACAACGTGATTTTTTTGTTACTTCTATTGGAAATCCCAGCCTTTCTTTTTCCAGAGAAGCTTAGTAATTGGCGTCATTGGCAGCCAAGTGTTATTAAAAATTTATATTTGGAAATCGTGCAGGGTCCTTAAAAAACATCTGATCTATGTTCCTTCTCAGAATATAATCATCACTGCAACAGCCCTGAATTCTGATTATTCACATCCTCCTTGAACGTCTCCATTTTCCAGGAACTCCCTCTGTCCATAGATGATGCATTGTAATTCTGTCCATCTCTGCTGAGATCTAAAATTCATTTTCCTGCTTTCTCTCCATTGACGTCTCCCTGACTCCTAGAGTAACCACAAAACAGGTCCGACCTCTCTTCCTAGCCCACCTCAGCTGTGTCATCCAGCTTCGCTGTGGCATCCAGCTTCCTCGCTCTCCTTTTACGTATTTAATCTCTCAGAGAAAGACTATTCCTTGTTCTGAGGTTTGGAGCAAGTTATTTACTATCTATCTTTGGGCCCTCCGTTTATTTAGCTAAGGGCACAGATAATATCTACTTTTCTTGGTTGTGAGAAATAAATAAGATTATGTGTACTATTCAAAAAGCATTTATTAAGCCCCAATTATATGCCAGGCCTCAGTCTAGAACGTGGAGATGTAACAGTGAACCCAATAAACAAATGTCTCTCTTTCATGAGCTTTCTTCCTTGTGGAGGAGGCAGACAGAACACAACCTGTCATAAGCATAGTAAACAAGCAAGATAGATAATAGGTTGGTAGGTAGTGATAAATGATAACGTAGAATAGTAGGGCACATGTAATACTGGGGTACGAGGTAGTAAATTTAGGAAAGGTATACAGGGAAGACTTATGAGAAAGGTAACATTTGAAGAGACTTGGAGGGCCAAAGAGTTAGATGTGTTTGGGAATGAGAACATTCCAGACAGTTGGAACAGCAAGTATGGGGGCCTTGAAATGAAATGGGACCTTGACATCATTTCTGTCATGAAATAAAAATCAATGAACTTAACATCAGTTTTTCTACAGCAATGTTTAATTTAACCTAATAGAGTCTCTGAACATTCTTTTTTAAGAAAAATCTTATATTTTCTCACCACAACAGTACACATAGGGAAACTGGTAGTGATATTATCCTAAGAATAACAATACACCTATTTAGAATTTAATTTTGCAGTGCTCATAAGCATTAGCTTGCATTTCCAGACTAATCAAGTTATTGGAACATTGGCCACCCAAATGCTTTTTACAATCAACATTTTTGGATATGTATTTAGCTTTCAGAGACAATCATAATGATATTTCATCTCCAAATATCTCGTGTCTTCTAGTGTGATAGAAAAGAAACAAACATCTACTGCTTTTCATTCGGAAGACACACAGGCCAGATGTGGTTAAAGTTTGTCTATGGAACATGAAATTTCAAATTGTAAACATAACCCAAAGAAAATATTAAGGACAAATGCATAACTACACGTTAATGAATACTGTTGTTTATTTCCTCTCCCTTTCCTTCATATTTTCCATAAAAGTTTTAAAGATTAACATTTTAATATTTTATCAAAGGGCTCATGATTATTTGACATTGTCTGATGTGTCTAAGCAAGAAATATATATATATATATATATATATATATGCACACATACATATTTATCATGGGTGATGTATCACATGAAGGTCAAATTGTGCTCTCTTTTCTAGGAAGGGACACTTTTCCCTAAAATTTAGCCAGTATGCTGCATGTAGACCAACGCAGCTAGAAAGTGTCTCACTCACTCTCAAGGGAAAGAGGCAGGGGAGCAAGACTATTGCCAATCAAACAACACCTGTTAAATCTGCCTACTTGGGCTTACATTACAATGACCCATTAGGCATAAAGGGTAACTTTAACCATACCTGTTTAGGATTTTATTATTTCTGAGCCACAATCTGTTGTTGTTACACTACAGAATGTTGAATTAGGATTAAGATATCGTTAGATAAATTCGGAGTTGCAGATAATCAAGTAAAATATAAACTGAAAGCAGAAAATATTCAGATAAAAATCTTAGTCTGCGTATTGTGGAAATGACTATGTCTGATGATTTGCTGTCAGTTTCATTGAACTGTAACATTAGTGTGCAACTCTGCTTAACATTTCCTTAAAACTTATTTCCTATTTTTTTTTTTTTTTTTTTTTTTTTTCATAAATCTCCAAGTGAGAAGACCTTACTTGTCTTCTGAAAGTCTGGTAACTTTCACCTGCACATAATGCTACCATCGTGGTTTCCTTTTCCTTCCTTCTTTCCACCTTTCCCTTCCCTTTCCTCCCCTCACCTCCCTTTCCCTTCCGTTCTTTCTTTAAGATATAATCGATAACAAACAAACAAAACACTTTGCACGTGTTTAATTTATACAATTTGGTGAGTTTGGACATGCACATGCATCTATGATATTATCCGTATAATCAAGGTACAAGTGCATTCATCCACCAAAAATTTTCTTATGTCTCTTTTGTGTGTGAGTGTGTGTGTGGGTGGGGGAGGGGGTGGTAAGAATGCTTAACATCTGACCTACTCTTTTAACAAATGTTTAAGTACTCAATACAGTACTGTTAACTATAGGCACTATGTTATACAGAAAATCTGCACGACTTATTCATTTTCGTAATTGAAGCTTTATACCTTTGAATAACAACTCCTCCTTCCCCTAACCCAGACCCTGGCAACTACCACTCTCTTTTCTGATTCTTTGAGTCTGAAAATTGTAGATACCTCATATAAGTAGAATCATACAGTATTTGCCTTTCTAAAAGACTGGCTATTTCATTTAGAATGGTGTCTTCCAGATCAATTCATCCTGTAACAAATGTATAATTCATTTCTTTTTAATGACTGAGTAATATTTGTTTCTATATCTTGACTGCTGTGAATAGTGCTGCAATGAACATGGGCATTCTAATAGCTCTTTGAGATTATTTCAATCATTTATTGAATGTGTGTGTGTGTATATATGTATATATACACAAAGACACAGAAAAGGAATTGCTGGACCATAAGATAGTTTTATTTTTAATATTTGGAGAAACCTTCATACTATTTTCCAAAGTGGCTCTACCAGTCAGCATTCTCACCAATAGTATTAAAATGTTTAAATTCTTTCTTTTCATATCCTCACCAATACATTGTCTATTTATATATATAATAGCCATCCTGATGGGTGTGAAGTAATATCTCATTGTGCTTTCACTTCGCATTTGCCTAATTAGTGATGTTTAGAAATTTTTTACATAATTGTTTGCCATTTTTATGTCTTCTTTTGAGAAATACCTATTTAGATCCTCTGTCTAGTTTTTTTTTTATCAGGTTGTTTTCTTGCTATTGAGTTCTCTGATATTTTGGATACTAATCCCTTATCAGATGTATGGCTTGCAAATTTTTTTTTCTATTCTATAGATTGCTTCTTAACTCTGTTGTTTACTTTGCTGTGCAGAAGCTTTTTAGTTTGATGAATTTGCATTTGTCTATTTTTGTTTTTTGTTGGTTGAGCTTTTGGGGTCAATTCCAAAAAAGCATTGCCCAGACCAGTGTCGTATAGTTTTTTCCCTATTGTTTTTTCAGTAGTTTTATAATTTCAGGTCTTATGTTTGTCTTTAATCCATTTTAAGTAGGTTTTTGTGTACAGTGTATGCGAAGGGTCCAAATCCATTCTCGTGTATGGGGGTACCTAGTTTTTCCAAAACAATTTGTTGAAAATATTCTCCTTTCAGTATTTTGTGTTTTTGGCATCCTTATTGGTGATCAATTGACTGTATGTATAATGCAGAAATTTATTTCTGGGCTTGAAAGACTCAATGATCATGTTTAACTATCAGATTTAAAGCATGCATCCCAAAATATTTTATTATATATTTTTTCACTCTTATAAATTATATATAGGTACCATATATTATATATGTTATATATAGGTACCATATATTATATATAAGTTATATATAGGTACCATATATTATATATAAGATAAAGGTAAATCAAAATAGAAATAATAAAACAAATATAAGATTATTATAAATATGGAATATATTCTAAACTCATATCTTCTTTTGCACTCTGAATAACAAATCGTAGCCCAGTCCTTGTAGCTAAATTCTTATTTTACTACATTTATATTTTTCTACCTTTTCCTTTTAAAAGCCATCTTTACACATTTTTTCTTTCCCTAAGTTTTTCAAGATTAATCTTCTGAAGTGGGAAAACTGGAATTACATCAGGGACTCCCCACGGTAAAATTCGATTCTCAAATCTTTACTCTTTTTCTCCTGAAATATAAAACATGACACCATATACAAAAGGAGTCTTGCTTTCAAATCAGGATTTTTGCATTAGACTATTTAATATATCCAATATTTATTCTGCTTATTGAAACTACATGTATATGATATACCTAGGTAAATACTACAGAAGGGACTTCTTATTTTCTCTTTATAATCAAGTGTAATATGATTAGATACAAAGTTGATATTTCTCCAGCTAGATGACTTGATGTCAGGTATTTTGAGCTCTGATGTTTCAGGTAGGGGAAAAAAAATAGAAGAAACCAGGTTTTGCCGAAGGTCACCCTTAGAATCAGTAATAAAATCCAGATGTATGAGTTACTAGTCTATATTTTACCAGAATTTGTTTTAGATAATTTCATCAAAACACTATCTAATCTATCTGAAGATAGTAAATTTCAAGAAGTAAATTAATGTATTAATGACTGTTCTGAAAAAATATATATATTTTTAACTTGTAAAATATGTTAGAGAAAAAAATGAGACACTTAAGAGATCCTCCCAAGCATCCTCCGAGTGGGGATAAAACGTCCACTAGAGGGCATTTCTTCTTGGACGCTCTGTGGTCAAGGCTGTAAGCTCATTCCTCAAAATGCTATGAACTCATGTTATCAAATTGGGAGTAACTAACTAAAAAAATTGAATGTGAAGTATTTTGATGCTTCCGGATTCACACAAGTAAGATCAGAACCACCTTTCCATTTCAAAACTGACAGAATTTGAGAGGCTATCCATTTCTGATAACTTTCCTAGCATCAAGCATGTTGCATGTGTACGTTTTTTTAACCATTAAAACAAATTTGAAAGTAAAATTTTATTATACAAATTTAGAGATGAGAAAACTAGGGTCAACTAATCTATGTGTATTGTGCTCTTATTGTCATGATTTCTATGTGGTTTCATGCCCAATGGCGCCTTTGTATAAAAAAATGTACAGATATAACTATGCTTATTTTTCTTATGCTGCTGTTTAGTTGTATATGTTTCAGCTGTATATGTTTTAATATACATATACATACTGAAATGATTACCACAGTGAATCATACTAACATATCCATCTGTTTACATAGTTACTCTTTTTGTGTGTATGTGTGATATGTGTCTGAAATCTACTGTTAGTAAATTTCTAATATGCAATACAATATTATTAACTATAATTCTTCTGCTATGCATTAGACCTCTAGACTTATTCACTTTACATAAGTAAATGCTAGTTTGTATCCTCAGACCTACAACTCCTCATTTCCCCTGCTCCCCATCCCTGCCTATCTGCCTGTATGAATTTGATGTTGTTATATTCCACTTGTGAGACCATACAGCACTTATTCGGTGACTATATTATTTCAGTTAGCTTGATTTCCTCAAGGTTCATCATGTGGTCACATATTCTATAATGTTCTGTTTTATATGGTACAATAACATTCCATTCCATGGGCATTGCATAGTTTTTGGTAATTGTCTAACCATCTTAGGTATTCCTGGTTGTTTAGAAGCATCATTCTTATTTCTGCCTTTACCTTCACATGGTGTTCTGTGTGTATGTGCACCTTCATGTCCCAATTTCCTTTTTACATGAGAATACCAGTCACATTAGATTAGAGTCCCATTGTACTCTAGAATGGCCTCTTCTTAACCTACCTAATTATATCTTCAATGACCTTACTTCCTAATAAAGGCACATTTTGAAGTATTAGGGACCTTCAACATAGGGCTTTTTAGGGAAACATTTCAACCTACAACAGTCACTTTATGTTTTACTCTATGATGGGCACTAGACTGGGTCCTCTAATAAATATAAGAGATGAGCCATTCTTGCTCTTTAGAATACTATGTGGAGTCCAAGAAGAACAAGATGTTGCTTCAGACAAAAAAAAAAAGGAAAAATGGCTTTAGATTGGAGAGTGACCTAATTTAGAACCAGTTCTGACAAAAAACTTCATGTGACCTTGAACAATTTATAACTTCATGTGACCTTGAACAATTTATTTTACCACTTTTTTGTTTCTTCACATAGAAGATAAAATTATTGAATTTGATCTGTCGCTGCCCAGCAATAATACCCATTAGACATGGATTTTGTAGAAACACTATAGTAGATGATGATGCCTGAACCATCTTTCAATTCTAAGAGGTTGTCATATGCATCTGGAAGAGCCTGAGAATGCTTTTGAGTTATATGTTGAGCTTGACACCAAATACTGACCAACTTGATAACATCCCCTCTTTCCTTACCTCTATTCCTTTTCAATACATATGTTTCTCTGATATTGTATGTTTTTATGTTATAATTGCTATGCCTCAAAATTTTGAATCCTAATCCAAGACATGTGAGGTAGGACTGATGCTTAGAAAATTATGTTGATACATTATAAAAACATCATAAAACCAGGATTTATTATTATTTCATTCTAAAATTATTGTTCTTTCCTCTGCTATATGATCAAGTCTCTATAGCTTTTGAAAAATTCAACCTCTCTAAATATTTTTTCATTTGGATTTGGAGTGTTTTAAATTTTACTTGAGCTTCATTTTTAATTTTTTAATTTTTTAAAATGTTTTCTAACAGGGGCATGAAGCATAATAAGATTTTTATATTCTTTATTCCTTCCTTATGCAGCTAGGACAGGACAGTTTTCTCTTTGATATTTCTGGGAGAAAGAACAATTAGACTGTCATCATAAACTCTTGTTGTCAAAGGACAGTTTAATTCCATTGTCAAGTGCTGATGTCTTTAGTGCTAACTGCTGAGCATTAAGAAGTTCTGTTCTCACTGCCAGAGGCTTACTCATGTTAAATTCTTGTCAGCCTCCCTAATCATAAGCCGCTTAAATGAGGAAAAAAAAACAGTGCTTCCAAATCTGAACCAAGTATGCTACATAAAGTTGGTGGACATGGTAACAACACTTGCCAAAGACATATTCTAGCCAGCAGTGATACGGCATCCTGAGTAACGAGCTTAAGCAATCACCTAGACCTTGATGTGTCATCCTAAAAGTAAAATGGAAACATACCTAAAGAAACAAATAATATTTAAATTATTGAAAAGAGCAATAGATAAAATGATATGAAGAATATATTTGGATCTTCTACCCTGAAATAAGCCCCTCTCTGCCCTGGTGTCATTTCAGGCCAATGAGCTATACCCAGTGATTCCAAAGTCCACATATATTTATTCTGTTCTCATTGTGCAAAGTAACCACTCTGAAGTCAAGTAAGTCGTTGTCGATAGATAGTACTAATTGCATTAGGTTTTATATATGTGTGTCTGAATATACTATATAACAAACATATACAGTACATGATTTTGCCTTTTATATATATGCTTGCATGTGTGCATATATATGCAATCATGCATAGTTAATGGCACACGTATACACTTGTGAAATAGAATATCTACCAATTGCTAATGAAGGGATTTCTCTGATACCAATTCAACTTGTATGGGGAAAGCTACTTGCCTGCTTTATTTCTCAATTTTCTCATCTATGACACAACGTAAGCTGGTGCACATGTTATCTGTGTTATCTCCTAGCTCTTAAATCAGTTTTACAACATGGATTGCATTTATCCAATAGGAGAAACACTTTCTAGCTTGAGTGTAATTGGTATATTTTACATTGCAAGTAACAGAAGCCCCATGGAGCCAAATTGATCAAAATATGGTATTTTAGAAGGATGAGGTGGATCTTACCTCAGGCATAGATGGGTACATAGATTCCAATGAAAATAATATGGCACTGTCTTCTTGTAGCTCTGCCTTTTCTTCTGTGCTGGGCTCTTGTTTACCTGCTACAGGCTGATATTCTCCGTATGGTTGAGTCTGTGTCCAAGCACTGCCAAGCTTCACATCTACCTGGCCTCCAATGCAAGAGGCTTTTAGAACTGCCGTTAGAACAGTCCTGGGGAGAGCTTGGATTTCTGAGTTGAGACATGTGTAAACCCTTAAATCAATCACTCAAGCTGTGTGGACAGTTTTCCATGATACGCTGGATCAGCCATACTTACACAGATTTATTCTTCCATATTTCAAGGAAGTGAGCCATTTTGCTTGATCCAATACATACTTTTCTACAGTGCTTACAGAACTCAGATACAGTGTCTTAAAGGCTTGTTTCCTCTTACTCTTCAACATGAGCCTCTGCTCTAACCATTGTCAATCACTATGAATTTTCTTGTGTTTCATATTTTCTTGATTCTGGCTTGATAATTTCCCCTTCTTCCTAAAGCCCTTAGCATGCCTATCTTGTATACTTTCCCACCCACAACTCCAGATTTTCTCTACAAAATGTTGAAACAAATAAATACACTTAGAAACAAAACAAAAAATAATAACTTAGCACACCTCTCTAGTAAATATTGTTTTCCTCAATGCTGGTGTAGAGAATTATTATTTTCTAAACTCCCACAGTGCCCTAGATTTTTCTCTGTTATTGCACTTACTACATGATACAGTGCTTTTTCTTTTCTACTACCAGACTCTTGCATAAATAAGGCATGTTTTGATCTAAAGAGGCATAAACACAAATTGAAATATTTTATTTAAAAAGAAAAAAAATTGGAAGGATCCCAGTACGTTCATAACTACCGGAGAGTTGTCTTCATATTTCTTGTATTTGCTGACTTTGCATGTCCATTTTATGCTCTCCCTTTCCAGAAAAGCTGGGACACATGATGACTGCCATCCCTTGAGTCACTTGCCCTGTAGCTGCCACTGTTGGAAAAGGGCTTGACTCTCTCTCTGTCCTTGTGCCCACTTTGAGAATCCCTGGGAAGTCCTTGGAGTCAGATGATCAGGCCTCCACCCCTCTGCCAGAAAGTCTGTTCAGTGAGTTTAGAATCATATAGAAAAGACATGGATGTGGGGGATCCTATGCCATGTATTTGAAACAGTAGCTGCCATATAATATGCTTTCAGTATATGAATGAATTCAAAAGGATATTATCATGCTGATACCTTCTAGATCAGGAGTCCCCAACCCCTGAGCCATGGACTGATATGGATCTATGGTCTGTTAGGAACTGGGCTGCACAGGAGGAGGTAAGTGGCAGGCAGGAGAGCATTACCACCTGAGCTCCGCCTCCCATCACATCAATGGCAGCAGGGCACTAGATTCTCATAGGAATGTGAACCCCACTGTGTACTGTGCATGTGAGGGATATAAGTTGCACACTCCTTATGAAAATCTAATGCCTGATGATCTGAAGTGGAACAGTTTAATCCCAAAACCATCCTCCTGCACCCACAAGTCTGTGGAAAGATTGTCTTCCATGAAACTGGTCCCTGGTGGCAAAAAGGTTGGGGTCCACTGTTCTAGAACTTAAACAGTGAAAAAGTTTCAATTTTAGACTCATATAAGTTGCCAGTTGGTGTAAAGCACTGGCTTTTCTCCCTTTTGGAGAATGCTTAGGAATAATTGACTTTTTCAGATTTCAGTTTTCCGCACTTTTCATCTGTGTAAAAGGGTATTTATGTTAAGGATATGTGGGCTAAAGGCCCAGATTCCAGATTAATAGCACAAAGCTTTCTTGTGAGTTAATACTATAATTATTATACTTTTTTCCCTTAAGGCTGTATTTTTTTCCATAGCCAAAATAGTGTTTAAGAAATTAAAGGCCAGCTTGAATGTGGAAGCTCAACTATAACTACAGGGCAAAAAACTAAATCTTGTCATAATATTCATGAGTGGTTATTAATAATGAGGACTTGCAACACTTTCATCTAAATTATCTTGGCCATGGAATTAAAATATACAGATTACTTTCCATTAAGATACCATGAATAAAAGACCAAGTTTATAATAATTAGAGTAGGTTTCAGAATTTTGCCCTGCACTCAACTAGTTACATTTTTTAAATTTTATTTTTAATTGTTGCAACCTCTGTGCCTCCGTTTTCAATTTATTTATACAATGATGATTTTAATGCTTTTCTGACAAAAGTCAAAGGGGTGATGTGAAAGCAAATACATTTTCTTGTTTTAACGCATATATAAACATAGTGCTAGTTCTCCTGTGTTAAGCAATGGTGTTTCTAGAATTTCCTTATAGGAGGAGTGAAGAGTAAGCATTTGGATTGGACCGGGATTTGGAGAACTTGTCATGTTGCTCCATGTGCATGTGAAATACATCATTGTAACTTAGAATGTGAATTATAGAACAAACATGAAAGTTAGAAAAATATTCTAAACATTTTTATGATCTCTACTTGCAATAAGGAAACTGTTAGGTTTTTCTATCAATCAAAGAATAAGTGCACCAAAAACAAAAATTTCTGGATGGACAAAAGGAGATTTGAGGGGCAAGGCTAAAGCCCCCCAAACCTTCCTCAGGATGAACACAAACCCCATATTTTCCTGTTGCCACTGTTCCATGTTGCTGGGCTCTATTCCAGCAAAATTTTGGAAAGTGTTTCTACAGTTCTGCTCCTCATTTCTTTCTCACTTCAGAACAATGATGCCCTTTCCAGATAAAGCATCTTAATTAAACAGATGACATTTGAACTAGACCTTGAAGAACAGGTCAGAGTTATATTGGGAAAGAAGTAGGAGAGGAACACCCAGAAAATAACATTTATGAACATAAAGTCACAGAATATAAATGTCTCTGACAAAGATAGAGATCAAGGGTAAATTTTGGTGTGGCATGGATTAATTCACTAACTCATTTAATATATATATATTTACATAGATAGCATGAATAGATACTAGAAATAAAACAATGGATTAGACATGGGCCCAACCTCATAATGTTTAGCAAATACTGTGTTCCCTAAGGCAGCGGTTCTCAACCTTTTTGGTACTAGGGACCGGTTACTTGGTACTAGGGACCGGTTACATGGAAGACAATTTTTCCACAGACTGGGATAGGGGGACTGTTTTCAGGATAAATCAAGCACATTACATTTATGTTGCACTTTATTTCTATTATTACTACATTGTAATACATAATGAAATAAGTATACAACTCACCATAATGTGGCATCATTGGAAGCCCTGAGCGTGCTTTCCTGCAACTAGATGGTTCCCTCTGGGGCCGATGGGAAACAATAACAGATCATCAGGCATTAGATTCTTATGTGAGGAGCCCTCAACCTACATCCCTCTCATGCACAGTCCACAATAGGATTCACGTTCCTATGAGAATCTAGTGTCGTGGCTGGCAGATCTAACAGAAGGTGGAGCTCAGGCGATAATGTAAGAGGAAGCGACCAGAAATACAGATGAAACTTCACTTGCTCACCTGCCTCTCACCTCCTGGTCTGTGTCCTGGTTCCTAACAGGCCATGGATAGGTACGAGTCTGTGGCCCGGGGGGTTGGAGACCCCTGTCCTAGAGTACATATGCAGTGGATGTTGAGAAACAGATTAATTCATTAATGCAGAGTCTTCAATGCCAAACAAAAGATTTGAGGGTTTTATCTGTTATAACTAATAACAACACTTGTGTTTCACTAATTATATGTCAGGCACTACACTAATAACTTAAAATTTATTCACTCACCTATTATTAGAACAACATTGTGATATCGGAATACACTTGATATGTCCATTTTACTGATGAGGAGATTCAGACATAGAGTAGTTATTTAACTTGAGTAAGGTCTTCAGAGCTAATAAGAGGAAGAACCAGGACTTGAGCATGGGTAGGGTGGCTTCGGAGTTGTAGTCTGGCTGTTTGTAATCACCAAAATGAAGCTACAGTGATGTTTCAGTTTACATAACAGAGTCCTGAGGCTTAAAGATGCCAGGAAATTAATTTAAAGATATTGTAGTATGTATCCCTGGCCAGACTAGAACTCCAGTCCAGGAGAACGCCAGTGCTCCTTCTGCTTCACATAGAGAACACATCAGTACTGTGACACACAGAAAGGTTTTAGCGGGATGCTTGGTTGAGAAGAGAAATATGTTTACAATGAAAGAGGTGATAGTGTTGCTTGTCTTTGTATTGGTGAGACCAGTAGAAAAATATGGGACACCTCAATCAGCTGAAGTTCAACATGTTCAAAGGTAGACAAAGTTTCTTGTTGCTCTAAGTAAGTTTAAAACTGAGGCAAAAAGGCCTTGATTGATAAGGGTGGTGGATACATTTTTGAGTTTTCACTGGCATGATTCACAAAATTGTATATTCCCAGGCTATCCCACCATTAACTGCCTCATGGGGACTGTCTCTAACTTCTCCAGGACTTGATCCATAGGGAAATGCATGCAAGAATAAAAAGCATTAATGAATTCAGGATGCGTTTCTCACTAAACAGAAGTTTGGGGTGATGTCACACACACACACACACACACAAAAATGGAACAAGTCAGCCCCATTTTCAGCATTGCCTCATTTAAGCTTGGCACAAAAAGACAATTGATGCTGACTCACAGTTATTTCAAGATGGAAAGAGTGTCCTGAATTATCACACCCCACGTAATCCTGGCCACCCCGTATTCCCTCTCCTTACTGTCCCATAGGTGGGTACATCCATCCCAGATAATAAGGCTTGACTCATTTTAGGCCCTTTTCCTTTTGCACAAGATCCTGAAATTTTCCCTACCCTGTGTGTTTGATGGTGCAGAAGAAACAATTCTCAAAAATAAACTAGTTTATCATTAGATGGAAGCAAGGTGGCACCTTTATTAATGAGAAATCAGAGTTTGGAGGACATAGTGCATTCCTCATGCAGATAGACCCTCTGCTATTGGCTCCTGCCTTTAAATTAGAAAGCCTTACTCTTCCATCTGCAGGTATTGCTATCCCTTTACAAGCCTCTGCTCCCAGGGAAAGAAAACTGTGCAACATATGACAAAAAGCAATAGAGGCTTCAGACTCTCCAAAAAGAAAATGAAATTGTGACAAGAATGTAGTTGATTACTTCCCAATTGACTCTAAGATTAGTCAGTAACTTTTCCATGATGTAATGAGTAATGAGACAGAGAGAAGCAGCGTGTTCCACTAATTGATCTCAATCCACAAGAAAGGGGGAGTATTTCCTCCTTCCTTCCTCCACATTGTGTTCTCTTAGAACTGTGCTTTACTTGCCCAGGGAAAATAACACAAGTTTAACAAGCCAGTTCTTCCCATTCCCAGTTGAGGCCCCACATCTAATGCTAACACTGCTTCTTGGAATGCATAGCCTTTAGAACTATCAATGAACTGAGCTGACCTTCCCCAACCCCTGTAGACTCTAAAATGGGTCAGAAGAGCACATTGGTTAAAACAACTCTAAGGCTGAAAATTTAATCTCTGTTTGATTTTCTGGCTCACAATTTTTTTCTCAGTAACATTGCCGAAATAGCCTAGCAGGAGATCCATTTTGAACTTGAGTGATAACAATTATACTCGAATCACAAAATGTCAATAATGAGATGACCCACATTTAAATAACTTTTTTTTTTTGCTACTATAACATTACTGGGCCTATATTAAAATAGATTAAATCATTTTGCAACTTAAAGTATAAATATAATGCTTCCAAAGAATTAAGGTCCAAATCATTTTTTTCCCTGATACTTGTGAGTTAAAATTTAACAGATTTTAAAGTCCCCACTCATTTAATTTTTTGACCACTTGGTGTCAGTTGGAAGAGTTCTCAATACATTGGACAAGACAGTGATCTCTAAGCATTTGAAAATTGAGCTCTTTCTCATTAGAAGGGGTGCACTTTCTTCTTCGTGGTCTCAGAAGTTGTATTTGTTTAACACTGAGTCTCTGAAGTTATTCACTATTTAAGAAATTCCAAGAAGTTACTGTTAAAGATTATCATAGCAATGGCATTCATTCTGAGAACTGGATAAACAGAGCAATTCATCATGGTTTCTAAAAGAGTTTTCACAGAGAAAAATATTTTCAACCTGATCATTTGTATTGCCAAATACTGCAGCAGAAAGTTAGTATTGTGCTAAAAGAAGATGGATATCTTGGTGGAGACCTTCTTGGCATATCATTCAGTTCGTGCTATTTTTTAAAAATCTAATAATTGAAATTTTAACTCAATTGGAAAGCCGTCTCACCAAGATATTAATTCTGGAATTTTTTACTATATCAGTAAAATTTACTTGTAAATACTGCCTGATAAGTCAGAACGGATTTGCTTGCTTTTCCACTCATAACATTGAAAAGCTCCTGGCTTCCATGTCTGCTGAATGGGAGTTCTACGAAGTAAATGGAGTTCCCCACACTTTCTTATGATAAAGCATTTTTCAGTTCTGAAATACTAAGGCTGCTTCTCCTTCATTTATCTTTCAAAATTTTAAGACATAAAAATATCCCTTCTTTGAGAGGGTTTCCCCTCTTATAAGTAATTAAGAGATACAGAATTAATTTATCACAAGATAGTGTTGATAGTGGGAGGGTGAGTTAGTTGATACTTGACCCCATGGAAAAGCTGGTTGATATGGTTGGCTGTGTCCTTACCCAAATCTCATCTTGAATTGTATTCCCCATAATTCTCACGTATTGAGGGATGAACCTGGTGGGAGGCGATTGGATCATAGGAGCAGTTTCCCCCATGCTGTTCTCATGATAGTGAGTTCTCATAAGATCTGATGGTTTCGCTTCCTTCAATTCTCTCTCTCACCTGCTGCCATGTAAGATGTGCCTGTGTCACCTTCAGCCATGATAATAAGTTTTCTGAGGCCTCCCCAGCCATGCAGAACTGTAAGTCAATTAAACCTCGTTCCTTTATAAATTACCCAGTGTCAGTGACATTCTATATAGGAGTGTGAGAACAGACTTATACCCTGGTGCTGGCTCTAGACCTGCAATTTCCTTCCTCAACTTGAATCGTAACTAAAATTCAGCAGCCAATTTAGCCTCTTCCCTAGGCCTGGTGTTAACAATTTCAACCTAGAACTACCCTTGTGCCCTGTAACACACTCATAATTCACTTTCTTTCAGACTAAGCACAGCACATATTCCTCAACCACTGAGGCCTAAAAGTTCTTTAGTGATGATGTTGTCTCTAATCAAACTCTTGCCTCAGCTGAACCTTTTAACTGATGCCTCTGAGGCCACCACTATTTGCATGCTCCCTGTTCTTCATGCACATAAACTAAGTACAGGTCAAGATCATGGTGCTGGGACCTGTACCCACAGGCAGTCTACAAATCTGTTGGGACTCCAGAAGCCCTCTTCACATTTGTTGGGGCGTCCTTCTATATAAGCTATCACAGAACTCTGGCCAGTGTCACAATAACCTGCAGTAACCTACCATGGGCAAAACAGTCCAAAGATTCAAAGATTCAAAGTCTCTAGACCATGCCACACATACATAAAGCCAACTCCACAATGAAAAACCAGCTGCACTGTGTAATGCAGGGGGCAAGTCACTAAAATTAAAAAAAAGAAAAAAAAAGAGCCAGCATGGCCTGTGCTTAGAAAAGCAGTTTACAAGCATCTGTTCCAGCTCTGCCAAAAGCCAAAATCATTGCATGCATAACTCATTTCCAAAATTTTACACCTTGCTCATTTCTCAAGGTGCATAGCCCACACATCAGAGTTATTTGAGAGAAGCTAAATGAGTAACATTCCTTTTGCCATGACCTGGATTACAAACTAACTGAAAAATAACGTTTCAAGCAAATAAAAGCCAAAATATACCCATTATTAATAATAAGGGTAGATTGCAGTACAAAACTTACCTTTATGAGCAATTGGACATACTGACACTAGCTTCTGAATTAGACACACTTACTGATCCAACCATAGATCATTCTGCATGGAAACAGACCTAGTAAAAGTTACAGAATGAAGGAACAACATGTGATAATTGCATCTGCTATGAGACAAACTTTCAAGGCACATTGGTTGCACACAGATCAATCGCTTCTTGGATTGGGAAAGATAGTGTTGGGCCCTCAGAAAAGGCTGGAAGGAAGATTCTTGTTGCAGTGGTTTACGAGGTTTAGTAGGAACATTCTAGATGAGAACATGAGTGGGTGGAGATTCTAGGAATAAGTGGCACACTATGTTAAGCAAAGATACATGGTGTTTTTTGAGAAAGAGTAAGTCATTTATCATTATTAGAGTATAAAGCATAAAGGGAGAGGTGGGAGGCTACATGTTTAAAGAGATTAAAAGGTGCCAACTTATGAAACCCATTTAGGAGGCAATTAGGAGGTTCCAAAGGTTGGAAGCAGCAGAAATTCATGATCAAACATGGCTTGCTATTTGCTGCTTTTATATACTGTATTTCTGAAAACATAAATTATAATGCTTTTAGCACAATTAAAATTATAATTGTAAAAATAATGTCCACTAAGCACTTACTGTATACTATGACCTTTGCTAAAGCCTTTTCATATGTTATCTCTTTTAATATCTAAAGCAACCCTGAGGGAGGGAGGAGTATTGTCCACGTGGCAGAGTGGATGATAAATGGTAGGACCAAGGTTCAAATGGAAAGCTCCCCACTCCAAAGCCCAGGCTCTCAACCTTCACTCCTCCTGTATTTTTAAATAAAGCTCCCTTATCTTGTCTGAAAGCAGGAATTTTCACATCACTAGAGAAGAGAGAAGAAGGACATTTGTACTGGGAGGAGTCGACTAGTCCCAATCAAGAGAAAGTAGCTACAGAGTCATGGGTGAGCTGGGTCCCCCAAAAAGGAGCTTTAAGGGAAGGGACTGAATCAAGTCAGAGATGTCCCCAAAGCAAGACCAAAGAACTGAGCAAGAGAAGCATTTATCAGAAACCAAAATTCAGCTACAAGTGAGCATCCAGATGGAGGTATTATGAAGAGGAACTGAGACTGAAGGCAAAAAGTGGCAGCCAGAATCCTGGAGAGGAGAGCAAGAACCAGGACCTCATTTAAGAGACAACCTGCTTAAGGCAGAGTGAGGTGAGACTGGATTCATACAAAGACCTGGAATTCAAGTAGGTTAATGAACAGATAGTGTGTGCCCATGCCATGAATTTACAATAATAATAAGGGTGCTAATAATCACATGGAATTGTAGAGTATAATGAAAATATACACACTGGAGAGAAATTGCGTGGGTTGGCATCTCAGCTTTGTCATTTACTATAATAGTTCAGTGACCTTGGGCTAGTTATTTAACCACTCTCTGCCTCAATTTCCTGATCAGCAAAATGAGTTAATCATTCTTTTTGTTTTTTTCAAGATGGAGTCTCACTCTTTCGCTCAGGCTGGAGTGCAGTGGTGCGATCTCGGCTCACTGCAGCCTCCACATCCCTGTTTCAAGCAATTCTCCTGCCTCAGCCTCCCCAGTAACCAGGATTACAAATGCGCACCACCATACCCAGCTAATATAAATATAAATATATATATAAATAATATAATATATATTATATATTGTATATATATAAATAATATAATATATATTATATATTGTGTATATATTTGTACTTTTAGTAGAGATGAGGTTTCACCATGTTGGCCAGGGTGGTCTTGAACTCCTGACCTCAAGTGATCTACCTGCCTCAGCCTCCCAAAGTGCTGAGATTACAGGCATAAACTACCAGGTTTGCACTATTGATAATTATTACAGCATAAAGTTTTTCTGAGGACTAAATGAGGCAAAATATGTAAAATACTAATTATAACTATTGACAAATCCCATAATGCTTGTCATTACTATACTTAGACTTATTTTAACATTAAAAACTGAAAACTGAAGCTCTGAGAGTCTGTGTGACTTTCTGAGGATTAAAGAACTGAAAAATGGTAGAAGTAGAATTTGAACCAGGAAAGTATGGTTCTTGAATGCATGAATTTAATCCCTATTAAATACTTTATCTTCCAAAATGTATGACTCCTTAGTCTTCTTTGTTAACAAAACTTACTTTACAAAATATGGAACTCTCAGTTGTATATATCAAATAATATTTGTCTATAGCTGGATTCTATGGACGTATCCAGTCATCCATTCCATAGTTGTAAGAGCATTATTATTATTATTATTTTTTAGACGGAGTCTTGCTCTGTCACCCAGGCTGGAGTGCAGTGGTGTGATCTCGGCTCACTGCAAGCTCCGCCTCCTGGGTTCACACCATTCTCCCGCCTTAGCCTCCCGAGTAGCTGGGACTACAGGCACCCGCCACCATGCCCGGCTAATTTTTTTTGCATTTTTAGTAGAGACGGGTTTTCACCGTGTTAGCCAGGATGGTCTCAATCTCCTGACCCCGTGATCCCCCTCCCCCTCCACCTCAACCTCCCAAAGTGCTGGGATTATAGGCATGAGCCACCGCGCCAGACCCACTTGTTTTAATGAATGGCTGTGTTCATATATATACATAATAAAATGTTTCACCCGTGTGGTTGCCCACTGCTTCTGAAATGCCATCAATCTCTGGTGATAAGTTGTATTAATTTTGTTATAAATTTGCAACTGTGGAAAATAAACATAGACCTATCCAGCTGTTCACTTCCTCAAGCGACTTATCTCCATCTCTTGTGATCAATCTATTCTAGCACTCCTTCAGACTCCCTGCCAATTAATTAATGCCCCTTTGTAAGATGGCTTTCTTCTTGAGTTCTTCCATGGGGCTTCCCCCAGTATAGGTGAGAGTAGTGGTGAGCCATGAATCAGAGAATAATAACAATGGTCTAGGGTAGGCAGAGAGGGTGAAATTCAACTTGACCAGTGTGTCATCCTCAACAGCAAAGAACTTTTTCTCCTTTGAGCAGAAAGTCAGTGGTTCCTGTTAAGCAATCACTTGATGCCCTCTGAGATCTGAACTCTGCTTAGAGCCCCAGGTTCATCTTGCCATCCTGTACCCATCCTGGCCTCCACTTAAATGCACTTAGAGACGTCTGAATGCCCTGCACCCTGTATCTTTGCTGTGATTTTGCATGTGCTGCTCTCTGGAAAAGTTTCTTTCCCTCTACTTTGTTTCACTTGATAATCTCAGATCCTGTTAATGTGTCATATATGTAGGCTACCTTCACAGGCACTTCCTCTCTGTATCAGTTTGTTAGTTTTACTGTAACAAACTGCCACAGACTGAGTAGCTTAAACAGCAGAAATTTCTCACAATTCTGGAAGCTAAAAGTTCAAAGTCAAGGAGTCGACAGATTTCATTTCTTTTAAGGCCCCTCTCCTTGGATTATGGACGGCAATCTTCTCCCTGTATCTTCACATGGTCTTTCTTCTGTTTCTGTGTCCAAATCTCTTCTTATAAAGACACCAGTTATATTGAATTAGGGCCCACCCTAAAGCCTCATTTTAATTATATCTTAAAAGACCCTGTCTCTGGAAACAGTCACAGTTTGAGATACTTGGGATTAGGATTTCAATGTATGAATATAAAGGAGACACAATTCAGCCTGTCACAGGCATTAACTCCAAAAGAGTCCCTTCTGCTGATATTCCTGGCAAGTAACAAGTGCCTCCCTCGGAGGTGGGCTCAGCTGTGTCATGATTATGTGTTCAGACGTCACCTACCGTAGGCTGTGATCTCTTAAGTTGTGGCCTGGCTCCTGTTAGTCTCCTCTCCTCAATTAGGTAGCAAACTTGTTGGCAGTGTAGGTGGCTAATTGGTAGATGATCCAGAAAAAGAGGATCTTGTTAATGGAAATGTAGTTATTAAACATAATTATGAATTTATCTATCTTTTTATCTATCTTCTGTCTTTCTTCCATGTACTACGTAACTGCCATTATTTAATTAGGAGATTGGATATGTCTATAAGTTTCTTTCTACTAAAAAGAAAAATTAAGTAATTTTAATTTCTTCACCAACTTTCAAGATCACACTTTTATTCGTGCTTAAGTATAATTTTTTTTATTTTTGTATTTCCTGGTATCTTAAAGGATGCACCTATATTATGCAATTAGCAGCAGTTAGCATATGGCTATGAGACACGGTGGCTGTGGATGACTTTCCATAAGAGGCATGATTTATCTTGGACCTGCAAAGGTGGGGAGTGGTGTGGGATGAAAATAAGTGAACTAGCAAAAGAATATGAAAAGAATATGGAAAACACTGTTTGGCCTCCCATCCAGAATTCTCTTCTGGTCAAATATGCTTTACGAAAAAAGGCCATCATGTTGCATGAGTTTCTCAACCTTTGTACTGGACATCCTTCTATTTACCTGACTTTTCATTAGTCACTAAGAGACCTTCTGAGGATACAGAAAGGACTAGGAAATAGCAACAAACAGTGGGACAAGAGGTCTGCAATAGGATGGCTAGTACTAAAAAGTCAAGGCCGGGCCCAGTGGCTCACGCCTGTAATCTCGGCACTTTGGGAGGCTGAGGAGGGTGTATCATGAGGCCAGGAGATTGAGACCATCCTGGCCAACAGGGTGAAACCCCATCTCTACTACAAATACAAAAATTAGCTGGGTGCGGGGACAGGCACTTGTAGTCTCAGATACTCGGGAGTCTGAAGCAGGAGAATCACTTGAACCTAGGAGGTGGAGGCTGCAGTGAGCCGAGATTGCACCAGTGCACTCCAGCTTGGGTGACAGAGCGAGACTGAAAAAAAAAAAGTCAAAAAATAACAGATGTTGGTGAGGTTGTAGAGAAAAGGGAATGCTTAGACACCGTTGGAGGGAGTGTAAATTAGTTCAGCCATTGTGGAAAGCAGTGTGGCAATTTCTCAAAGAACTAAAAGCAAAGTTACTATTCAACCCAGAAATTCCATTACTGGGTATATACTCCCCAAAATATAAATTATTCTTCCATAAGGAGACATGCATGTGTATGTTCATTGCAGCATTAGTCACAATAGCAAAGACATAGAATCAATCTAAATGTCCATAAACAGTAGACTGGATAAAGAAAATGTGGTACACATGCACCATGGAATATTATGCAACCATATAAGAGAATGATATCCTATCCCTTGCAGGAAATCAAGCTAAATGCTCATCAACAGTAGACTGGATAAAGTATATGTGGTACATATACACTATGGAACATTATGCAGCCATACAAAAGAATGAGATCATGTCCCCTGCAGGAACATGGATGTAGCTGGAGGCTATCATACTTAGCTAACTAATGCAGGAACAGAAAACCAAATATGGCATATTCTCACCTATAAGTGGGAGCTATATGGTGAGAACACATGGACACAAAGAAGGGAACAGACACAGGGGCCTACTTGAGGGAGGAAGGTGGGAGAAGGGTGAGTATCAGATAAAATAACTGTTGGGTACTAGGCTTAGTACGTGGGTGACTAAACAATACACACACTAAACCCCCATGACATAAGTTTGCCTATATAACTAACCTGCACATATATCCATGAACCTAAAATAGAAGTTAAAATAAAAAAGCTATGGGACGAAGCTGGGGCTGGACAGCAAGAGACAAAGAAGGTACCTGATGGATGAGATCCACTGGAGCTGTAAATCTTCAGCACTTCCATCCACGGCCCTGCTGGCTCACAGCTGTGTTTGCTTCAGGTGTTTAATGAACTGCTGAGAGATCAATAGCACATGGCAGAGAACTTTGAAAAATTTCCCTTGACTCAATCAAGTGTCTTAAATCCTCATTAATTCTGATGATGTAAGCTCTTTCTAATTAGCGTAGTTGCTAAATATCCACTCATAACTGTTGATAAGGACATAAGAAACTTCATTCCCTTAGACCTCTGAACTCTCTGTGGGATTAGCAGTTCATTGCTGCTAATCCCACAGAGAGTTCAGAGGTCTAAAATTTTTATTAAATGATATCTTTTCCACAAACATTACACACACAAACACACTTTAAAAGTATTTATTCATTTATTAAATATATGTATTGCATGGCTAGTATGTACCCAACATTGAATCATTTTTCAGTACACAAACCTGGAAACATTAAGGTCTGAATGAATTTAAAATGTGAGCAGAGAACCATGCCTGTGACCAAGTAATTTTAGTATAATACCAAATGTGAAACTGCTTTCATTGACCAAACCAGGCTTTCAAAGGTAAATACAAATGCTAGCTTGATTCTTTCTTCCATTGCTACTTCAAATTTACTCTCTAGAATGGTACTTTTTCTTGTTTAAAATTATAGAACAATTCCACGACTTTCCTGACTAGTGTTAGATAAGATCCCATCTGGAGGGAGCCAAGATAGCTGAATAGGAACAGCTCTAGTCTACAGCTCCCAGCGTGAGCAACGCAGAAGACAGGTGATTTCTGCAATTCCATCTGAGGTACCAGGTTCATCTCACTAGGGAGTGCCAGACACTGGGCGCAGGACAGTGGGTGCACCGCATCATGCACGAGCCGAAGCGGGGCGAGGCATTGCCTCACTCGGGAAGCGCAAGGGGTCAGGGAGTTCCCTTTCCTAGTCAAAGAAATGGGTGACAGATGGCACCTGGAAGATCAGGTCACTCCCACCCTAATACTGCGCTTTTCGGATGGGTTTAAAAAACGGCACACCAGGAGATTATATCCCGCACCTGGCTCGGAGGGTCCTATGCCCATGGAGTCTCGCTGATTGCTAGCACAGCAGTCTGAGATCAAACTGCAAGGCAGCAGGGAGACTGGGGGAGGGGCGCCCACCATTGCCCAGGCTTGCTTAGGTAAACAAAGCAGCCAGGAAGCTCGAACTGGGTGGAGCCCACCACAGCTCAAAGAGGCCTGCCTGCCTCTGTAGGCTCCACCTCTGGGGGCAGAGCACAGACAAACAGACAGCAGTAACCTCTGCAGACTTAAATGTCCCTGTCTGACAGATTTGAAGAGAGTAGTGGTTCTCCCAGCACGCAGCTAGAGATCTGAGAACAGGCAGACTGCCTCCTCAAGTGGATCCCTGACCCCTGATCGCCGAGCAGCCTAACTGGGAGACACCCCCAAGTAGGGGCAGACGGACACCTCACACGGCCAGGTACTGCTCTGAGACAAAACTTCCAGAGGAATGATCAGGCAGCAGCATTCGCGGTTCACGAAAATCCACTGTTCTGCAGACTCCGCTGCTGATACCCAGGCAAACAGGGTCTGGAGTGGACCTCTAGCAAACTCCAACAGACCTGCAGCTGAGGGTCCTGTCTGGTAGAAGGAAAACTAACAAACAGAAAGGACATCCACACCAAAAACCCATCTGTACACCACCATCATCAAAGACCAAAAGTAGATAAAACCACAAAGATGGGGAAAAAACAGAGCAGAAAAACTGGAAACTCTAAAAAGCAGAGCACCTCTCCTCCTCCAAAGGAATGCAGTTCCTCACCAGCAATGGAACAAAGCTGGACGGAGAATGACTTTGACGAGTTGCGAGAAGAAGGCTTCAGACATTCAAACTACTCTGAGCTACAGGAGGAAATTGAAACCAAAGGCAAAGAAGTTAAAAACTTTGAAAAAAAAAAATAGGTGAATGTATAACTAGAATAACCAATACAGAGAAGTGCTTAAAGGAGTTGATGGAGCTGAAAGCCAAGGCTGGAGAACTATGTGAGAAATGCAGAAGCGTCAGGAGCCGATGTGATCAACTGGAAGAAAGGGTATCACTGATGGAAGATGAAATGAATGAAATGAAGTGAGAAGGGAAGTTCAGAGAAAAAAGAATAAAAAGAAACGAACAAAGCCTCCAAGAAATATGGGACTATGTGAAAAGACCAAATCTACGTCTGATTGGTGTACCTGAAAGTGATGGGGAGAATGGAACCAAGTTGAAAAACACTCTGCAGGTTACTATCCAGGAGAACTTCCCCAATCTAGCAAGGCAGGCCAACATTCAGATTCAGGAAACACAGAGAACACCACAAAGATACTCCTCCAGAAGAGCAACTCCAAGACACATAATTGTCAGATTCACCAAAGTTGAAATGAAGGAAAAAACCTTAAGAGCAGCCAGAGAGAAAGGTCGGGTTACCCACAAAGGGAAGCCCATCAGACTAACAGCTGATCTCTCGGCAGAAACTCTACAAGCCAGAAGAGAGTGGGGGCCGATATTCAACATTCTTAAAGAAAAGAATTTTCAACCCAGAATTTCATACCCAGCCAAACTAAGCTTCATAAGTGAAGGAGAAATAAAATACTTTACAGACAAGCAAATGCTGAGAGATTTTGTCACCACCAGGCCTGCCCTAAAAGAGCTCCTGAAGGAAGCACTAAACATGGAAAGGAACAACCGGTACCAGCCACTGCCAAATCATGCCAAATTGTAAAGACCATCGAGGCTAGGAAGAAACTACATCAACTAACAAGCAAAATAACCAGGTAACATCATAATGACAGGATCAAATTCACACATAACAATATTAACTTTAAGTGTAAATGGACTAAATGCTCCAATTAAAAGACACACACTGGCAAATTGGATAAAGAGTCAAAACCCATCAGTGTACTGTATTCAGGAAACCCATCTCACATGCAGAGACACACTTGGCTCAAAATAAAAGGATGGAGGAAGATCTATCAAGCAAATGGAAAATGAAAAAAGGCAGGCGTTGCAATCCTAGTCTCTGATAAAACAGACTTTAAACCAACAAAGATCAAAAGAGACAAAGAAGGCCATTATATAATGGTAAAGGGATCAATTCAACAAAAAGAGCTAACTATCCTAAATATATATGCACCCAATACAGGAGCACCCTGGTTTATAAAGCAAGTCCTGAGTGACCTACAAAGAGACTTAGACTCCCACACAATAATAATCAGAGATTTTAACACCCTACTGTCAACATTAGACAGATCAACAAGACAGAAAGTTAACAAGGATACCCAGGAATTGAACTCAGCTCTGCACCAAGCAGACCTAATAGACATCTGCAGAACTCTCCACCCCAAATCAACAGAATATACATTTTTTCAGCACCACACCACACCTATTCCAAAATTGACCACATAGTTGGAAGTAAAGCTCTCCTCAGCAAATGTAAAAGAATAGAAATTATAACAAACTGTCTCTCAGACCACAGTGCAATCAAACTAGAATTCAGGATTAAGAAACTCACTCAAAACCACTCAACTACATGGAAACTGAACAACCTGCTCCTGAATGACTATTGGGTACATAATGAAATGAAGGCAGAAATAAAGATGTTCTTTGAAACCAATGAGAACAAAGACACAACATACCAGAATCTCTGGGACACATTCAAAGCAGTGTATAGAGGGAAATTTATAGCACTAAATGCCCACAAGAGAAAGCAGGAAAGATCCAAAATTGACACCCTAACATTACAATTAAAAGAACTAGAAAAGCAAGAGCAAACACATTCAAAAGCTAGCAGAAGGCAAGAAATAACTAAAATCAGAGCAGAACTGAAGGAAATAGAGACACAAAAAACCCTTCAAAAAATTAATGAATCCAGGAGCTGGTTTTTCAAAAAGATCAACAAAATTGATAGAACACTAGCAAGACTAACAAAGAAGAAAAGAGAGAAGAATCAAATAGATGCAATAAAAAATGATAAAGGGGATATCACCACCGATCCCTCAGAAATACAAACTACCATCAGAGAATACTACAAGCACCTCTACGCAAATAAACTAGAAAATCTAGAAGAAATGGATAAATTCCTTGACACATACACCCTCCCAAGACTAAACCAAGAAGAACTTGAATATCTGAATAGACCAATAACAGGCTCTGAAATTGTGGCAATAATCAGTAGCTTACCAACCAAAAAGAGTCCAGGACCAGATGGATTCACAGCCGAATTCTACCAGAGGTACAAGGAGGAACTGGTACCATTCCTTCTGAAACTATTCTAATCAATAGAAAAAGAGGGAATCCTCCCTAACTCATTTTATGAGGCCAGCATCATCCTGATACCAAAGCCTGGCAGAGACACAACCAAAAAAGAGAATTTTAGACCAATATCCTTGATGAACATTGATGCAAGAATCCTCAATAAAATACTGGCAAACTGAATCCAGCAGCACATCAAAAAGCTTATACACCATGATCAAGTGGGCTTCATCCCTGGGATGCAAGGCTGGTTCAACATATGCAAATCAATAAATGTAATCCAGCATATAAACAGAACCAAAGACAAAAACCACATGATTATCTCAATAGATGCAGAAAAGGCCTTTGACAAAATTCAACAACCCTTCATGCTAAAAACTCTCAATAAATTAGGTATTGATGGGACGTATCTCAAAATAATAAGAGCTATCTATGACAAACCCACAGCCAATATCATACTGAATGGGCAAAAACTGGAAGCATTCCCATTGAAAACTGGCACAAGACAGGGATGCTCTCTCTCACCACTCATATTCAACATAATGTTGGAAGTTCTAGCCAGGGAAATTAGGCAGGAGAAGGAAATAAAGGGTATTCAATTAGGAAAAGAGGAAGTCAAATTGTCCCTGTTTGCAGATGACATGATTGTATATCTAGAAAACTCCATTGTCTCAGCCCAAAATCTCCTTAAGCTGATAAGCAACTTCAGCAATATCTCAGGATACAAAATCAAAGTACAAAAATCACAAGCATTCTTATACACCAATAACAGACAAACAGAGAGCCAAATCATGAGTGAATTCCCATTCACAATTGCTTCAAAGAGAATAAAATACCTAGGAATCCAACTTACAAGGGATGTGAAGGACCTCTTCAAGGAGAACTACAAACCACTGCTCAATGAAATAAAAGAGGATACAAACAAATGGAAGAACATTCCATGCTCATGGGTTGGAAGAATCAATATCGTGAAAATGGCCATACTGCCCAAGGTAATTTATAGATTCAATGCCATCCCCATCAAGCTACCAATGACTTTCTTCACAGAATTGGAAAAAACTACTTTAAAGTTCATATGGAACCAAAAAAGAGCCTGCATCACCAAGTCCATCCTAAGCCAAAAGAACAAAGCTGGAGGCATCATGCTACCTGACTTCAAACTATACTACAAGGCTACAGTAACCAAAACAGCATGGTACTGGTACCAAAACAGAGATATAGATCAATGGAACAGAACAGAGCCCTCAGAAATAATGACGCATATCTACAACTATCTGATCTTTGACAAACCTGACAAAAACAAGAAATGGGGAAAGGATTCCCTATTTAATAAATGGTGCTGGGAAAACTGGCTTGCCATATGTAGAAAGCTGAAACTGGATCCCTTCCTTACACCTTATACAAAAATTAATTCAAGATGGATTAAAGACTTACATGTTAGACCTAAAACCATAAAAACCCTAGAAGAAAACCTAGGCATTACCATTCAGGACATAGGCATGGGCAAGGACTTCATGTCTAAAACACCAAAAGCAATGGCAACAAAAGCCAAAATTGACAAATGGGATCCAATTAAACTAAAGAGCTTCTGCACAGCAAAAGAAACTACCATCAGAGTCAACAGGCAACCTACAGAATGGGAGAAAATTTTTGCAACCTACTCATCTGACAAAGGGCTAATATCCAGAATCTACAATGAACGCAAACAAATTTACAAGAAAAAAACAAACAACCCCATCAAAAAGTGGGCAAAGGACATGAAGAGACACTTCTCAAAAGAAGACATTTATGCAGCCAAAAAACACATGAAAACATGTTCATCATCACTGGCCATCAGAGAAATGCAAATCAAAACCACAATGAGATACCATCTCACACCAGTTAGAATGGCCATCATTAAAAAGTCAGGAAACAACAGGTGCTGGAGAGGATGTGGAGAAATAGGAACACTTTTACACTGTTGGTGGGACTGTAAACTAGTTCAACCATTGTGGAAGTCAGTGTGGCGATTCCTCAGGGATCTAGTACTAGAAATACCATTTGACCCAGCCATCCCATTACTGGGTATATACCCATAGGACTATAAATCATGCTGCTATAAAGACACATGCACACGTATGTTTATTGTGGCACTATTCACAATAGCAAAGACTTGGAAACAACCCAAATGTCCAACAACGATAGACTGGATTAAGAAAATGTGGCACATATACACCATGGAATACTATGCAGCCATAAAAAATGATGAGTTCATGTCCTTTGTAGAGACATGGATGAAACTGGAAAACATCATTCTCAGTAAACTATCGCAATGACAAAAAACCAAACACCACATGTTCTCACTCATAGGTGGGAACTGAACAATGAGCACACTTGGACACAGGAAGGGGAACATCACACTCCGGGGACTGTTGTGGGGTTGGGGGAGGGGGGAGGGATAGCATTAGGAGATATGCCTAATATTAAATGACTAGTTAATGGGTGCAGCACACCAACATGGCACATGTATACATATGTAACAAGCCTGCACATTGTGCACATGTACCCTAAAGCTTAAAGTATAATAATATTAAAATTAAATTAAAAAAAGATTCCATCTCCTCATCTGTTTTGGACATTAAAAATCTAGGTAATAACCAAATAACTCCAATTCAAGTTAAGGCCATATGAATATTCAGGACTCTTAGTCAAATTAAAGCCCAGGATCTGATTCAAGCTCAAATGTTCTCAGTGGGCAGTGAGTCAAAGTTTGCTTCTTCTCTGACTCATACTTGCAAAGTTTGGCTACTGATGACTTTTGGCTGAATTTCTCTCTAGGAATGACCCTTAACTAAAGAGGATTCTTACCTGGAATTCCTCTTTCCTTGGCTTATATATAAATTAACCCCCAGGTATCAGGATAAAAACTACTATATCAGAGTCCATTTCAAAACTCCCCAATCTAGTTATTTCTCTGGGATATTCACCAATGATTACTGGATATTTACCAACTGCATCACCCAGGACCCCTTTGTTTGATATTGCTCCATGCTGATGTTCATAAGTGTTATACCTGTCATGCACTTACTCTGCAAATAGGGGAGAAAAACACACCTGCATGCTTACTCACTGTATCCCCAGGATGGAGCACTGTGTTCAATATATATTAGAAATTTGGCAAACATTTGCTGAACAACTGGAACCAAAAAAAATATTGCAGTGCTTTAATTCCAGTAAATTTTTTCTTTGTTAGTTTGCCAAGAGACAGAAGGCTTCATTTACTACCAACTGATACCAACTTGAGTTAAAACTTTCTCCACAATTTTTAGCAAGTCCTCTTAAAGATAAGAGGAAATGTAAAAATAAATGAAATAAAAACTCAAAGTGGGAAAACATCTTATCATCTGTAATAGTACTGTCCAACAGAAATATAATGTGTACTACAAATGCAAGCTACCTGCATATTATTCAGTTTTCTTGTAGTCACATGAAAAAACAGGAAGAAGCTAAAATGAATTTTACTGATTAATGTATTTTATTTAATTTATTAAAAATATTATTTCACCATGTAATCAAAATAAACAGTTAGATGCTTTGAATTCTGCTTTAGTAACAGTTTTTAAAATCAAATGTACTTCATACTTACAGCAAAATATACAACACATATCTGCAAAAGGTAAGGGTATAAGTGTTACAGAAAATCTCAATTAGTGGAAGTAACACTTCCAGTGTTAAATAGCCACTTATGCCTAGTAGCTATTATGTCATACAGTGCAGGTGGATAATATAATCCAACAGGGAATTCTAAGATATATTTCCCCAAACCTCACAGTATTATCTATTATTTTTATGTGTATGTATGTATACATGTAATGTTTTGTTTTCCAAAACATGTTTTGTAATTCTAGCTGCTAGCAATATCTGGGCTACAGATTTGCATTTGGTTGCTTTGAAGCAACTATAATTTTCTCCTGCATATATTAAAGCAAACTTTTCAGACAATTTAGTTATAAGCATTGGCCCGTGTTTTATTAGTCATGCACGTCAGATTTTTTTAAAAGCCCCCAATGGCCAATTCAAAGATTTACTCTTGGTTAGTATTTCACAGGGCAAGAGAAGGAATAGGTAGCTTTGTTAGATTATCTGTTAAATATCAATAATCATGTTAAATACTGGACGAAAAGAAAGTCTCCTTGAAGGGCACTGGATTCTTGACTAACAGTAAGCTGGCAGTCAACTGGGTTGGTGAAGTTGTCTGGATATAGCTTAATCTTATTAAAATCCAGCAGAAAATCACTTATCATTTTGTCTGGAATACTAACTTCTTCCCAGAAGAAGGGTATTGTGAACTACATTGCTCAAAAGTGTTTTTTGTTTTTTATCTTTTCTACAGTAATGGTGTCATTACCTCCTGTTGTTTCAGAGATCAAATTCGGTTTTTTTAAAAAATGAAATAGGACTAGGCTGGGTGCAATGGCTCACAACTGTAATCCCAGCACTTTGGGAGGCCAAGGAGGGCTGATCACTTGCAGTCCGGAGTTCGAAACCAGCCTGGCCAACATGATGAAACCCTGTCTCTACTAAAATATACAAAAATTAGCTGGGCGTGGTGGCAGGCGACTTAATCCCAGCTACTTGGGAGGCAGAGGCAGGAAAATCATTTGAACCCAGGAGGCGTAGGTGGCAGTGAGCCGAGATTGAGCCATTGCACTCAAACCTGGGGGATAAGAGTGAGACTTCTCTCAAAAAAAAAAAAAAAAAAAGAAATACGACTATTGATAAGTCTTAACTGTTAAAACAGAGTATGGGTGAGAAAGTTTTAGATAATGAGGTGAGAAAAAAAGGTTGGGCCTCTAAGATTTTTATACCATTCTTAGGAGTTTGGACTGTATGTTTAGCCTCTGGAGAGCTATGTCCACATCTGAAAAAGTAGAGGTAATTGAGAAAAATCTTGTATAAACCAAGATTGGAAACCGTGAGATTGCTATCAACGTGTCAGCTTCCTAGACATCCCCAAGCCTTCCAGACTGGACTTACGTGGAATGACAGAACTTAAATAAAAATGAATCCAATCTCATATAGAAATAGTGGACAACTCAGCATCACACACTAACTTCCCACTATTTTCCAGCATTTACAAGAGCTTGTATTTCTTATAATGTCTTCCTACTCAATATTTTGCTTTCTCTCAAGTCTTTATATTTTCCCCCTTTTGTTTCTTATAGCTGTTCTCTTTTTCTGTACCAAATATTGGCCCAAAGATTAAACAAAATTTATTTTACTTTGATTTTCTCAAGGCACTGCTCTGACAGGGCCATTTCTTCAAGTAGAATTTAATTAAATTTGGGAGTTAATGCCAAGTCGGTAACAGCAAAGATCCAATCAACACATAACTTATAATTAAATATTAGGTAGCTCCACCCTTCAAAGAATCCGAAAGATTTATCTCTTGGATGCCTTGTCTTCCAGAGATCCCGTGTCTCATTTTGAGTATGGCCATTTCTCTGCCACTTACTCTCACATTATTTTATTTCTGAGAACACTTACTCCGTATGTCTGAAACCCAGGCCATCAAGATCATGTCCTGAAGACTCTCTTTCCACACCAATGTTCCATTCAAGTGTTTGCGAAGCCATAGGTATCTTCTCCCTCAGATTTATGCAATTAGCTCTTAAACTGTCTCCTCCTACCACCTTCCCCGATGCAGACTTTTCAACTTCCTTAAAAATAATTTTAGGGGCCGGGCGTGGTGGCTCATGCCTGTAATCCCAGCACTTTGGGAGGCTGAGGCGGGCGGATCATGAGGTCAGGAGATCGAGACCATCCTGGCTAATGTGGTGAAACCTCGTCTCTACTAAAAATACAAAAAAATTAGCCGGGCGTGGTGGCAGGAGCCTGTAATCTCAGCTACTCGGGAGGCTGAGGCAGGAGAATGGCGTGAACCTGGGAGGCGGAGCTTGCAGTGAACCAAGACCGCGCCACTGTGATCCATCCTGGGCGACTGAGCGAGACTCTGTCTCAAAGAATAATTCTAGGAAATGTAACATTAATGCCAGCTAAGATAAAGAGGTAGAATCTCCACTCCCCAGAGATGGGGGATTCATGCTGTAGCAAGACACAACAGGCAGTGCTCCTACACGTAAGAGCAAGGATGCAAAATAAAAAATAAAGGGCGGGAGTTACCTCTGCAGGTGCCTGGTGAGGTCATTCTAAGCTTTCCCCGGTAAATGCAAGTCATTAAGCAAAATCATGGCATTTGTCAAGGAATTCTCAGAATGCCTTTTAGATTCTGGTCCACTTTCCCAAATAGACACCTCAAAACCATGCCTTCCACTTAGAAACAAAAAGACTTGTATATAATTAAATAATTCACTTAAAACAATAAGTTTAATTCCAGTAAATTAAACTTTGGAAGGGCGGTTTCATCTGTTACCTGTAGAATAGTCTGGATGAAAAGAGTTTTTGTAGTTATTATGGCCCCTGTGTGAGAAAATGCAACAGAGACTGGCAGGTTCATGCAAATGCTGCAATTCTGCCTTTGTGTTCACAATGCGTAGTCACTGTGTACTGTGGAGTGAGCACATGCTGCCTCTAAATGGGAGACCTCTGAAGCAAGGGGATCCTCAGGACTGTAACCTCAGCTCAGGCACATGCTCAGTTCAAACTTTGCATAATCAGCGTTGCAGCACCTTCTCTTCATTATTGAAATGGAACAGTCTTTTATTTTCAAACAGTATTTTTTGAAATGGAATACTGTTTGAAAAGCCTGGCCTACATTTTGCTTACCAGTTTTCTTTGTCATCCCTAAAACTAAAACAAGAAAGAATAAAACAAAATCATTTTTCAGCCGATCAACTCAAAATATGTTTCTATATTTAAATGTCTGAAATGCCCCTATTTTCTTCTGCATTTTATCATCACCTACCAAAATGTAAGGGTATAAGTGTCACAAAATTGTTTTACTTCAAGTTCAGCTGTTTTGTTGGAATTTATTAGACAAAGCAAAAGAGTTTTCTGTGTGGGAACAAAAGAGTGTTACATGCAGTGTACAAAAATCCCTAAAACTTTTGGCATTTCTGCTTTAAGATGGGTAGAAATTGGCTGCAATTTTTTTAAAATTATTATATAACATTTATCATTTGTTGGATTAACAAAATCATTTCAAATCTTGGAATACCCCAAAAGTTTTATTAGGGAAAGGAGAGAAGAGTGGGAAAAGATAACATATATTGCACACACATTTTATGTAGATACCGGCTCAGGCACATGCTCAGTTCAAACTCTGCATAATTAGCATTGCAGCACCTTCTCTTCATTATTGAAATGGAAAAGTATTTTATTTTCAAACAGTATTTTTTGAAATGAAATACTGTTTGAAAAGCCTGGCCTATATTTTGCTTACCAGTTTTCTTTGTCATCCCTAAAATTAAAATAAGAAAGAATAAAACAAACAAAATAATTTAATCTTCACCAAAACTTCAGGTCATAGGAGTTATGTGCCCCATTCACATTTAAGGTACATAAAGATTTAAAATTGTAATTCCATGGAAGTGAAATAGAAAATTTAGAGTACATTTTATCAAGCTGGAGAGTTATTGTGTTCCATTTTCATTAATCACGGATCTCCCAGGAGAGCTTAAAAATAAGAGAGAAAAGTGAATGTGCTTCCAATAATTATAAATATTTTTAGAAGGCAATTAAGAAGATATTTCATATGCATTTGCTCAAAGAATGTTGTGAACTCTGCATTTGGCCCTAACTTCAGACTCAGGTTAGGAGCCGCAGAGCAAAATAAAGCCTCATTATGTTATAGTACCATGGAGTCACTGATTTCAAGCAGTGTCCACAGCTTCCCATCAGCCATCTTCGTTAGTCTTGATTCCAAACACTTTTGGCAGTTTCGAGATATTCAGTCAACTCTCAAAGGACCAAGATTTTGCCAAGTGTTGTCACTGGTTAGCATAGAGAAGAGTCAGCACCAAAGGCAGTTCCCCAAAAACAGCAGTTTCAGAGTTGCTTTCAGTAATGGCAGCCCTGTTGGTATGAATAGAGCGCTCCCTACAGGGACAGTTAGGAGAGAGGAGTGCAAATTCTCAGGCAGTTGGTTAAAATTAGCACTTTCTCCAATCATGAATACCTCCACATGACCAAATGTGTCTATATATGCTTATTTTAGGAGTTTACTTATATGTAATTGAAAATATAACTTAAACATCAGGTGATTTTATTCAGTAATAGATGCAGATATTTCAGATTATATAAAAGTACCTTATGATATAAACTGTTAGGCTAAAAACTTTAAATACATGAGTACATATGTATGTGTATATATGTGCATATATAAATATATATGTGTATATATGTGCATATATAAATATATATGTGTATATATATTTCAGTTTTAACATTTGTGTGTGTATAATATGTATGGATGTGTATCTAGAAGCCAGATGGTTATAATTCCAGTGATGGAGATATAATATGATATCAATTAACTTGGCAATATAGTCCAGGGGAAGGAGGTAAACAAAAGTCACAGCTCTGGTGAAAAGAAAAATAATATTTACAAACTTCTGTTTAAAATACAAAGGTGAGGCTGGGTGCGGTGGCTCACGCTTGTAATCCCAGCACTATGGGAGGCAGAGGCGGGCGGATCACGAGGTCAGGAGATCGAGACCATGGTGAAACCCTGTCTCTACCAAAAATACAAAAAATTAGCCAGGCGTGGTGGCGGGCGCCTGTAGTCCCAGCTACTCGGAGAGGCTGAGGCAGGAGAATGGCGTGAACCCAGGAGGCGGAGCTTGCAGTGAGCCGAGATTGCACCACTGCACTCCAGCCTGGGCAACAGAGTGAGACTCCGTTTCAAAAAAAAAAAAAAATACAAAGGTGAGATGATCAATTAAGGAGCCAGGAGTTCAGGAAGTTAATTGAGATCTAGTCCACTAAGAGCTTTCAATGTCAAAGTAATATCTTAATTATAAACCTAATACAATTTTCATCTGTTTGATATTTGCTGCCAAGGACAAGTAATGTATAATTTTATCTCATCAAAATGTCCCAGCCAGTTCAAGAATCAGAGGTGTTATAGCTTGAAGAAGATTAATGTCTATAGATGGGACACAGTTTTTCTATTTGTATTATTTTTTTTTGAATAGCAATTTTTATTGGCAATGTTCCCTGGTTGTTTTTCATTTGTTTCTCTTTTTTTTTTTTTTTTTAAAACAAATTAGCACAAATGGGCACTCAACGTCAATGAAGTAACAGCAAAGTCACATAATAAAAGCATGGAATTAAGCCAAGCTGAAGATTCGGATGCAATAAAACCACCACCCATTATCATCTCAATGGTTTCTGTGCCTCATTTAATCTAATATTTCTATTTTGTTCAAGTGAACAAATTAACTTTTAAAAATTAACTTTATTGAGGTAAAATTTACATAGGATCAAATCCAGTCATTTAAAATGCTCAATAAGTTTTAACAATATATATACCTATGCAACCACTTTATATGTATTTTTACACACTACATGTGTGTACATATATGCACACTCAGACTACATATTTGTGTACATTCAAATACACATACTGCATACATACAAGTAACTATATACTATGTATACACTATATATATATATATATATACTGCTTATATGCTTGATTATATAATAAGCGGTGAAACTCCAGTGACACTGCGGTATAGTGGGAAATGCATTTGACTATAAATCAAGAAATCTAAATACTGGTGTTTGAGGGAGTCTGCTAAATAGCACTTTTTTCTCTCTTAGCTCTGCACCCATTGAGGAATGAGGTAAAAGACTAAGATGGGAAAGAGACAGTGATGAGCTGAATCTGTCTTGTGTAACCTTATGAGAGCTAATTGTGTGCATGTCTTTTCAAGTCCTCATTTGTTGACGTCATGGTCATAGTGAAATGAGTCTAGGTGGAGGTATTTATACCACAGAAGTCTGCAGATGCTGCAAGTCTGATTTTTTTTTCCTTAGAGTCAAGTGTTAATTTATCAGCATGATCCTATTAAGAGATCAAAATATTACTAATGGAGAAAATATTGGTCAAGTGGGCCTCCAAGTGCTGAACTTGGAATTTAGAGTTTTCATTCTCATCCTGGCACCACAGTCCACCAGCTGCCTGGTCTCTGGAATGAGCTCCCTGCATAGCCAACAGCTATAAAAACTCATGCCTTATGTAAGGAGGTCTGCCCCAAAGAAAAAGAAGGGAGCACCATGGCCTTGGCCTTGCTTTTGCATACACTAATTAGATAAGCAATCCATATCCCATGGGAGGACAGATAGGGGCAAACAGAGGCAGGGCTTTTATACCGATGGAACCCTTTTACTTTAAAGAAAATCTCAAATGTGAGGGAGAATCTGCCCATATTTTCCCTGCATCCCAAAGCTGAATTTAGGACAGTTCTGTTTCTAAATAGTTCTTGGGCCCATTATTAATGCTTTTGTAAGAATAGTTTCCACCACTATAAAACAATTTTTAAAATAGCTTCAGATAATTTCAAAGGGGCCTCTGATGCCACATTTCTATTATTTACAATTCTAGGTTTCTGCATCTGTAATGTACTGTAGCAAAAGTTTGAATTCTATTTTAGTGCATTTATAAATTCTAAAGAACTGATCCTTTCCACTCTGCAACCCCACCTTTCATCAGGTCATTTTTGAAAGCTTTTAACAGAGGGCAAATGGGAAGAGTGCTTTGACCTTCTTCGACATGAGACCAAAGTCAGCGTGAATAAATAACCTGCTATTCTAATATATATGATGGATCTATTTCATATTATTATCTAGCAGCTGAAGTGAAGTTTTCTTTTCCCTTCTGAGTTTATTGTTGAAAATAACTGCCTTTTCACCTAAAAAGAACTCTAGGTGCAGATTCCTGTAGATTTGATCTTACTCAGTGATTGTCAAGAAGTTCATAGACCTTCAAACATGTGAGTGCCCATGTTGTGTGCTTCTACTTCGTTTCTGGTTCTTACTATTCTCTGATATAACTTGTTTTTAATCAACGTATGAGTTCCTTGAGTCTTTCATCTGTATCCTTAATGTCCAGGGAGTGACTGGAATGACAGTAGTTTGCAATATTTACTAGAGGTTTCAGGAAATGCATGATGAGCCAAGACTGTTCTGAAGTATTTATCTAACTCATGGTCAAAAATATATATGCATACGGAAGCCAGTTCCAATGCCTGGAGATGCAGGGATTTCAGATGAAAATGTCTAGCAACAGGAATCCAGTTGTTTTAGTCTGCTTTGTGTTGCTATAACAAAATATCTAAGACTGGGTAGTTTATAGAGAAGAGTTTTATTTGGCTTATGATTCTGGAGGCTGGAAAGTTCAAGATTGGGCATCTGCAGCTGGTGAAGGCATCAGGCTGCTTCAAATCATGGTGGAAAGCAAAAAGGGAAGCAAATCGGCATATGCAAGGAGGTCACATGGCAAGAGAGGAAGGAGGAGAGAAAAACAAACTGAGGAAGTCGGCCTGTTTTTAACAACCTGCTTATGCAGGAACTAATTCATTTTAGTGAGAGCAAGAACTCATTCAATCCTCATGGGAGGGCATTCATCTATTAATGAAGGATCCACCCTCAGAACTCAAACACCTCTCCCTCGGCCCCATCTCTCAATGCAATGCAGCCACATTAGGTATCAAAGTTTAACAGGAGTTTTGGTGGGAGCAAAGCAAACCTTAGTACCAATCAAAAAAGCAGTCATTGTGTGCTTCAACTAAATGTGACCCTTTGATCCAAACTCACTTCTCTATTACAATATACCACCATGTATGCTATTAATTGAATTACTTCTAACATCAAGGGAAAATCAGAACTCAAATGAGCATGATAGCAAACACCGATGTGGAGGTCATTTTGTTTGATCTTCTAAATCAGCAGAGTAGGAGAGGAAATCCCCTCTGCAGGAGGCAGGACCTCTTTCCCTGCTATCAAGTGAACAATCAGAGACAACACAATGACTTGCAAAACCTAATTTAAATTAGAAAAAAAAAATCCAAATTGGAATGATGATGCTTGAATTATTTCAATGTCTTTTCAGAAGCAATGTTAAGTTTAAAAATTAATCATTTACTTATAAAATTGCCGAACAAATATTTGTAGATTGCCCTGTGTATGTCAAGGGTTGCTCAAAGCAGGATAGAGGGAAAGTATACAGATAATTCATGCAAAAGAAAAATTTTACACTGAACTCACGTTAACAACATGAGACAAATTTTCTTCTGGTTATTGTAGTAGGACAGAGAGAGGTTACTATAAACTGAGCTTAACTTCATTGAAACAAAAGGCAGGAAGGAGGCTTTTAAAATGCTGTTGGAGGGTGGCCAATGTGACTCCGAGATCTGTGTTTGCTAAAGGTGTTTATTGAAGTTAGGCTTCTACCCTGTCACAGAGATTGGGAGACAGGGTTTCCATCTGTTGTGATAATTACATTTCAAAAGGATGGCTTCCAGGTTTTTGGAAAGACATTCCTGGGTTACAGGAGATGCATCTCAATGGAGCAGAGAAAAGACGTCAAATTGTGAGTTTTCTAAAGAAAATGGGAAGTCAGCCCATGTTCATATATTGACTAGAACAAACAGTAAACTCCATGACCATTTTTTCAGGCAGGTCTTTTAAGAGGTGGGGATATGCTGGGGTCACCCTAGGAACATAGTCTTGGTCTAATAAAAGGCATGTTGGAGTCTGGACACTTCTGCTAGTCAGGGGAAGGAGGAGAGGTGGGTGGACTAGAAGGAGTTGTTTATGTGAAGAGTTTTGTGGGTTTTTTTTTTTTTTCCTAATAAGAAAAGCAATTGAAGATATCCCTTCTTTACGTTATATATGTTGTTTAAAGAAAAACTAGTTGCCACTTTTATTCTAAATGATGATAGAGAAGAAACCATGTAAGAGGCTACCACATAAGCATCCTGTTTTTTTGTTTGTTTGGTTGGTTGTTTTTTTTTCATCATTTTATGTATATTGGTGCTAACAGGGATTCCTCTAAGGTCTTTGGCTTCACTCTTACTTGGGGATATGTATGATTATAATAATTATTATTTTTATAGCTGTGTCAGACATGGACTTCCTTCTTCTTTCCTCCTTTGAAAATAGCATCACATAGAATGTGTTAGAGATTCACACTTGCCTTCCCATCCAATAAATGAGCAGTCCTTGTGATTCAGTCTGTGAAATGCTTCTTGGGTTCAGAGCCTCAGCCCTGCAGTCAGTACCTCTCCTTGAGCACAGACTCCCTTCTACTCCCTTGTGCTTCTCTTTTCTACTACTCAGGAGCTAGTAGGATCTTTGTAGAGTTTATCTGTAATTAAACACTCTAGGGACTCCTCATTACCTAAAAGATCAGAGGATTCATTTCTAAATCATTTATTGAACACCTGTTACAGGTTAGGTACTGCACAATTCCCCTCAAATTCACACAGTCATAGTAATCTAATTTTAGACTTTTCCTAATGATATTTCTTGACAGTCTCAGCCACTATGAACTCTATTCACTATTTACATAGAAATACCAACTGTTCCCTTTATACACTGAACTGCATCTTACCTCAATGTCTGCATATTCAGTCCATCTACTGAGAATGCCATTATGTAGTTTTCATCTGGTAAAAACATATTCAACTTTATGGTCCAACTCAAATATCAACTTTTCTTTATAACCTATCTCACTACCTCTAGGCCTACATAATGGTATCTCTTTTGGGGTCCTGAAACTGTTAATTTGTATAAAGTCACACATCTGATTACATAAAAATTAAAGATTCATGCCCCCCCCCACAGCAATAGAGTTTCTTTACAATAGAAAGTCCTATTTGATTGTATTTATAATTTTAGTATTCTAATATTATTGAAACTTATTTCTTCTTTCAATTGTTTCTTCACACAGGAAATATTTACCAAATATCCCAGACAAGACATTCAATACATCTAATATTCCTTAAATATTACATGAGAAAGAAAGTCCATAATACATGAAAGTCAGTAAGGATAAGCACTGAGATTAGACAGCCTGGATTCAGTTTTGGCTTTGCCATGTTCTATCATTCTTTAGAGAGCTTTTTTAGTTTAATCTGGTGTTTGTTTTGTTTGTGTGTGAGTCTCTTACTGCTAATAGAGACATACCTGAGACTGAGTAATTTATAAAGGAAAGAGGCTGAATTGACTCACAGTTCCACATGGCTGGGGAGGCCTCAAAATCATGGCAGAAGGCAGAGGAAGAGCAAAGTCGCGTCTTACATGGTGGCAGGCAAGAGAGAGCTTGTGCAGGGGAACTCTCATTTATAAAACCATCAGATCTCACAAGACATATTCACTACCAAGAGAACAGTATGGGGGAAACTGCCCCCGATGAATTATCTCCATCTGGCCCTGCCCTTGAAACGTGGGGATTATTACATTTCAAAGTGAGATTTGAGTGGAGACACAATCAAATCATATCAGTTTGCTTTTTAGCCAAACTATATAACCAATATAAAACACATCGTTTGGGCCTGACTTAGAATAGATCATTCAGAAACATTGATGACTGAATGGAATAGTTAATGAACTCTGGCCCACCAGCTGCATGATAAGCTCAGTCTGATGAGCTACATTGTTTCATGTTTATCTCAAATACCTACAGGGAAAGCAAACTGGATTTACTGTATCGTTTTTAGTTCCCCTCAGAAAGGAAAGACAAGGGTAGATTAAGTAAATAATTAATAGAAAAAAAGGGATTTTTTTCAGATAAGGTAGGCGATGACTTATGTGAATGAGAATCACTTGCTTACTCCTGTAGGTGGACGTTATAAATGATTCATTTAATTTTCTTTTCCTGTTCAGGACAGTGCTAATTTAAACTATAAAAGCAGATTGCTCTGCCTTTCAGAGGCCACTGCTTTTGTACATGGCCTGATTTTCCCCCTTGCAGTGTTTTCTCTTTTATGTCCAAACACAGGAAATGGATATGGACTTTGGATGCACATTCGTTCCAGATAACCGAGGGAGGATCTTACCATAGTGGCGAAGCCATAATAAACTCCTAGTTACATATCAAAATATTTATTACTGTTTGACTGGGATAAAGGTGTGGTAGCTTTATCACCCCATTACAGGTTTCCTGTGACTCTGGAAAAGGAAGCATTCTTCTGCATTTACTGTTTTCATTAACTTTCCCTGTTTTTTTTCCGTTGTGTGTGTGTAGGGTATTTTTCCTCTGGAAATGAGCTGACTAGGCATGCTACTTCTACTTGGAAGAGACTGACGCTTGTCTTACACCATCTTGAGGTCACCACAGTACATGACTCAGAATCATTAGACAAATGTCGATTGAATATCTCCTACATTCCAAATACTGTGTTGAATGTGGTTAAAGCATTAAATGTTAATGGAATATTTTGCACAGTCAAGAAGTGATTGCTGTCATAGAAGAGACACAACACACTGGTAGAACACAGCAATGAAATTTGACTTGTGATGTATGCCCAGAAAAAGATAGATAACACATTCTCTAAAAGTTTAGAAGAAATTTTTGTCCCTTGGATTGTAGTCTTGACTGATTAAGAAACAGAACAACTTAGTTGAATACTGAGCATTGATTCGCAATCTAATGGTGCCTGGGGATGCCACCTGTTTTCTCGCAATTAAAATTTAAAAACAAAATTATACAAAGAGCAACTGGAGTTTAAAGCAACTGTAAAGACAACAATTAGAACAAAAATCCATTAAATTGAAAATAGTAAAACAAAGGGAAAATGACATAATCAAAAACTGTTTTTATCAAAAGACCAATAAACAATTTTGACTGAAGATACAAGTTACCAACATCAGAAATGAAAGAGGAGATCATCACCAATCATCCTGAGACATTAAAGGATAAAAACAGAATACTATTTGTAACTCTATGCCTACAAATCTGACAACTTCCATGAAATGGAGCAATTCTATGAAAGGTATAATCTACCAAAATTCCCAGGGAGATATAACTAATTTGAATAAACCTACTTATGTTAATAAAATTGAATTGATAATTAACAACCTTCCATAAAAAGAAAACACCAGGCTCAGATGCTTTTAAATTCAACCAAATATTTCAATAAAATAATAAAATAAAATATACCAATCCTCTATAATTTTTCCTGAAAATTGAATTGGATGGAAAACTTTCTAAATCACTCATTCTGCGAGGCCAGCATTACATTAGTACCAAAATCAGAAAGAAAATTACAAAAAAGAAAAACTATAGCCTAACATCTTTCATAAACATAACAGCAAAAATCCTGAAGAAGTGTTAGTAACTAGCATCTAACAATATATAATAAAACTATACACCATGATGAAGTGAGCTTTAACCCAGGTATTGAAGACAGTTTCAACATTTGGAAATCAATCATTGTAGTTAAATTCTTCAACAAGCTAAAGAAGAAGAAGAAGATGATCATATCAATTGTCTCAGAAAATGCATTTGATGAAATGTAGCACTCATTCATGATACAAACTCTTAGCAAATTAAAAATAGAGGGGCACTTCCTTAACTTCATAAAGAACATCTACAAAAGTTCTTTGGCTAACATGTATTCAATGGTGAGAAACTTAATTGTTTCTCCCAAGATTGGGTATAAGGTAAGAATGTCTTCTCTCTTTACACCTATTCAACATTGCACTAGTAGTCCTAGCTAGTGCAATGAGATAAGAAATGATAAGTAAAGTATACAGCTTTAAAAGGAAGAAACAAAAAGAAATCCTTATTCACAGATGACATGATTGTCTATGTAGGGAATTAGGAAAAGTGGACAAAAGCACTCCTTGTAACTAATAGACAAATATAGCAATCTCACAGAATATAAGGTTAATATAGAACATTCAAGCAATATTTTTCTTCCACCCTTGCCATGTGACATACTGTTTCCCTTTCACCTTCTACCATGATTGAAAGCTTCCCGAGGCCCTCAACAGAAGTAGATGCTGGCACCATACTTCCTGTACAGCCTGTAAAACCATGAGTCAATTAAACCTCTCTTCTTTATATATACATATTCTCTATATATGTATATATATATTTCTATGTTTCTTCTATATGTATTTGTGTATATATTCTTTATATTTATATACAAATACATAATTCAATCAATTGCCTGCATATCAAAGAATTATTTAGAAATCAAATTAAATTTAATTTTACTTTAAAGAAACCAATAGCAATGTTAACAACTGGAGCAATTTGAACAACAAAATAAAGTAATATTAAATTATAGCTCAAAGTATAAAATAAATATCTTTGAGTCCAACTGATATAAATCAGTGACTGACTAAATAAATAGAGAGGGGAAAATTGTCTCATGCAGAAGAATTCCAAATAATTTTTGTAGCTATTTTACCCTTAGGAGGGGGAGCATAACTCCTTATTCCTTAAGTGTGGGTCCCTCATAGTCACTTCCTTCCAAAGGGTATACCACGGAAAGGGAACAAAAATGTAACTTTACAGTGGAGAAATCTGACAAATGCCATTTCAGCCAGGTGATCAAAGTCAACATCAACAGTGATAAGTCTTGCTGGCATCTGAGAAAGTGTTACAGCCAGGAAGAGCCTTAGAAGATTAAATATGATAAGGCATCCTGAAACAGAAAAAAAACAGGCCTTAAATAAAAAGTAGGAAAATCTGATTAAAATGTGGACTTTAGAAAATAATAATGTATCAATATTAGTTTATCAATTGTGACTAATTCCCATGCAAAGGTAACATAGTAACAATAAGGAAAACTATGTGGAAAGAGTAGACAGAAAGAAACTCTCTATTATATTCCCAATTTTTCTGTAAATGTAAAGTTGGTCTAAATATAAAGTATAATTTGAATACATATGGGATGTTTCTGAGACATAATCACAGCTTAATGCTGCAAATAAGGATTTGAAAGAATGCTGCATTTTGCAGTAAAAATAGTGCAATTTTTTTTCCTGTTTTGTTCCGTAGAAGCCTGATGACCTTGACAAAGTCATTTAACATTTCAAACATCACTTTCCTCATCTCAGAAATAACTACAGCCTTTCTTGCCCTGCGTCATAGGATTGTTGCGAGGATTACGTTATTCAATACATGGGAAAAAAGATTGATATTGTCATGTGCAGACAGGGAGATATGACAGAATACAAAACATTCAAGGAGAATTAAGAGATAAGGACATAACAGAAGCACAAAAGAATTAATGTGAGTTAAGTAGAGAGATATTCTAGTCCTGAAAGGAAAACAGAAAGAAACTCCCAAGCTACTGCTTATTTTTAAAACTTATTGAACGGCTTGGTGAGTGAGCTTGTTCTAATTTAACTTCTACTCCAGACCACCTTTTTTATGACCTTCAACAAATCACTTGCCTTCTTTTATTTTGCTTTTCTCATCTGTAAATGAGACATGATCATATTTTCTCCCTAAGTTTGTTGTCAAAAAGCCGGTCACATAGCATTTAGGTAGCAATGGTAGATCTTGATCCGACAGTAAAACTGTGCCCATCCATCTTATAATAATTTTCTTAGTAACCCAAGCCTCTTAATTCTTAATGAATCATGCTGATTTCCTCAAGGTTATCTCTGCTGTACTTCAGTTGGCTGATGTTTGTGGATGACTAAAGACTTTGCTGATAATTGTGAAAAATTGTAACAATTATCTTTGACCCATAAACTTAAACAAAACTGCATACTTTATTCCATTTAATCAAAATATCTACCTTTTCCAGGTGAATTATTAAGTTTTAAACACCCATGACAATAAGATGCTTTTACAAGATTTTGCTTAATGAAATCAATCCCGTAATATTCTCCCATTTCTCTGGTAAATAAAACTCTATTCATCCTTCCAGGTTGAGCATAAATACCTTGTCCAGGAAATATTTTTCAAGTACCCCAGTAAACTGACTTCCTTATTCACTGCCTGTTGCAATCACATGTAAATTTCTAACACATTGCTCCAAGCTGCCATGCCTTATCTGTATTCTCCCCACTAGGTGGCAATTCAATAGCAGGGTGTGTTAGAACTATTTCTATGCTCTCCTTAGCCTCATCTTCCCACACAAACTATGCCTACCCCTATGTTTTCCACATATGGGGTGTTTTGTTTGTGGCTTTAGTGCTTGTTGAATTTTATTAATGTCATCTCTCCCTGCTAGACTGTGAGTCCCCTAAAGAACGCACAATGGCAGAAATTATACTTTATGTGTTTTATTTGTGTCAGGCCTCTGAGCCTAAGCTAAGCCATCATATCCCCTGTGACCTGCAGGTACACATCCAGATGGCTGTTTCCTGCCTTAACTGATGACATTCCACCACAAAAGATGTGAAAATGGCCTGTTCCTGCCTTAACTGATGACATTGTCTTGTGAAATTCCTTCTCCTGGCTCATCCTGGCTCAGAAGCTCCCCTACTGAGCACCTTGTGACCCCCACTGTGCCTGCCAGACAGCAACCCCCCTTTGACTGTAATTTTCCTTTATCTAACCAAATCCTATAAAACGGCCCCACCCTTATCTCCCTTAGATGACTCTCTTTTCAGACTCAGCCTGCCTGCACCCAGGTGATTAAAGGCTTTATTGATCACACAAAGCCTGTTTGGTAGTCTCTTCACATGGACACACATGAAATTTGGTGCCATGACTTGGATCAGGGGACCTCCCTTGGGGGATCAATCCCCTGTCCTCCTGTTCTTTGTTCCGTGAGAAAGATCCACCTACAACCTCAGGTTCTCAGACCCACCAGCCCAAGAAACATCTCATAATTTCAAATCCAGTAAGTGGCCTCTTTTTACTCTCTTCTCCAACCTCCCTATCCCTCAACCTCTTTCTTTCAATCTTGGTGCCACACTTCAATCTCTCCCTTCTCTTAATTTCAATTCCTTTCATTTTCTAATAGTGACAAAGGAGACACGTTTTATCCATGGACCCAAAACTCCGGCGCCAGTCACGGACTGGGAAGGCAGCCTAACCTTGGTGTTTAATCATTGCAGGGACACCTGATTATTCACCCACGTTTCAGACCACTCACGGATGCCTGCCTTGGTCCTTCACCCTTAGCAGCAAGTCCTGCTTTTCTGGGAGAGGGGCAAGTACCCCAACCCCTTCTCTCTGTGTCTCTACCCCTTCTCTGCTTTTCTGGAGGAGAGGCAAGAATCCCTCAACCCCTTCTTCACCCTTAGCAGCAAGTCCTGCTTTTCTAGGGGGCAAGAATCCCCAATCCCTTATTTCCACAGCCCGACCTCTTATCTCTGTGCCCCAATCCCTTATTTCTGCACCCTAACCTCTTATCTCTGCACCCCAGTCCCTTATTTCCATGCCCCGATGTCTTATCTCTGCATCCCATCCCTTATTTCCAGGCCCTGACGTCTTATCTCTGTGCCTCAACCCCTTATTTCCATGCCCCGACACCTTTCCCATTTTTCTGGAAGGTAAGAACCCTCAAACCCCTTCCCTCCGTGTCTCTACTCTCCCTTTTCTCTGGGCTTGCCTCCTTCACTATAGGCAACCTTCCATCCTCCATTACTCCATCTCCCTTAGCCTGTGCTCTCAAGAACTTAAAACCTCTTCAACTCACACCTGACCTAAAACCCAAATGTCTTATTTTCTTCTGCAATGCTGCATGACCCCAATACAAACTCGACAGTGGTTCCAGATAGCCAGAAAATGGCACTTTCAACTTTTCCATCTTGCAAGATCTAAATAATTCTTGTCATAAAATAGGCAAACAGTCTGAGGTGCCTGACGTCCAGGAATTCTTTTACATATCAGTCCCTTCCTAGTCTCTCTGCCCAGTGCAACTCGTCCCTCATCTTCCTTCTTTCCTGCCTGCCTGTCCCCTCAGTCCCAACCCCAAGGGTTGCTGAGTCTTTCTAATCTTCCTTTTCTACAGACCCATCTGACCTCTCCCCTCCTCGCCAGGCCGAGCTAGGTCCCAATTCTTCCTCAGCCTCCCCTCCTCCACCCTATAATCCTTTTATCACCTCCCCTCCTCACACCTGGTCCAGCTTACAGTTTTGTTCCGTGACTAGCCCTCCCCCACCTGCCCAGCAATTTACTCTTAAAAAGGTGGCTGGAGCTAAAGACATAGTCAAAGTTAACGCTCCTTTTTCTTTATCCCAAATCAGATAGCATGTAGGCTCTTTTTCATCAAATATAAAAGTCCAGCCCAGTTCATGGCTCGTTTGGCAGCAACCCTGAGAAGCTTTACAGCCCTAGACCCTAAAAGGTCAAAAGGCCATCTTATCCTCAATATACATTATATTACCCAATCTGCTCCCAACATTAAAGTCCAAAAATTAAATTCCAGCCCTCAAACCCCACAACAGGACTTAATTAACCTCGCCTTCAAGGTGTACAATAATAGAGTAGAGGCAGCCAAGTAACAATGTATTTCTGAGTTGCAATTCCTTGCCTCCACTGTGAGACAAACCCCAGCCACATCTCCAGCACACAAGAACTTCCAAATACCTGAACCGCAGTGGCCAGGCATTCCTCCAGAGCCGCCTCCCCCAGAAGCTTGCTACAAGTGCCAGAAATCTGGCCACCAGGCCAAAGAATGCCCGCAGCCCGGGATTCCTCCTAAGCCACGTCCCATCTGTGCAGGACCCCACTGAAAATCGGACTGTTCAACTCACCTGGCAGCCACTCCCAGAGCCCCGGAACTCTGGCCCGAGACTCTCTGACTGACTCCTTCCCAGATCCTCTCAGCTTAGCGGCTTAAGACTGACACTGCCCCATCACCTCGGAAGCCCTGTAGACCATCATGGATGCCGAGCTTTAAGTAACTCTCACAGTGGAAGGTAAGTCCCTCCCCTTCTTAATCAATATGGAGGCTACTCACTCCACATTACCTTCTTTTCAAGGGCCTGTTTCCCTTGCCTCCATAACTGTTGTGGGTATTGACAGCCAGGCTTCTAAACCTCTTAAAACTCCCCAACTCTGGTGCCAACTTATATAATACTCTTTTAAGCACTCCTTTTTAGTTATCCCCACCTGCCCAGTTCCCTTATTAGGCCAAGACACTTTAACTAAATTATCTGCTTCCCTGACTATTCCTAGGCTACAGCTGCACCGCATTGCCACCTTTTCCCCCAGTTCAAAGCCGCCTTCACATCCTCCCCTTGTATCTCCCTTAACCCACAAGTATAAGACATCTCTACTCCCTCCTTAGTGACCAATCATGCACCACTTACTATCCCATTAAAACCTAATCACTCCTACCCCACTCAATGCCAATATCCCATCCCACAGCATGCTTTGAAAGGATTAAAGCCTGTTATCACTCGCCTGCTACAGCATGGGCTTCTAAAACCTAAAAACTCTCCTTACAATTCCCCCATTTTACCTGTCCTAAAACCAGACAAGGCTTACAAGTTAGTTCAGAATCTGCACCTTATCAACCAAATTGTTTTGCCTATCCGCCCCATGGTGCCAAACCCATATACTCTCCTATCCTCAATACCTCCCTCTACTACCCATTATTCTGTTCTGGATCTCAAACATGCTTTCTTTACTATTCCTTTGCACCCTTCATCCCAGCCTCTCTTCGCTTTCACTTGGACTGACCCTGACATCCATTAAGCTCAGCAAATTACCTGGGCTGTACTGCCACAAAGCTTCACAGACAGCCCCCATTACTTCAGTCAAGCCCAAATTTCATCCTCATCTGTTACCTATCTCGGCATAATTCTCATAAAAACACACGTGCTCTCCCTGCTGATCGTGTCGGATTAATCTCCCAAACCTCAATCCCTTACAAAACAACAACTCCTTTCCTTCCTAGGCATGGTTAGTGCAATCAGAATTCTTACACAAGAGCCAAGACTGCACCCTGTAGCCTTTCTGTCCAAACAACTAGACCTTACTGTTTTAGCCTAGCCCTAATGTCTGCATGCAGCGGCTGCCATTGCTTTAATACTTTTAGAGGCCCTCAAAATCACAAACCATGCTCAACTCACTCTCCACATTTCTCATAACTTCCAAAAATCTATTTTCTTCCTTATACCTGATGCATATACTTTCTGCTCCCCCGGCTCCTTCAGCTGTACCCACTCTTTGTTGAGTCTCCCACAATTACCATTGTTCTTGGCCCAGACTTCAATCCGGCCTCCTACATTATTCCTGATAACACACCTGACCCCCATGACTGTATCTCTCTGATCCACCTGACATTCACCCCATTTCCCCATATTTCCTTCTTTCCTGTTCCTCACCCTGATCACGTTTGATTTACTGATGGCAGTTCCACCAGGCCTAATTGCCACACACCAGCAAAGGCAGGCTATGCTATAGTACAAGCCACTAGCCCGCCTCTTAGAACCTCTCATTTCCTTTCCATCATGGAAATCTATCCTCAAGGAAATAACTTCTCAGTGTTCCATCTGCTATTCTACTACTCCTCAGGGATTATTCAGGCCCCCTCCCTTCCCTACACATCAAGCTCAAGGATTTGCCCCCACCCAGGACTGGCAAATTAGCTTTACTCAACATGCCCCGAGTCAGATAACTAAAATACCTCTTAGTCTAAGTAGACGCTTTCACTGGATAGGTAGAGGCCTTTCCTACAGGGTCTGAGAAGGCCACTGTGGTCATTTCTTCCCTCTGTCAGACAAAATTCCTCAGTTTAGCCTTCCCACCTCTATACAGTCTAATAACAGACCAGTCTTTATTAGTCAAATCAGCCAAGCAGTTTTTCAGGCTCTTAGTATTCAGTGAAAGCTTTATATCCCTTACAGTTCTCAGTCTTCAGGAAAGGTAGAACAGACTAATGGTCTTTTAAAAACAGACCTCACCAAGCTCAGCCACCAACTTAAAAAGGACTGGACAATACTTTTCCCACTTTCCCTTCTCAGAATTCAGGCCTGTCCTCGGAATGCTACAAGGTACAGCCCATTTGAGCTCCTGTATAGATGCTCCTTTTTATTAGGCCCCAGTCTCATTCCAGACATCAGACCAACTTAGACTGTGCCCCCAAAAAAGCTTGTCATCCCTACTGTCTTCTGTCTAGACATACTCCTATTCACCATTCTCAACTACTCATACATGCCCTGCTCTTGTTTACACTGCCGGTTTACACTGTTTCTCCAAGCCATCACAGCTGATATCTCCTTGTGCTATCCCCAAACTGCCACTCCAAACTCTTGAAGTAAATAAATAATCTTTGCTGGCAGGACTATGCTGAATCTCCTTAGGCACTCTCTAATCAGATGTCCTAGGTCCTCCTAATACTTAGACCTTTTATACCTGTTTTTCTCCTTCTCTTGTTCCATTTAGTTTTTCAATTCATACAAAACTGTATCCAGGCCATCACCAATAATTCTACACGACACATGTTTCTTCTAACAACCCCACAATATCACCCCTTACCACAAAATCTTCCTTCAGCTTAATCTCTCCCACTCTAGGTTCCCATGCTGCCCCTAATCTCGCTTGAAGCAGCCCTGAGAAACATTGCCCATTATCTCTCCATACCATCCCCCAAAATTTTCACCATCCCAACACTTTACCACTATTTCATTTTTTCTTATTCATATAAGAAGACAGGAATGTCAGGCCTCGGAGCCCAAGCTAAGCCATCATATCCCCTGTGGCCAGCATGTACACATCCAGATGGCTGTTTCCTGCCTTAACTGATGACCTTCCACCACAAAAGATGTGAAAATGGCCTGTTCCTGCTTTAACTGATGACATTGTCTTGTGAAATTTCCTTCTCCTGGCTCATCCTGGCTCAAAAGCTCCCCTACTGAGCACCTTGTGACCCCCACTGTGCCTGCCAGACAGCAACCCCCCTTTGACTGTAATTTTCCTTTATCTACCCAAATCCTATAAAACAGCCCCACCCTTATCTCCCTTAGATGACTCTCTTTTCGGACTCAGCCTGCCTGCACCCAGGTGATTAAAGGCTTTATTGCTCACACAAAGCCTGTTTGGTAGTCTCTTCACATGGAGGCGCATGAAATTTGTTTGTGTGTTTGTTTTTACTTATTCATTAATAATCCCTAAATCTGTATCAAGGACATATAAGGAGATAGAAAAGAGGGAAGAGAGTGAAGAGGAGGAGACTAGAAGCAAGAAGAGGCACTTGCACTGGAAATAATCCCTCTTCTGCGACAGGCATAGCATTGAGGTATTAAGGACTAAATAAAGGGATCTGTTTTGATCTTCAGTAGGAATGAGATGGGAAACACTGACCTTCTAAATGTGAAGCTATAGTGAGAGAATTAACGTAAGAGCCAACATTTGAGAAACAAGTCAAATAATCAGGGCTGACTTTCACAATGACTGGAGAAGCAAACCTGTCAGAAGGGCCACACACAAAACCAAGCTAGAATCTCAAAAAGCCAGAGACAAGTGAATATTCTGAACAGGTCATGGCACAGGGCCTGTGACAACCCTGAGCTAGTCTACACACCCTTGCACTTATTATCACTCGTGAAGCCTAGGACAAGACACCTTAAATTAGGAGGTACTAGGTGGGAAATAACAGGCACATTGACAAGACAGAATGTCAAGATCTAAGTGAATAGGAAGTGTATGGAGTAGTGGTTACAGTGATTAGGGTTAGAGATATAACAGAGAGATATGACAGAATACAAAACATTCAAGGAGAATTAAGAGATAAGGACATAACAGAAGCACAAAAGAATTGATGTGAGTTAAGTAGGGAGGCATTCTACTCCTAAAAGGAAAACAGAAAGAAACTTCCAAGCTACTGGTTACATTTAAAAATTATTGAACGGCTTGGTGAGTGAGCTTGTTCTAATTGAGCCTCTACTCCAGACCACCTTAGGTGGAGGGTGGGGGGCAGCATAATGCCATATACCTACATCATAGCCACTAGAAGATTATAATAAACTTAACCTTCAAACAACTGATAATTAACTTTGAAGTGATGTACCAAAGGCAATATATGTTTCATAGTTTGAGAAACAGTGACTAAGTACATATGCATCCTGTATCAAGCTGAAGTAACTACCCTTCTCATCAGATCTGGAGAGGTCTCCAAGCTGTATCTGCCACCTTCTAGAGGGATCTAAAATAAAATTAGCATTTTAAACCAGAGTAGGAGAGTCAAGGAGAGTTAAGAAGCCAAACAATTCCCAACACCCAAATGTTGGGTTGTGCTGTTCTGAATTGTCTTCAAGCATGAATGAGGGTTTGTATAGAAACTAGATGGTTCTGAGGTGAAGTTCATCCACACCCTCAGATGCAGGTGAATGGAAAACAGAAGCTGAAAGATGGAAATGTGGCCATAAGCCCTCAGTGTTTTTGAGATAAATGTATTTTTCATAAAATACTCATCTAACTCATTTATTTCATAGAATACTCATGAAAAGCAGAGAAAACAGGAATGGTCCCAGGCCAGAAGATTTACCATCTTGAACACATTCACTCTGCTAATCAAATATGCATCACCCAAATCTATGAAGATTCTACTTGGCAAGGCCATTAAAATATGCAAATAATTGTTCATCCAGACTTAAAATGTTTACCCCATCTTAGCTTCAGCAGTAGAACCCTCTAAAAAGACAGATCTAAGACACTCTTCCATGCTCTTTCTCTATTTTTATACTCCAACAAGTGAACAAAATGTTCTGAAACAGAACTCATTGTTTTTGTACAGATGACTGAAATACAAGCCTTGGTTTTTCTACAGGTTCTATGAAAAGCTTGACTGTATCTTTTATTTATTTTTTTCTTTTCAGCTTTATGAACACCTGTTTTCTAAGTACTGAATCTGTAATTATAAGATTCAGCCCTGTTTCCTTCCAAATCTTGACTTCATATTCAAACTAGAGAATAAAAATTTAAAAACAGACCCTTGTGCCTAGGATGTAAAGAAATTATTATTTTCCTATGTCCCACATAAAATACCAGTTTTTAACCATTATGAAAATTTATTTATTGTAAGACAGATTCAAAATAAACTGTTTTCATGTAAGTTTAAATATTACGGCTATTTTTCTTCTTTAGAATAGTCTTATGTTACAAAGAAACCTTTGGTGCTGTAAGAATGAAAGGGAAAGCATAAAACTAAGAGGAAAAATACAAGCAATTTTTTCCACTGGGCTCAGTTTAAATAACAAATCAGCTGTAGAATAAGAGCAGCATGTTATAATTCTCCTATTGTTATATGTGCTGCTGTAAAATCTTTCTTACATAATTCAAAACACATGACACATAATTGACAGAGAGATATAAAACACACTAATAACAAGGGTATCACTAACAATAACAGGAAATAACGGAAATCTCTCTCTCAAGCTTGTCAAGGCACTTCTCTACTTAGTGTTCAGAGACTCCCTTGGAAATACCTGCAAAGATTTTGAGGAAAACAAGCTTCACATAATAAAGTAGTAGGTGGTAGGTAATCTAATAAAGTGTGAAGGTTCATAAAAGAGAGAGTATAAAAGTAAATATTTAAAACAAATCATGGAAATTATTTTTCTAGATAAGATAGTGTGCTCTCATTTTAAATTAAAAATAATTAGCTGAGAAATTTTTTGACTGTTATACTAGCAGCATGAAGCAAGAAAATAAAACTTGTAATATTCATTTAAAAATACTTAGAAAGTATCTACTGTGTTCCAGGGATCTCTATAAACTCTGCAGATGCAATGGTGAGAAAATTTAAGTAACAGTACAAATGAATAAGAAATCATGCGAGAGTACATTCAACTTAAACCCTCTAGGCATTTCTGGTTACTTATTTGCCAATCCCCTTCCATTTAAAAAAATAATCCAGGCTGGTCGTGGTGGCTCACGCCTGTAATCCCAGCACTTTGGGAGGCCGAGGCAGGTGGATCACGAGGTCAGGAGATCGAGACCATCCTGGCCAACATGGTGAAACCCCATCTCTACTAAACTACAAAAATTAGCTGGGCGTGGTGGTGTGTGCTTGTAATCCCAGCTACTTGGGAGGCTGAGGCAGGAGAATCGCTTTAACCTGGGATGCGGAGGTTGCAGTGAGCCGAGGTCGGTCCACTGCATTCCAGCCTGGCAACAGAGGGAAACTCTGTATCAAAAAAAAAAAAAAAAAAGATCCTGTAGGACACTTAATATATTGAAAGACAGATACTCAAATACGTGTACCTAAATGTTCATAGCAGCACTGCCTACAATATCTAAAAAGTGGAAACAGCCCAAATGTTCATCAACAAATAAATGTGTGAATAAAATGTGATAAATGCAAACAATGGAATATGATTAAGCCATTAAAAGATATGAGGTATGGAAACATGCTATACATGGATATACCTTAGGCACATTATGGTAAGTGGAAAAGCCAAACACAAAAAGCTACAGATTGTATGATTCATTTGTATGAAATTTCCAGAATGTGAAAATCCACAGAGAGAGAGAGAGAGCAGATGGGTGGTTGCCAGGGGCTAGAAGTGGGGGTGAGGAATGGCATGTGACTGCTTAATGGGTATAAGTTTTTCTTTTGGAGTGAAGAAAATGTTTTGCAAGTTGGCAGAGGTGGTTGTTGTACAATATTGTTAATGTGCTAAATGCTGATGAGATATACCCTGGTGTTTTATTGCACAGCCCAGTAACTATAATTAATAGCAATGTTTGAATATTTCAAAATAGCTAAAAGAATCTAAAAGGTTCTCAACAAACAAGAATAATAACTGTTTGAGGTGATGAGAATGCTAATTAGCCTAATTTGATCATTTCACAATATATACATGTACTGAAATATTACATTATATCCACAAATTTAGACAATTATCAAAAGTATTCTGAACTTCTTCACCCCAAGTTAGCAATAAATAAAAAGCAAATAATAAAATACGATGGTTAATTTTATGTTATGTGAATTTTATTTCAATGTAAACATCTCTTAAGAGTAATAATGTTATTGTAATGTCTGCATAGGCTGAGAAGATAAACTACTTTGCCAACTAAAGTAGATCATCACACAATTGATTTGATGGAGGCAACTGTCAAGAGGGCAGAATCATTAAATAGCCAAGTCTAGTTGGGTAACCATGTCTAGACACAGTCCCAGTCAGAGGTTTCTTTACTTCAAAATCATTACCATGACGGTTGTTTTAGGGTTTTGAACCTGACCTTCTGTTAACTAAATTTGCATGGTGAAGGGAATGTTGTACAGGGTCCAGGAGACAGCAGTTTAATTCTGATTGACTTCAATATTTCAGCTTGACTTACAGCTTGAAGAGAAGAAAGAATTAAAAAAAAAAAAACCTATAACATAATCTGAGAAGCTTTCAAATCTCTAGTTCTAAGTAAATTAACAAGCTATTCATCCTAAACACTAAATAAATATACATAGGAGACAAACAATTTTTAATTGGAAATGTAAAAGTCACCGATTAATCTGTCTTTAGCCATATAAATCAGCTAATTGATTGTTATTTCTTCCTAATGCGTGAACCCACAAGGTCTATACAGTGAACATAGTGTCTGCCTCACAGGGATCAGATGCATGTAATAACTGAGTAAGATTTTGGAAGGATATACCTTTGTAAATCCAGAAAATGGTACTTAAAATCTAAGTTTCTTAAGAGATAGGAAACAGTAGAAGAGAAGAACTTTAGAGGTCAAATAAAAATTGGAAAATAAAACAGAAATAGGTCTTACTCTATCTCTACATTACATTTCTCTTAGTTTCACCAAATTAGCCAAAAATTATATCTAAAAGCCATTTGTGTGCACTTAAGATCAAAATGTAAACATCCTCCATATCCCTGGTTTTTCTTGACTATTCACTCCCACATACCAGGAAAATCAATCCTAAAGTCAATATTTTTTAATTTCCTAAATGAATCTGTCATCCACTCTTATCTTTTTATTGCATTATCATCATGGTAGGTAAATGATCCTTAATTGTAAATTAAGTCAGGGCTAAAACATGTCATGATTCATGTAAATTACATCACCTATTGCTATGTTTTATAATACATAAATTTATTTTGTCTGTAAACTGGTGGCATGTACTTACTTCACAAGAATTTTTTATAATGCTGAAGTTCTTAGAAATTATAAGGATGAAGTTTTTGGAAAATGACATATATTATTCATTACACTTTAGTAACACCAAAAAAGTAGGTTTCTAGAGCAATATTGTATGAGTTATCTGTTGCTATATTAAAAATTCCCCACGAAAGCAGCTGTTGAGAACAACATACCTTTCATTATCCAGTTTTTATGAATCAGGAATTTGGGAGTAGTTTAGCTGGGTGGTTTTGGCTTAGGGTCTCTTAAAAATTTTAGTCAAGATATCAGCCCTGGGCCAAGCGCCGTATCTCAAGCCTATAATCCCAGCACTTTGGGAGGCTGAGGAAGGAGGATCACTTGAGGCCAGTTCAAAACCAGCCTGGCCAACATTGTGAAACCCCGAATCTACCAAAAAATACAAAAACAAAATAGCCAGGTGTGGTGGCACATGCCTGTAATCCCAGCTACTTGGGAGGCTGAGGCAGGAGAATCGCATTAACACAGGAGACAGAGGTTGCAGTGAGCCGAGATCCCACCTCTGCACTCCAGCCTGGGCCACAGAGCAAGACTCAAAATAATAATAATAATAATAATAATAATAATAATAACAACAACAACAACAATAATAATAATAATGAAAGATATCAGCCCTGGTTATGTATGGTCATCTCAAGTCTCTACTAGAAAGAGTTCTATTTCTGTGGCTGTTGGCAGGCCTTGGAAAATCTTTACAACCTCACTCTCTTGGTTAAGAGAAAACCTCAAAAGTTCTCCTGAGTTCACTCATGTAGGCCTCTCTACATAGCTCTGTCATGACAGGGCAGCTGGCTTCCCCCAGAGCACACTATTGTAAAATCTAATCTCAAAGATGAGAATCCATCACTTCTGCCATATTCTATTTATGAAAAGTGAGTTATTTAGTCCTGTGCACATTCAAGTGGAGGGGATTACACAATGGTGTGGATATCAGGAGACGGGTTATTGGATACTCTCTTGCAGGCTACCTACCAGAAATAGCAAACTTGTGCTCTCAATTCTCATAGCTCATAGAGGATCCTGGGTTTTCAATACAAATCTGGCCACCTAGTGTCTTCTGAAAACTCAGGTCATTTTGATAAACTCTTAGAACCTCAGTTTTCTTCTCTTATAAAATAGAATGAACATAACAAACCTTATAGAGTTGTTGGGAAAATCAAATGATGATCGTCAAGGAAGATACCATGAAGTGATGGCAGGGGGCAGTCACAGTCAATCAGCTCCAAACAGGAGAGAGGCGTTTTCTTATTGAAATCCCTAAATGCTTCTAGTACGCACAAACTGGAATCCTCAAGGGGAGAAGGGCAAAATGTTGCCCCAACCATTGACTACTGGCTGCTGAATTAGATATGCCTTAAGAAGCGTCATTCTTCACCATTTCCCTTGATCTTGTCTCAGTGGATGCCCTTAATCTGCATTTCACTTGGCTGCTGAAGCATTTTAGATAGGCTATTGATTAGTGGAAAGACATGTCACGCAGGCATGCATAATTATCCCTTTTCAAATTTTAAGCAAATATTGAAGACATAGGTGTTAGTGGATTCTCTGTGCAAAAATCATCTTTAAGTATATATTTTTTAAAACTGACCTATAATTGTACTATACCAAGCATGGCCATTTTAAGCTCAGAGCTTACAGTACCCATCTAATTACTTCTTTTAAAGGAATTTTTACAAGTTCTATGTATGCAAAGGCATGTCTTTATCTAGATGGAAAGATGCTAGGGGAATGTGTGAAGAAACCTAGTTTGTAGGTAGTACTCAAGTGGATTTAATATGTTATTTTCCTTAAAGAATATCTTTGCCTCTAACTTTCCCCTATCATTGAAAACACTGTGATTTAAAATTCTCCTATTTCTAAATGTCTATCACCATTTGGTTTGATGAGCTAATTCCTAGCATTCTTGCACTTCACTGAGATGTTGCTTCCTGAAACAATTCTTCTTTTCTGTGAACTTCAGGGATTTTATTTATTTATTTATTTATTTTTTGGACGTAGTCTCTCACTCTGTCACCCAGGCTGGAGTGCAGTGGCGTGATCTCGGCTCTCTGCAAGCTCCTCCTCCCGGGCTCATGCCATTCTCCTGCCTCAGCCTTGGAGTAGCTGGGACTACAGGCGCCCGCCACCACGCCCGGCTATTTTTTTTCTATTTTTAGTAGAGACGAGGTTTCACCGTGTTAGCCAGGATGGTCTCCATCTCCTGACCTCATGATCCTCCCGCCTCGGCCTCCCAAAGTGCTGGGATTAGAGGCGTGAGCCACCGCACCCAGCCCACTTCACGGATTTTTATGAGGTTCCTCAATCCATGTTTTGCCCACCCTTTGGCGAATATGCCTTGCCAAGAAGTACATCACAGGTGATCCTGATTTATGTGTACTAAGAATCTCTGGGGCTAGATTTCTGCTGTGTCTGTAGATGAGGCTTGAGGTAAGGAGGTTTTTCTGCTTTGATTATTGTATTGATCCAACTGTACCTGCAGGCAAGGGTAGCATGAAGAATTCGGGGTTATGCTGTTCATGTACGTGTTTCCCCTAGAATCCAAATTTCCTGCTCCAAAGTTGATGCTAATTTATCTCTAAATCTTTCATGGTGGGCACTTAAGAAATGTTTGGAAAACATTTTGTTGGCTCTAAATATGTATTGACTAAAATATAGCAGATAAGTAAAAGAAGTTCATTGAGAATTTTGAAATATGGAAGATCATGGAAGGAGAAATAGATAAGACCCAGGAAGGCTTCCATGAGGACCAAACAGAATAGAATTATCACTCACCTGCCTGCTATGTAGGGTTGTTGTGAAGATCAACAAAATAATGTTGAATGAGTGATTCTAAAGCTTAAAAATCAGTGTTGTTGGTTATTTTTAAACTTCAAAAACTACTAGATTTCTCCACTAAAATTATCCAGTATATATTCATAGGCACAACTCATATGAAGCCATATTACAAGTTCACATGATTATAATAGTTTACCATTAGTTAACCCAAATATGTTTGTAAGCATGTAATAGTGCTTTTAAAGTCTCCTAGTAGAGCAATAGATGAGAAGTATACATAGGAAATAGTCTCTGTCTTCAAGAAAGGAATTCTTCTGTATCTCCTAAAAAACAACCATGAGGATGAAGGTGACAAAGAAAAAGAAGATGCAAAACTTGTAATAGCATGAAACTACTTGCACAAATTGACCAATGTGCTAAGGAATTTATATGATATGAATAAACTCACAGTTACTCTATGTTGAATATACTATTTTTGTCATAATTTATGTTCTATAAAATGTGTGAGAATAAAGACGAAGCTTGGATGAGAGAAAAGGGAGAACCCTAATCCCATTTTATCTCCTAAAAGCCACTGAAGGGGGTGACCTTCTTTACTAGGTTTTTGAATTTTAATATGTGAGGTTTTTGTTTGTTTATAACTTATAATCATATCAAGTGGTTTCTGTAGAAATGTCAATCATCAGGGACTTCTCAGCTGGGAGGAGTATCTCCTTTGTAGCCAGCATACTTTTTTCACAAAAAGACTTTTTTTGGGGGGGACAGAGTCTTGCTCTGTAGCCTAGGCTGGAGCGCAGTGGTGCAATCGTGGCTCACTGCGAGCTCCACCTCCAGGGTTCACACCATTCTCCTACCTCAGCCTCCCAAGTAGCTGGGAATACAGGCACCTGCCACCACGCCCGGCTAATTTTTTCGTATTTTTAGTAGAGACGGGGTTTCACCATGTTGCCAAGATGGTCTCGATCTCCTGACCTCGTGATCTGCCTGCCTAGGCCTAAGACTTATTTTTTTTAGGGCAGTTTTAGTTGCACATCAAAATTGAAAGGAAGGTACAGAGACTTTCCATGTATCTGTGCACAGCCTTCCTCATTATTGGCACTTCCCAACAGTCTTGCATTATTCACAATTGATGAACCTACATTGATATTATTTGTATCTCTAATTCAATTTGGATTCTCTTAATTTAAATTTAAATTGGGTTAACAAGTTCAAATTATTTGGTCACGGTCAGTGTTTGTATTATGATACCAGAATTTGATTTCAGGATGTCTGAGTCTCAGAGGCTGGATGGATAACATGATCATTTTACAAATTACTCTAGTTTTTATTGTGTGGCTGAAGAAACTGAAACTCAACACAAAACTTCTAGGAAGTAGAAGAGGCAGCGATGGACATGGCTCCCTGGGACTCCCAAGTTTCTGCTCCCTCCTGACATGGTGTCACTTCATCTTATGCCAGGGATGCTTCCATTTCGTTTGCCAGTGGCCTGGTTATAGGTTCATTGCTGACTGTCCTTTCCATTCATACCCTGGTGCTTTTACTTTTTAAACGACCACAAGACAAGAAAGGGAATTCTATCTGTAGTGGTGGAAGAAATGTTGGCTTTGGAATCAGAATTTGCTTCAAATTTTGACTAAACCGTTTAGTAGCTCTGTGAACTTGAACAAGTTATTTACATTGCCTGCGCTTCTACTTGCTCAGTTCATTCATTCACCAGAGTTAACTGCTGCCAATTCTCTAACGGCATGCCTCTAGACCCTGGGGAGCTGGCAGTAAACATAGCAAGGCTCTATCCTCAGGGATGAAGGAGGCACAGAAATGATGAAAACAAACACATTTAACGTATAGAAATGTGTAAATGTGTAAAATAAAGAACTAGGGATAACTGAAGGGACGTGACTTAAATACAAGTTGCCCATAAGATGTAGCCATCGAAGTACCATTAATTTATGTTGATAAACCATTTTCAAAGTTTTCCTCTGTTACACAGTTTTCTCTGTTTCCACACTTGGCAGCCATCATGTAGAATGGCCAGCTAAGGTTTTCCAGGAAAGATGACAGTTAGATTGAGAGATACTGGGAACCAAGGGATTATATGTGGGGAGGAGGACAAGCAGGTCATGCAGAAGAAACAGTAAATGCATAGACACTGGAGTTTTTGCAAAAAGATATGAGGTTCTAACTGTCAGGCCTCTGAGCCCAAGCTAAGCCATCATATCCCCTGTGACCTGCACGTACACATCCAGATGGCCAGTTCCTGCCTTAACTGATGACATTCCACCACAAAAGAAATGAAAATGGCCTGTTCCTGCCTTAACTGATGACATTATCTTGTGAAATTCCTTCTCCTGGCTCATCCTGGCTCAAAAGCTCCCCTACTGAGCACCTTGTGACCCCCACTCCTGCCTGCCAGAGAACAACCCCCCTTTGACTGTAATTTTCCTTTACCTACCCAAATCTTATAAAACAGCCCCACCCCTATCTCCCTTCACTGGCTGTCTTTTCGGACTCAGCCCGTCTGCACCCAGGTGAAATAAACAGCCTTGTTGCTCACACAAAGCCTGTTTGGTGGTCTCTTCACACAGACGAGAGTGAAACTAACCATGGGTAACAGAGGGTAAGACGGCAGTGAGAGGATTGGTGTATGAGGTCAGGCAGATGTACAAGCCCCAGTTGGCCATAGTTAGGATTTTAGTCTACACAAAATAAGAAGTCACTGAAATGTTTTGAGCACTAAGGTGGCATCATCATATTTCTTTTTTTTAATGTCTCATTTTACATGGAGTTGATTACTAACTACCTAACATATAGGATGCATGCATGCAACGATTATTTGACACTATAAAAAATGCTCTAGGCACGATCCTTGGAATAAAGTAGATTTCAACAAATATTACCTCTTACTTGGTTCCTTTTCTTATTTAATACAGAGATTCAGATTTCTGCAGACAAGAGGGGCATTGTTAGAAAGAGGACTACTCAGCAGCAGCCCTGTTTCCTTGGAAAGTAGCTCACTCTTCTTTGTTCTTTGGCCAACAATTGGGCCTGGGCCTGAAAAAAGTGGTCTTTAAACACTGACTCTTGTGAAATCCCTGTGAAGGTCTGCAAAGGCAGAGCCAGAACAAGAACTAAAGTTGAAAGGGGATTTGATCCAAGTGGGAGGCAGATAATAAGTGGATTAACTCAGGTCAAGGGAAGAAAAAAGTGAAGGAGAAAAATAGATGAAGTGGTTGCATATTGGAATAACAAGTAACTGGAGGTGACCTTTTTGATGCAGATGGCAGAGCCAGCTAACAGGGAGCTTTGCAGCAGGCAAGAAATACTCCTGAAAGTGCAAATGTCCCAGGAGGGAGGTGAGAGAGGCTTCCAATGCTGAGCACAGAGAGGTCTGCTCAGTCCTCTTGCAAACAGCTGATGAGTGGCAAAACTTGCTTTCAGAACTGATAAAAGCACCCCTAAGGGAGCTGATGGCTTATAGAATTACTTCCAAGAGAAAACCCTTTCACTCAGATGATCAAACGGGATCAAACAGAACTCTACAAGCATGCTGCATTTTAAAAAGCAATTGTGCTCAGGTAAGAGCATTGCTTACATCAGAGTTTGCAAATTCATTAATTCCTTCATTTATTCTTTGAGAACCTTCTATGTACTGAGGACTTTTTAGGTGCTGGAGACCAAATATTGATCAAAATCTCTGCTTTCTTAGAATATAATTTACATAATTTGGGGGGTGAGGGTGGAAACAATAAACAAAATGTATGTTAAATGTAAAGTATGTCAGATGGTAATAAATGTCAGGAAAAATATAAAGGGCGTTAAGAGGCTTAAGTGTGCAAGGTGGAGGTGGTTGGGTGTGGCTGCAACATCAAGTGGGGAGGGCATAATGAAAGGCTGTATGAAAAGCAGCAGCAGAGCAGAGAGGAGAAGGAGTTAGATTCTTGCTATCTGAGGAAAACCTTTCTTGGAAGAGGGAAGAACGGAAAAGCCAGCACAGCTAAAATTAAATGAGAAAAAAAGGGAAGGTAGTTGATGTCAGAGAGGGGAGGACCACAGGTCATGAAGTCAGGTGATGAGATGGAAATTCCCTGGAGGGTTGTGAGCAAAACAGTGAGGTGACTTGATCTAAACCTGTTTAAAGGATTGTCCTGGCTGCTGTGTTGTAAATAGACTACCTTGGCTAAAGGGCAGAAGGAGATCAGTTATGGCAATCCTGGCTACTGATAATGAAAACTTGGACCCAGGAGTTGCAATGGAAGCAACGAAAGGAGCAGACGTTTCTGGATTCATTTTAAATTTAGAACTGACCAAGAAGGTTGATCTATTATATTTGGCCTATAAGAAAAACCAAGGATTCATTGGCTGGGATTGGGATTTTGAAAGCATGTTGGTATATGCTGGAGTTAAGGGGAGATCAGGAGTTCATTTTTGAGACATGTGTTAGCAGAATGGAGGTGTGTTGAAGGCAGAGATGTATTCAGGACATTTTCTTCTCTCATGCTGACTCCAATATATAGGAGGTGACTGATCAGAGTGTGGTGGGTATAGGACTCTGAAGATCTATCCTGGCTGAGAGAGAGCCTTGACTGATTTCCAATTCTGATCATAGCTTAAACAGTAGAGAATATGTGAAAATAGCATTCTTATTTTAAATAATATTGGTAGGTGATATTGTTTGAACGTGTTCCCTCTAAAATTTATGTTGAAACTACTTCTTCATGCAACAGTATTGACAGGTGGAGTCTTGTAAGGTGATTGAGTTATGATGGCTCCACCCTCAAATGTGGGATTAGCACCCTTTTAAGAGGGCTCCAAGTTGAAGGGAGCACTCTCTTGCTCTTCTGCTCTTCTGCCATGTGAGAAGGCAGTGCTCCTCCCCTCCAGAGGACACAACAATAAGATGCCATCTTGGAAGCTGAAAGGAGCCCTCACCAGATACCACTTCTGCTAGTGCCTTGATCTTGAACTTTCCAGCCTCCAGAATTGTGAGAAATAAATTTCTATTGTTCATAAATTATACAGTCTGTGCTATTTTGTTACAGCAGCACAAATGGGCTAAGACAATGAGTCTTTTTTTTTTTTTTTTTTACAATCCTTTCTATAGCTCAGATGCGTCATATAAGAAAGATTTTATAAGTTTAATTTTGAGCTTTTCATACTCACAGAAGCTCCAGGTTAGTCTCTCTCCCAATTGGCTTCACTATCTCCTGTAGATCTCATTTTAAAGAGATCCATAAAGTTCTTTTTGCTCCTCAAGGAGATTGAAAAATGAACTCAGAGAGCTCATCTGAATCTTATCAAGAGTTGCCTCCTCACAGCACTGAAGACTTCACTGTTATACAGCACATAAGAGACCTTGCTCATGAAGCAATCTATAAGAACTGATTATCTACTTTTTCTTAGAAGATTAAGATTAACCTCATCAAGTTTACGTCTTAGTTTTCTTCCTAGGTCAAATGGGAACCTCTCATTATTCTCACTCTTTTCCCAGGGTTATTTATTGAAATAGCTCTGGATTAGAATCAATTCATCCTCAATTCTTCATAGTCTCATCAAAACTTCCAAGCTGTCCTCTGAAAGTCATTGTATCTCACTAGGAAAACCATGCGGGAATTCTCTAACTTGCACATCTTCACGTTCACCAACCTATCTGCATCTAAGCCTTTTGTTCCCCCTTTTCTACCTATTCCTAACTCCTTTCCCATTGCAATAGATTTACTGTCCCCCCTCCCATGGAGGACCAAATTCTTGGTTTGTGCATTGGATCTCATAAGCTCTCACATACTCGTATTCCTCACTTCTGTGATTATCCTCCTCCCTCCCAGAACATCCAGCTTTCTTTGCAGAAACATCTGTATTATGCAATGCAGGATGTTACCAAATATTCTGTAGTATCTCTCTTCATCTCTCATCACTCTAGCTACTTCCTAATTTCTCCAGATCACTGAGAGAAAACTACAAGAAATACTACAAAATACTATAAAAACCCTACTTGCTGTCCTCATATCCTCACTTACTGCTCTTTCTTGAACCCATTTCTATCCTATTTTTCTCTCCACCATACCACCAAAATTGCTTTAGTCATGGTTGCCGGTGATCGCTGCATGGTTAATCCAATGGTCAGTCTCAGTCGTCATTTTATTTTACCTGTCTGCAGGGTTGGGCAGAAATGAAACTTCTGTTATCTTAAAACATTTTATTTATTTACTATCTCCCAATTATTCACATATTTTACCAGCACACTTCCTCAGTCTTTTTTGTTTTGTCTTTTAGAGATACCTTATGTTTAGGAAAATAAAATGAGATGATGTCTGAAAACTACCTAATAAATTTATAAAACAGTCAGTGATTCTCTTTCTCCATTCCTCCTTCATCCTTTTTGTGCATGTGTATATGTGTGTGTGTGTAAGTGTGTGTGTGTTTTGCTTTTCAGTGTAACTCAGTTTATTTAAAGGTACTCTAGTGAGTGCTTTTGCAGTAGCCTGGAGCTCATATTTTAAGATAGTTTTCTCTCTCTTGTCATTCCCGAGATGATCTTATTGAGTTTCATGGATTTCCAAAACAACTGTATGCTTCACACTGACAAAACAAATTAAACCCATTCTCTTTTACCTGAGCTTCAGAGTCAATGTATCATTTGTATGCCCAAGAGCTATCTCACAATTAACATATTTAAAGGAGAACTCTCAATTCAACACCTCTGCACATTTTTCATTCCAATAAATGGCATTATAATTCAGTCAACTGCTCAAGTCAAAAACCTAGACAACACCTTCAAACACCTTCTTTCCTTAAAAATCTTTAACCAATACATAACTATGTTCTACTAGCTATATTTTCATAATGTAGACTATATTCAATTTTTTTTTTTTTTTTTTTACCATTTCCAAGGCTGTCACCATTATTTCACCCCTAGGCCATTATAATATTCTCTCTACTAATCTTTCCTCTTTCACTCTTGTCTTCCTGACAATTTATTTTTATTTATTTTTTTTTTTTGAGATGGAGTCTTGCTCTGTCGCCCAGGCTGGAGTGCAGTGGCGCGATCTCGGCTCACTGCAAGCTCCGCCTCCCGGGTTCACGCCATTCTCCTGCCTCAGCCTCTCCGAGTAGCTGGGACTACAGGAGCCCGCCACCACGCCCGGCTAATTTTTTTGTATTTTTAATAGAGACGGGGTTTCACCGTGGTCTCGATCTCCTGACCTCGTGATCCGCCCGCCTCGGCCTCCCAAAGTGCTGGGATTACAAGCGTGAGCCACCGCGCCCGGCTTCCTGACAATTTATAATTCTTCACTTTCTTCTTTGTCATTAAAAAAATTCAACTAGACTGCAAGGCCCATTAATATAAGTAACATCTGGTTTTCTTTGCTGGGGGGGATCTTGTCTGTTTTTTGAAAAATATTACTAATTTTTGGATACATAATAGATGAAAATATTTACGGGATACATATAATATTTTTATACAAGCATACAATGTATAATAATCAAATCACGGTGGTTGAAACATTTATTACTTGAAACATTTAGCATCTCTGTGTTGGGAAAACTCCAAATTCACTTTTTTAGTTATTTTGAAATATACAGTAAATCACTGTTAACTATAGTTACCCTATTGTGCTATTAAACACTAGATCTTACTCCCATCTAACTGCATTTTGCTATCCACTAACCAACCCTTCTTGATCCCCCACTCTTCACTTCTTATCCCAGCCTCTGGTAACCATCATTCTACTGTCTACATCCACAAAGTAATTTTTTTTTTTGTTTTCTTAGCTCCTACATGTGAGTGAGAATATGTGATACTTGTTTTTCTGCACCTGGCTTATTTCACTTAACATAATGTCCTCCAGTTCCTTCCATATTGTCCCAAATGACAGGGATGCATTATTTTTATGGCTGAATAGTATTCCATTATGTATATGTACCACATTCTCTTTATCCATTCATCTGTTGATGGACACGTATATTGCTTTTCATTTCTGGCTACTGTGAATAGTGCTACAATAAGCATGCGAATGCAGATATCTCTTTGATATACTGATTTGTTTTCTTTTGGGTATGTACCCAGCAGTGGGAATGCTGGGTCACATGGTTGTTCTATTTTTATTTATTTGAAGAACCTCCAGGCTGTTTTCCACAGTGGCTATACTACTTTACATTCCCACTAACAATGTATGAGCATTCGCCTTTCCCAAATCCTCACCAAAATTTGTTTTGTTTTGTTTTGTCTTTTTGATAAAGATGACTTTAACTGGAGTGAGATGATATCTCATTGTGGTTTTGGTGCATTTCTCTGATGGTTAGTGATATTGAGCTTTTTATCATATACCTGTAGGATATTTGTATGTCTTCTTTTTGAGATATGCCTATTTAGATTTTTTGTCCCCTTTTTTTTCTGTTATTCAAGCAGGAGTGGAATGATGTGATTATAGCTCACTGCAGCTTCAAACTCCTGGACTCCAGTGATCCTCCCTCCTCAGCCTCCAGAGAAGCTGGGATTACAGGCACGAGCAACCAAGCCTAGTTTTTGACCAGTTTTAATCAGATTTTTTTTTGGTTTTGGATTGCCATTTTTCCCAGAAATATAACCTTTTAATAGACGAAATAAATACTCCAGTATATGCAAGGTAAAAACAATGTTGGGAAAAATCATACTATACTGCAAATTAAAAAATAAAACACATGCTGACAGTAACTTTTCCTCCATTTGGAGATCACATGGCAAATTTATACTCTTTCCACACCAAGTATACTCCTAATTCAACATGATTGCTTAAAATAAATAGCAACATCCCCCCCCAAAAAAAGGTAGCTCCATTTATGTCTAAGAAGTGAAAACTGAGGTAACCTTTCTTTTACTTAAAAAAAAAGCAAAAAATTTGTTTTATATAATCTGGTTACTAATCACCGGTGAGTTGAAAAGTTTTAAAATATCTTCTCTGAATCTGTAGGCTATCTCTTCACTTTGTTGATTTTATCCTTTAAGCTTTTTAGCTTGATGGAATTCCATTTGTTCATTTTTGCTTTGGTTACCTGTGCTTTTGAGGTCTTAGTCAAGAAATCTTTGCCCAGACAAATGTCCTGAAGCATTTTCCCAATGTTGTCTTCTAGTAGCTTTATAGTTTCAGGTCTTACATTAAAGTCTTCAATTCATTTTGATTTGTTTTTTGTAGATGGGGAGAGTCTAGTTTCATTCTTCTGCATATGAATGTTCAGTTTTCCAAGAGCCATTTATTAAAGAAACTGACCTTTCCCTAGAGGTTCTTGGTATTTCTGTCAAAAGTGAGTTGACTGTAAATGCTTGGATTTATTTCTGCGTTCTCTATTCTGTTCCATTGGTCTATGAGTTCTGCTTTTATGCCAGTATCATGCTATTTTAGTTACTATAGCTTTGCAGTATAATTTGAAGTCAAATAATTTGATGTCTCCAGCTTTAAATTTGTCTGTTTTGTTTATCAGCATATGCTCTATTCCCTGAAATGGGCCTGATGAGTAGTAGGTCTACATATTTCCTTCCCCTTCCTCCCTCCCTCCCTGCCTCCCTCTCTCCCTCCCTCCCTTCTTCCTTTCTTCCTTCCTTCCTTCTTTCCTTCCTTCCCAACAACATTGTTTAGATTGGAAAACCACTGGATTTTTATGAGCATAATTTCTATTAATTTATAAAATTAAAAACATAAGATATAAACGTTTCAGAGCTGCAAGTAGAGGTGTTAAGAAAGGAAGCTATTTGGAAGAAGTGCTCTTTGAAATAAAGTATGTGAGACATCAAAGTGAAGACCCATGATAGGAGAGGTAGAGCGGGAGGGGGGATAATCTCACTTCCAAGATGTAAACTAAAAAAAGGAGGGATGGAATTAAAAAAAAGAAAACTTGCTTAAATATTCTTTGTTTATCCCTTCATTCAAAAATGAAATACTGCATATCTGTGACGAATCACATGAATACCTTAAGAAACCTTTTGAGATGAATAAGACTTGGAATTTTTTCTAAAATGAACACATATATCTAGACAATATGTTTTGTATGATGCAGGCAATATAAGATTGTGAAAATGCTTCATGGATTCAGTAATTTGTATTAGGCTTCTCTGGAGAAACAGAACAAATAAGATAGATAGATAGATTAGATAGATAGATAGATAGATAGATAGATAGATAGATAGATGATAGATAGATAGATAGATAGATACAAACAAACATAGATCAATCAATCTACATAAATAGAGTTACTATTAAGTATTGGCTCATGTGAGCCTAAAGACTGAAAAGTCTGAAAAGTCCCACAGTCTGTAGTCTGCAAACTGGAGATCTAGGATAGCCAGTAGTATAGATTATAATCTGGGTCTGAAGGCTTGAGAACCAGGAGCACCAAGGGCAAAAGATCAATGTTCCAACTCAACCATGCAGGCAGTGTAAATTCAACCTTCCTCTGCCCATTTGTTTTGTCCAGGTCCTCAACAAACTGGATGATGCCTACTCACATTAGGGAGAACCATCCACTTTATGCAGTTCATCCATTTAAATGCTAATCTCTTCTATAAACACTCTCACAGACACAGCCCAGAAATAAGGTTTTACCATATATCTGGGCATTCTGTGGCCTAATCAAGTTGACACATATAATTAACTATCACAGATGGGTAACATTCTCTCATGAGAATATAGTACTGAGGATGCTTTGTATAGAAGGAATAGAACTTTCTTACAATTGGAAATTAGAGATCATATCTCAGAAAATGGCATTAAGAATTCTGTGTTCTAGGTTCAGAGAAGTGCTTGCTGTGAATCTGGACTATTGCATACAACTGCCCGGAAAGTGCCACTTTAGAAGAATCAGTGGAACTACAATATTCCTGTATGTGGAAGGGAGCACATGAAAATAATACATTAGTTTCCTACTGCTGCTAGAATCAATTATTACAAATTTAGCAGCTTAAACCAACACAAACTTATTATCATACAGTTCTTCAGGTCAGAATTTGAACACAGAATTCACTGGGCTAAAATCAAGGTATCCGTAGAGCTGTGATCCTGTCTGGATGTTCCAGGGCAAAATCTATTTTCTTGCTCATTGAGAAAGTTGGCACAATTCGGCTCCTCAGTGTTGTAGAACTGAAGCCCTGTTTCCTCACACTGTTTGCAGACAGCTGTTCAAGACTCTGAAGACCACCTTCATTTCGGTCTCGTGGCTCCCTTCCTCCATTTTCAGAGTTAGCAACAGCAGATTAGTACCTGTCTTCTTTGTCAAGTCTCTCTCTTTACTTCAACCTAGAAAGACCCTCTGCTTTTAAGAGCTCATATGATTAGACTGGACTATCTGAATGATCCCAGATTATTTCTCCATCTAAAGGTCCATAACCTTAATCACCACTTCAAATCCTCTTTTGCCATGTGTCAGGGTAAATTCATATGTCAACTTGACTGGGTCATGGCAGGGCCAGATAGCTCATTAAACAACACTTCTGTGAGGATGTTTCTGGAAGAGATTAGCATTTGACTTGGTGGACTGAGTGAATAAGATGGCACCCCTCAATGTGAGCAGACCTCACCCAATCAGTTGAAGACCTGAATGGAACAGAAGAAAAATGAAGGGTAGATTAGCCATTTCTTTGCCTGACTGCTTAGATGGAACATCAACCTTCTTTCATTCTAGGCATTCCTGGTTCTCAGGCTTTCAGGCTCGGACTGGAATTTGTACCACAACTCCCTGGCTCTAAGGCCTTAAAACTATACGATGAGCCTTCCTGAGTCTCCAGCTTGAGGGCAGAGGGAGGGAACTCTTAGCCTCCATAATCATCACAGGGGTCTATACCCTGGAGTATCTCTCTCTCTCTCTCTCTCTCTCTCATTTTCTCTGTGTGTCTATGTGTGTGTGTAGACATATTCTTTTTCTCTGAAGAACCCTAATACATATTTGGTAACATATTCACAGATGTTGACAATGAGGCTGTGGACATCTTTGAAGGGGGTATTATTTGTGTTACATTAATGAGTTATTCTCCAAGTTCAGGGGTATAATTTAAAAGGAAAATAAAACATACATATTGAGTTGAGGTTGAATTACTGGGGAGCCAGAAGGTTTGCTAACCTACCCTGTAACTCTAAGAGATAAAGAAAAAGAGAAAGAAATGTTGGTAAGGGTGGTATTTCCCTCTTTGTTTCCTGAGATGAAGGGAAGATGTGTTCTGCCAGTGCTCAGGGAATGTGAGTGGATGAAACTGAGTCTTCAGGAAAGGGGAAGCCCACCGCAAGCTAGAGAAAAGCAGGCAGTCCCAGCCCACAAGGGACACTTATGCCTAGAAGAAAGGATTGTGCTTGAGTACTCCACCATTAGGATTCCCATTCACATACACTGACTAAGTAGAAGATAAGCTGAAGATGCCAGAGATCATCATGAATGAGGCAGACACATTACCACACCTACTACATAATTGAGCATGTAAGGGGACTTCTTTTTCCCTTTCAAACCCTGATCAAACATAGAGAAAGGTGGGCTAATTGTAAAATAGAAGATTATGCCCTTAGTTACAGTCTAGGCTTTAGGAACTTCCAGTCAAGTCTCACTGGAAACAAGAGAAAGGGCTTAGAATACAATTATTAGCCATTCTTGAGATAATAAAGTTGTCCATGTTTATATTAGAGTGTAGTCTCAATCAAACTAATTAAAATAGAAAAGGAAGTAAGAAAAAGTAGATGGTAAAAGAGCATGAATAGGGCTATTTTAATAGGATATTAGATGAAGTTGGAAATACTGTGTGGGGGACCCAGCCTCTCTAGCTTAAGGAAGGTATGAGCTTGATTCTGTCAGGCACTGGACCACAGATTGAAAAAAACACAGGGGACGGAGCCAAGATGGCCAAATAGGAACAGCTGTAGTATACAGCTCCCAGCATGAGCAACACAGAAGACAGGTGATTTCTGCATTTCCATCTGAGGTACCGGGTTCATCTCACTAAGGAGTGCCAGACACTGGGCACAGGACAGTGGGTGCAGCACACTGTGTATGAGCCAAAGCAGGGCAAGGCATTGCCTCACTTGGGAAGTGCAAGGAGTCAGGAAGTTCACTTTCCTAGTCAAAGAAAGGGGTGACAGACAGCACCTGGAAAATCAGGTCACTCCAACCCTAATACTGCGCTTTTCCAACGGGCTTAAAAAATGGCACACCAGGAGATTATATCCCGCATCTGGCTCAGAGGGTCCTATACCTATGGAGTCTCGCTGATTGCTAGCACAGCAGTCTGAGATCAAACTGCAAGGCGGAAGCAAGGCTGGGGGAGGGGCGCCCACCATTGCCCAAGCTTGATTAGGTAAACAAAGCAGCCAGGAAGCTCAAACTGGGTGGAGCCCACCACAGCTCAAAGAGGCCGGCCTGCCTCTGTAGGCTCCACCTCTGGGGGCAGGGCACAGACAAACAAAAACACAGCAGTATCCTCTGCAGACTTAAATGTCCCTGTCTGACAGCTTTGAAGAGAGTGGTGGTCCTCCCAGCATGCAGCTGGAGATCTGAGAAGGGGCAGACTGCCTCCTCAAGTGGATCCCTGACCCCTGACCCGCCTAACTGGGAGGCACCCCCCAGTAAGGGCACACTGACACCTCACACAGCCGGGTACTCCTCTGAGACAAAACTTCCAGAGGAACGATCAGGCAGCAGCATTTGCGGTTCACGAAAATCCGCTGTTCTGCAGCCTCCGCTGCTGATACCCAGGCAAACAGGGTCTGGAGTGGACCTCTAGCAATCTCCAACAGACCTGCAGCTGAGGGTCCTGTCTGGTAGAAGGAAAACTAACAAACAGAAAGGACATTCACACCAAAAACCTATCTGTACATCACCATCATCAAAGACCAAAAGTAGATAAAACCACAAAGATGGGAAAAAAACAGAGCAGAAAAACTGGAAATTCTAAAAAGCAGAGCACCTCTCCTCCTCCAAAGGAACGCAGTTCCTCACCAGCAATGGAACAAAGCTGGACGGAGAATGACTTTGACGAGTTGAGAGAAGGCTTCAGATGATCAAACTACTCCGAGCTACAGGAGGAAATTCAAACCAAAGGCAAAGAAGTTAAAAACTTTGAAAAAAATTTAGACGAATGTATAACTAGAATAATCAAAACAGAGAAGTGCTTAAAGGAACTGATGGAGCTGAAAGCCAAGGCTGGAGAACTACGTGAAGAATGTAGAAGCCTCAGGAGCTGATACGATCAACTGGAAGAAAGGGTATCACTGATGGAAGATGAAATGAATGAAATGAAGCGAGAAGGGAAGTCTAGAGAAAAAAGAATAAAAAGAAATGAACAAAGCCTCCAAGAAATTTAGGACTATGTGAAAAGACCACATCTACGTCTGATTGGTGTACCTGAAAGTGACGGGGACAATGGAACCAAGTTGGAAAACACTCTGCAGGATATTATCCAGGAGAACTTCCCCAATCTAGCAAGGCAGGCCAACATTCAGATTCAGGAAATACAGAGAACACCACAAAGATACTCCTCGAGAAGAGCAACTCCAAGACACATAATTGTCAGATTCACCAAAGTTGAAATGAAGGAAAAAATCTTAAGAGCAGCCAGAGAGAAAGGTCGGGTTACCCAAAAAGGGAAGCCCATCAGACTAACAGCAGATCTCTCAGCAGAAACTCTACAAGCCAGAAGAGAATGGGGGCCGATATTCACCATTCTTAAAGAAAAGAATTTTCAACCCAGAATTTCCTATCCAGCCAAATTAAGCTTCATAAGTGAAGGAGAAATAAAATACTTTACAGACAAGCAAACGCTGAGAGATTTTGTCACCACCAGGCCTGCCGTAAAAGAGCTCCTGAAGGAAGCACTAAACATGGAAAGGAACAACCGGTACCAGCCACTGCAAAAACATGCCAAATTGTAAAGACCATCGAGGCTAGGAAGAAACTGCATCAACTAATGAGCAAAATAACCAGCTATCATCATAATGACAGGATCAAACTCACACATAACAATATTAACTTTAAATGTAAATGGACTAAATGCTCCAACTAAAAGACACAGACTGGCAAATTGGATAAGGAGTCAAGACCCTGTGCTGTATTCAGGAAACCCATCTCACGTGCAGAAACACACAAAGACTCAAAATAAAAGGATGGAGGAAGATCTACCAAGCAAATGGAAAACAAAAAAAGGCAGGGGTTGCAATCCTAGTCTCTGATAAAACAGACTTTAAACCAACAAAGATTAAAAGAGACAAAGAAGGCCATTACATAATGGTAAAGGGATCAATTCAACAAGAAGAGCTAACTATCCTAAATATATATGCACCCAATACAGGAGCACCCAGGTTCATAAAGCAAGTCCTGAGTGACCTACAAAGAGACTTAGACTCCCACACAATAATAATGGGAGACTTTAACACCCTACACTCAACATTAGACAGATCAACAAGACAGAAAGTTAACAAGGATACCCAGGAATTGAACTCAGCTCTGCACCAAGCAGACCTAATAGACATCTACAGAACTCTCCACCCCAAATCAACAGAATATACATTTTTTCAGCACCACACCACACCTATTCCAAAATTGACCACATAGTTGGAAGTAAAGCTCTCCTCAGCAAATGTAAAAGAATAGAAATTATAACAAACTGTCTCTCAGACCACAGTGCAATCAAACTAGAATTCAGGATTAAGAAACTCACTCAAAACCACTCAACTACATGGAAACTGAACAACCTGCTCCTGAATGACTATTGGGTACATAATGAAATGAAGGCAGAAATAAAGATGTTCTTTGAAACCAATGAGAACAAAGACACAACATACCAGAATCTCTGGGACACATTCAAAGCAGTGTATAGAGGGAAATTTATAGCACTAAATGCCCACAAGAGAAAGCAGGAAAGATCCAAAATTGACACCCTAACATCACAATGAAAAGAACTAGAAAAGCAAGAGCAAACACATTCAAAAGCTAGCAGAAGGCAAGAAATAACTAAAATCAGAGCAGAACTGAAGGAAATAGAGACACAAAAAACCCTTCAAAAAATTAATGAATCCAGGAGCTGGTTTTTGAAAAAGATCAACAAAATTGATAGAACACTAGCAAGACTAACAAAGAAGAAAAGAGAGAAGAATCAAATAGATGCAATAAAAAATGATAAAGGGGATATCACCACCGATCCCTCAGAAATACAAACTACCATCAGAGAATACTACAAGCACCTCTACGCAAATAAACTAGAAAATCTAGAAGAAATGGATAAATTCCTTCACACATACACCCTCCCAAGACTAAATCAGGAAGAAGTTGAATCTCTGAATAGACCTATAACAGGCTCTGAAATTGTGGCAATAATCAATAGCTTACCAACCAAAAAGAGTCCAGGACTAGATGGATTCACAGCCGAATTCTATCAGAGGTACAAGGACGAACTGGTACCATTCCTTCTGAAACTATTCCAATCCATAGAAAGAGAGGGAATCCTCCCTAACACATTTTATGAGGCCAGCATCATCCTGATACCAAAGCCTGGCAGAGACACAACCAAAAAAGAGAATTTTAGACCAATATCCTTGATGAACATTGATGCAAAAATCCTCAATAAAATACTGGCAAACAGAATCTAGCAGCACATCAAAAAGCTTATACAACATGATCAAGTGGGCTTCATCCCTGGGATGCAAGGCTGGTTCAACATATGCAAATCAATAAATGTAATCCAGCATATAAACAGAATCAAAGACAAAAACCACATGATTATCTCAATAGATGCAGAAAAGGCCTTTGACAAAATTCAACAACCCTTCATGCTAAAAACTCTCAATAAATTCGGTATTGATGGGACGTATCTCAAAATAATAAGAGCTATCTATGACAAACCCACAGCCAATATCATACTGAATGGGCAAAAACTGGAAGCATTCCCTTTGAAAACTGGCACAAGAGAGGGATGCCCTCTCTCACCACTCCTATTCAACATAGTGTTGGAAGTTCTGGCCACGGCAATTAGGCAGAAGGAAATAAAGGGTATTCAATTAGGAAAAGAGGAAGTCAAATTGTCTCTGTTTGCAGATGACATGATTGTATATCTAGAAAACCCCATCATCTCAGCCCAAAATCTCCTTAAGCTGATAAGCAACTTCAGCAAAGTCTCAAGATACGAAATCAATGTACAAAAATCACAAGCATTCTTATACAACAATCACAGACAGAGAGCCAAATCATGAGTGAACTCCCATTCACAACTGCTTCAAAGAGAATAAAATACCTAGGAATCCAACTTGCCAGTGACGTGAAGGACCTCTTCAAGGAGAACCACAAACCACTGCTCAATGAAATAAAAGAGGATAGAAACAAATGGAAGAACATTCCATGCTTATGGGTTGGAAGAATCAATATCGTGAAAATGGCCATACTGCCTAAGGTAATTAATAGATTCAATGCCATCCCCATCAAGCTACCGGTGACTTTCTTCACAGAATTGGAAAAACTACTTTAAAGTTCATATGGAACCAAAAAAGAGCCCGCATCAACAAGTCAATCCTAAGCCAAAAGAACAAAGCTGGAGGCATCATGCTGCCTGACTTCAAACTATACTACAAGGCTACAGTAACCAAAACAGCATGATACTGGTACCAAAACAGAGACATAGATCAATGGAACAGAACAGAGCCCTCAGAAATAATGCCGCATATCTACAACTATCTGATCTTTGACAAACCTGACAAAAAGAAGACATGGGGAAAGGATTCCCTATTTAATAAATAGTGCTGGGAAAACTGGCTTGCCATATGTAGAAAGCTGAAACTGGATCCCTTCCTTACACCTTATACAAAAATTAATTGAAGATGGATTAAAGACTTACATGTTAGACCTAAAACCATAAAAACCTGAGAAGAAAACCTAGGCAGTACCATTTAGGACATAGGCATGGGCAAGGACTTCATGTCTAAAATACCAAAAGCAATGGCAACAAAAGCCAAAATTGACAAATGGGATCTAATTAAACTATAGAGCTTCTGCACAGTAAAAGAAACTACCATCAGAGTCAACAGGCAACCTACAAAGTGGGAGAAAATTTTCACAACCTACTCATCTGACAAAGGGCTAATATCCAGAATCTACAATGAACTCAAACAAATTTACAAGAAAAAAACAACCCCATCAAAAGGTGGGCAAAGGACATGAACAGACACTTCTCAAAATAAGACATTTATGCAGCCAAAAAACACATGAAAAGATGCTCATCATCACTGGCCATCAGAGAAATGCAAATCAAAACCACAATGAGATACCATCTCACACCAGTTAGAATGGCCATCATTAAAAAGTCAGGAAACAACAGGTGCTGGAGACGATGTGGAGAAATAGGAACACTTTTACACTGTTGGTGGGACTGTAAACTAGTTCAACTATTGTGGAAGTCAGTGTGGCAATTCCTCAGGGATCTATAACTAGAAATACCATTTGACCCAGCCATCCCATTACTGGGTATATACCCAAAGGACTATAAATCATGCTGCTATAAAGACACATGCACACGTATGTTTATTGCGGCACTATTCACAATAGCAAAGTCTTGGAACCAACCCAAATGTCCAACAACGATAGACTGGATTAAGAAAATGTGGCACATATATACCATGGAATACTATGCAGCCATAAAAAAGGATGAGTTCATGTCCTTTGTAGGGACATAGATGAAACTGGAAATCATCATTCTCAGTAAACTATCGCAAGGACAAAAAACCAAACACTGCATGTTCTCACTCATAGGTGGGAATTGAACAATGAGAACACATGGACACAGGAAGGGGAACATCACACTCTGAGGACTGTTGTGGGGTGGGGGAAGGGGGGAGGGATAGCATTAGGAGATATACTTAATGCTAAATGATGTGTTAATGGGTGTAGCACACTAACGTGGCACATGGATACATACATAACAAACCTGCACGTTGTGCACATGTACCCTAAAACTATTTTTTTGTTTGTTTTTTTTGAGACGGAGTCTCGCCCTGCCGCCCAGGCTGGAGTGCAGTGACGCAATCTCGGCTCACTGCAAGCTCCGCCTCCCGGGTTCACGCCATTCTCCTGCCTCAGCCTCTCGGAGTAGCTGGGACTACAGGCGCCTGCCACCACGACCAGCTATTTTTTTTTTTTTTGTATTTTTAGTAGAGACGGGGTTTCACTGTGGTCTCGATCTCCTGACCTTGTGATCCGCCCGCCTTGGCCTCCCAAAGTGCTGGGATTACAAGCGTGAGCCACCGCGCCCGGCCAATGTACCCTAAAACTTAAAGTATAATAATAAAATAAAAAAAAAATAAAATAAAATAAAATAAAATAAAATAAAATAAAATAAAATAAAATAGAAAAAAACGCAGAGAAACAACTTTAGAAATAAGCAATTTTCAGGAGACCTGTATTGAGTTCTACCATCATTTATCCAAGAAACTGAAAGCAAATCACTTTGTTTTTGATGTTTATATTGTCTAAATTAAAGAAGGAATATTGTTACTATAAAAAAAGACATTTTTATTACACTGTCAATGAAAGTTCCTTAATGAATGATCAAGTGAATGATGAATGCAAAGTGTATAAGGGCATTGACTGAAGAGGTAGGTCATGGAGTTGTGATGAACTAGGGATCTGTTTGCTTTTGTGTAATTTGGAGAAAATAAGCACCCACATCAACAGCAAGGGGAGGAAAGGCTCCAGTAGGATAATTTTGAAAATGGAAGATGGTGATGTACAACATGTCTTTGAAATCTAAGTTTTGGGTCTTTTTCTACAAAACAAAAGAAATTAAACAACTAGAACTGCCCGTTGAAAGCCTTTTTAGTTTCTCTTTGCCAGCTCATGTGTTGTTAGAGAGACTATGGAATTATTTCAGAAAGGAACTTCGCACGTTTTCAAATAGCCTATTTTTAGGGAGCATGAATAATTACACCAGATGGCTGTTTAAAATCTGTTGGCATTGTTTCTACTGTACATTCATTGTTTAGAAATCCATTTTGTTAGATTTCAAAGAGAGGTACAAAGTTGCAATAGTCGTCATATTTAGCATTTATTTCTTTTGTAAATCTTTGTAAAAATTTCCACTGAGAGAAGGTTAACAGATATGCTGATACAGAGATTTTTAATACATTATGATGGCAGTGAAGCCAGAGAGCTGCCTCCATAAGAATACAGTATTTAATTTCCAGTGGTTGCTAGGGGTTTGTGTGTGTGTGTGTGTGTGTGTGTGTTTGCGCCACACTTGCATACACACACACACACACACACACACACACCTTTCTATGGTTGCCTTTATTTAATTTGTGATGATTTTTAAAGATTACTCAGGATAATATTATCAGGGTGATCTGAGGGTAAATGGCCTTTTTTATTTTCTACAGCAAGTGAAAATATGCTATTTTCTTTCTCTGTTTCTTTGCGCCTCTTTGTTCTTCCTTCCTTTCATCTATTCATTGGTTTGTCATTCTTTCATTTATTTATTATTTTTAAGCTTCTCTCTTTTGCATACTCAGATTAGTAAACTGCAAAGAAAAGTTAATCTCTGGTAAATGCTGAAGTGTATCACAGAAAGCAGGGAAGACAGAGTAAACAGTTGTTATTTCTTGACAATGTATTAAATGTATGTATGGTTCAAAAGAGTCAATCTTTCTACATTATTTTTTAATTCTGAATTTTTATGGGCACCTTTAAATTAGGAGAGTAGATGCAGGGGACAGGTTATTATGAGATTAATCTTGATACTAGAACTACCTTTAAAACAATGTTTCTCAACTATGATCGATCTACATGGATCCTCTAAGTTGTCTCTGATCATATGATCACCCGTCTATTTGCCTGATGGTTACACATCTGATAAACATATTCAACAATAGCATAGCAGCAAATTAAGTTTAATTTAAATAATTAATTTGAAAAGTAAATAGCTTTCAAATGTTTCTGCATTTGGCTCTACATTAAAAGGGAATACCCTATACCCAAAGAATTATTTGAAAGGGTTTAGAAGTAGCATGAAGAAATCACAATAGGCTTGTGATAGATGATATTCGAGAGAAGATAGAATAATAAGATTTAAGAGCAAAGGAGAAAAAAATCACACACTAAGCAATTTGGAGACACTTAGTTGAGGGCAAAGAGCTCTATAGTGCTCAAAAGAAAAATGCCTGCAGGTTTAAACAAATTGTATGTGTAATCTAGAACATGAATCAATAATAAAATATTTCTGAATAATTCTGATCAGAAAGGATTCTTTTGAAAATGTGATAAAATAAGACTGAAATAACAATTACAATGGAAGCCGGCTATTATCTCTGTTATTCAGTATTTCTTTTCTAAAAAATTTAGCCAAACCATTAGGGAATAGTATGAATGCTTACAATGAAAATCCAATAGATTTGGCTTTAAAAAGTTTGTGGTAACAAGTAATAATAATTAAATAACTAATTTAAAATATTTCTTCATTTCTTCCGAAAAAATACATGTGCAGCGTATGTTTATTGTGGCACTATTCACAATAGCAAAGACTTGGAACCAACCCAAATGTCCAACGACGATAGACTGGATTAAGAAAATGTGGCACATATACACCATGGAATACTATGCAGCCATAAAAAATGATAAGTTCATGTCCTTTGTAGGGATATGGATGAAACTGGAAAACATCATTCTCATCAAACTATCGCAAGGACAAAAAACCAAACACCGCATGTTCTCACTCATAGGTGAGAATTGAACAATGAGAACACATGGACACAGGAAGGGGAACATCACACTCTGGGGACTGTTGTGGGGTGGGGGGAGGGGGGAAGGACAGCATTAGGAGATATACCTAATGCTAAATGACGAGTTAATAGGTGCAGCACACCAACATGGCACACGTATACATATGTAACAAACCTGCACATTGTGCACATGTACCATAAAACTTAAAGTATAGTAATAATAAAATTAAAAAAAAAAAAACATGTGCAGATCCTGCAGGTTTGTTACACAGGTATAAGTGTGCTATGGTGGTTTGCTGCACTGATCGGTCCATTCTTTAAGTTCCCTCCCTCCTTCCCCCACCTCTCAACAGGCCCTGGTGTGTGATGTTCCCCTTCTTGTGTCCATGTGTTCTCATTGTTCAGCTCCCACTTATGAGTGAGAACATGCAGTGTTTGGTTTTCTGTTCCTGTGTTAGTTTGCTGAGGATGATGGCTTCCAGCTTCATCCATGTCCCTGCAAAGGACATGATCTCATTCCTTTTTATGGTTGCATGGTATTCTATGGTATATATGTACCACATTTTCTTTATCCAGTAAATGACTAATTTTTGAGGCAAAAAAATAATGTTTTCTTCACTATATTGTAACCACTTCAAGACATAAAATTCTATACTAAATGGAAACAAAATTTGAGAATAAATTGATCAAGATATATTCAGAAATTGTTGATTATAATTTAAAAATATTAAAAAGTATGAAAAATAAGGACACCCAAGCTACATTTAAAGGTATTAGTAGAGATTTAGATTCTGGACTTGATTAAGAAGAATTAATGTACCAATTTTTCAATTCTACCCCAATTAATAATAACAAACAAAACAAAATTACAGTTTTAGTGTCAATGGGGTTTTTGGGCCAGTTTGGTAAAATATCTTTAAGCTGATCCAGAAGAGTCAACATAACAAAAACGCATGAAACTACTGGAATGCCTTGTCTTACTATTGCTAAAACTCATGAAGTTAAAATAACTAAAATTGAATGATAACAATCTAGGAATAAATAAGTAGAATGATTCAATAGAAAAGATAACAAAGACTGAACCACGTTTTTGAGTTTAGAAAGTGATGGTTCACAATTCAAATGATTGGTAAAGAATAGATTATTCAAACACATATTACAATGAGGTTGCTTTGGGAAAAATAAAATTTGGTTAGGATATCATCATCTGCAAAAAAAAAAAACTTACACATTTGTTAATATGTTAATAAACAAGGTATGAATATGTTAATTAAAATTTACGTACAACATCTCTAGGAGAAAATATAGACATGTATGGATACTAATTTTAGGAAAGGACTTCACTAGTTGAACTCCAAAGTCAGAAAGCAAAAAGTAAAAATATTAATAAATTTGACAAGTAAAAATGTAAAAAACAGTGTATCAAATAAATCATTATAGAAAGTTAAAGGCAAATGATTAATTGGGAAATATTTAAAATAAATGTCATGAAAAGAGTATTACTTGTATGCCAGTGAATTCTTATAAGTAAAAAGAAGATGGATACTTAGTAGAATAATGGACTAAAGTTTATGAATAGGCATCAATTACAGAAGTAACAAAAATGGAATGAATTCCTTACAGAAAAAAACCATGCATTAAAAGTGATTTTTCTAATATGTTTTTAAAAGTTCATTCAATCATTCAACAATTGTCACTGATTACAATGTGGCAGGAACAACAGGTGCTAGTGCTGAAGCAGAACAGAGAACAAGGACAATGTCCCAGGCACTTGTTTACAAATGGGAAACAGAAATACAAGATAATGTCAGTATCAGTAGGTGGTATTGATACAACAAAACAGGATAAGCTGACACAGAGCCAGGAATGGATCAGAGGCTCCCTTGGTTAGGGTACTCAGGGAAAACCCCTCTGGGGTATGGATATGGAAACTGAAACCTGAATCAAGAGAAGATGTCTGTGAGTCACGAACTATCTCAGAAACTGTTCCAGGCAGCAGGGGAGCAACTTTAAGATCCTAAGGAACAGAAAGAAGAACATTGTGGGTAAAATTCAAAAGGGCGGGATGGAGAAGCAGTGGGAAGGGGCTGATAAGAAGAGTATGAAATTAGATTAGGCAGGTAGGGACAGATTCTATCTAATAGGACCAATTAAATTTCATTATAATAGCAATAAGACCTTATTGAATGATTTTAGGTGGGAGCAGTGATAGGATAATGTCACTTTTTAAAGATATCCTTTGGCTGTTCTGTGGAGAACAGATTGTCAGTGACAAGAACTGAAGCAAGAGAAAGGGTTGGGAATTACAACATTAGACCAGGCAGGAGATAATTAGGACAAAATAAAGCAATACAGACATTTTCTAGTTATCATATTGGCAAAGAATAAAATGAATAGGGGTAGTAACAATGAACATCCACATATATGTGTTCATGTGCATTATATAAATGTATGTATATATGCTATCATCACTCTCATATTCTATAGACTTGTTTAATTATTTATTGATATTTATCAAAGTAAATAAGCATACACACGTTGACCCAACAATTTAGCCTCATAAAGAATTAGCTTCCTAAAATAATTGATTTCCAAAGATTTTATACCATAGTTTAATCTCAGATTTATTCATAATATGGAAAAGTGGAAGTGTCTGAACTAACCTTCAAGGCATAATTGGTACATTAATCATGCTTTGTTCATTTCATAGATTGATTACTCAGAAGTCATGAAAAATGATGTTGCAACCTTCCACTTAATAAAATGAACTGCCATTAGGCCATCAATTTTGCTAATGCATATATGTAAACATACATGTTAAAATCATGAAATATTATAAATCATGATATAAATAATTATAATTAGTATGAGATTCTTATGTAATTGTTTACATATTTGTATTTTGTTATATTTCCATCATGTAATAAAATTATAATTTAAAAAGTTATTTTAAAATAGACAAGATACAAACTGTGCTAAAACCATACGACATTACCACCAAAACTATTTGTATTTTATACATGCTATGAACTTTTATAATAAGCAGACTTAATATTTAAATAAGCCTACATTATTGGAAAATTATCTTAGATAGGTTAACTGTCTATTTTTTAATCGCTCAGCTCTTCTTAATATTAGTCTATATTGACCTATCCATGCATCTCTCAATGCATGTTTGACATGACACCACCACCAAACTCCATTTGTTTTGTTCAGAGATTAGGCTGGATAACCCAGGTCTCCACCTCATGACCATCAACTGATAAACTCTTCTGCTTTATTTCTAACTCAGATCTGGAAATCTGTACTTCAGAAAGTTCTCTGAACCAATTAAGAAAGAATTGGATCCTGCTCCTGAGGCTCTCATAACTCCTGCCTTTCCGATTACCACAGCTCTGTTTATGTGTCTGTCTTTGCTGATGGACCATGAACTCCCAGAAGAAAGGGAGGTTCTGTCTGAATACCCTCTTTCCTTAGTGCCTGGCTCAGATGTTAGAATGCAGTAGGTGCTAACTATATAGTGAATAAACAGAAAGAATAAAGCATCACCATACTTATATTTATTATGTGGTTATATTATTACAGGAATGAGTAATTTATACCTTACTCTTTAAAAACAAATGGATGGAGAAAATACTCAATATCATTAGGGTGTTGCAAATTAACACAACAGGATACCACTACACTTCTACCAGAATGGCCAAAATCCCAAAAGACCAAATGTTGGCTAGGTGTGGGGCAACAGGAGCTCTCATTCATTGCTGGTGGGAATGAAAATGGCAAAGCCACTTTGGAAGACAGTTTAGTAGTTTCTTACAAAGCTACATATACTCTTATCATATGACACAGGAATCATACTCTCAGATATTTATCCGACTGTATTGACAATTTATGTTCACACAAACACTACACATGAATGTTTATAGCATCTCTATTTATAATTGCCTCAACATGGAAGCAAATAAGATACCTTTCCAAACATTAGTGGATAAACATACTATAATATGTGTATATAATAAAATAATTTTTCGATGATAAGAAGAAATGTGATATCAAGGTTAATAAAATGGAGGAAACTTTAATATGTAATTTTTTATGTGAAAAAGAAAGGCCAGTCTGGAAAAGCTACATACTGTATTATTCCAGCTGTAAACATTCTGAAAAAGGCAAAACTATAGAGACAGTACCAATTTTAGTGGTTACCAAGCGTTTGCAGGTAGGGGTGGAGGAATGAATTGGTGGAGCACAGGGCAATTTTAGGACAACGAACTCTTCTGTATGATACTGCAATGGTGGGTACGTGACATCTTGCATTTGTCAAAACACATAGACTGTACAACAACACAAAATATACATTTTAATGATAACAATAATGGTAATAAATAAACTGTGGAGTTTGGTTAATATTAATGTATCAATATTGATTCATTAATTCTAACAAATGTACCATGTTAATGCAAAATGTGAACAAGAAGAGAAACTGGGAATTAAAAGAAAAGAAAAACCAACAATAAGTAGATTAATTGTTCAGCTAAAGGTTTGTCCTAAAGGTTTTACAAGCTCACCACTAACTCAGATAGGAACTTCAGTAATATTTTAACTGAATGTAAAAGTGGGTGGGAGGTGTTTTCTATAGCGTCTGTTACAAGACTGCTCTGCAACCTAAAAAAGTACATGTCTTGGAATAGACTATGCACAATTAAGTGCTTACCAATCAGAGTCTATTGCTGCTTTGAGTAAATTCCTCCAAAATTTTCTCGTTGAACTTTGAATAAAATCCAACTTACCAGGTCTCATATGAGCCGGCCACCTTCCACTCCTCTCTTCCCACCATGGTCCATGGTCTCCATGGCTCAGTGTGCTGCAGCCATCTTATTGTTTCATCTGTTCCTCTTCCTCTCCAAGCTCACATGGACCTTGCATTTGGTCTTTTCGCTGTCTGGAAACATCTTTCGTCACTTCGTTGGCCTCTTTTCATCAGTGTTATGAGTATGAACCAACATGGCACATCCCTTCCTCTTCCCCTACCAGAAGCAGCTGCCTCAATCCAGGCACTCTCTCCAATGTTATCTTGTTGCACTTTCCTCATTGTACCTATCTTTGGTCCAGTCTATTTCGTTTCTGTTTGACGCTAGCCACTAGAAGGTGAGTACTCTCAAAAGCAGAAAGCTTGTCTCTTTACTACTGTTTACCCCTGGCCTTGTATAGTGCCGGCCACATAGTGGATGTCAGTGTATTAAACAATACATTGGGTGTAGAGAAATAGAGGAATATATGGAAATTGAATTAAGATCAGAGAGCACAGTTGTATGGTTAGGTAGCTGCAGGGTCCAGAATCAATTGTCAATTTTGCCATACATAAATTAACAGGCCCATGTTATACACTTTACCTCACTGAGCCTTACCTTCTTCTTATATAAAATGAGACTTTCAGACCATATAGGATCTAAAGTCTTTTCTAGCTCTAACATCATACATTCTTTATGGCTCAAAACGATTGAGGTCCCACTGGAGAGCCACTAATTCAGATACATTCTATTAGCAGTGCAATTTCTGTGATGATATATGTCAGTATAGCATACTGAAACCACCTTTCAGAGTGACATTGTCACACATCTGGTCAAATAATTAGTATTTCCATCTGGATCAATGCTTTTGGCAGGAACATTGAGTACTTATGCCACATGACCCTTCCATCATAAAACAGAAAATGTGTTATTATTTTGTGCCATCAGGCAATGAGATGGTTGGCTTTCCATTTTTCTGCTTTTTTTTTCTTTTTTTTTTTCATAGAGTCATCCATTAACCTACACCTGGCATTCCATGTCATAAAAGGATGCAAAATCTCACATGCCTTCGTGGAGCTACGAGTGTCTTTTGGTCTATCTTGTATCTGCAGAAAACTTAAGGGTATACTAGATCAACAATTATTTTAGGTAAAATATATTCCAATATTAGAAACCCTATGAATATTCTTGTTAGGAGGGGTCTGGATTGTGGGGGGACACACACAGAATTCCAAATTTCTGCTGGCTCCAGGAAGAGGAAGCTTTCCTACAGTTCTGCTTTCCAGGGTTTGTGTAGACTTCCTACCACTAGGATTATGGACTCATGTATTTTTTCCTTACAAATGCAAATTCTGCTACTAAAAGGAGATAACTGATTGCATCTAGCAATCCCCTACCTTGTATACATTTGCTTCTTGCTTTGAAATTCAGCTTAGTTATGGATAATGACATTTGAACTAACACCTAAAACTCACATGTCAAGGAATTTACCCTTCACTCTTCACTAAACTGTAGGAGGTAAAACAGTTTGTGGCAGATGAGCTACTGTTAACAAAGTAATGAGCACTTCATAAAGACAGCCTCGTCTGTTGAAAAGCCCCAGAAAGCCCACACGCCAGGGTGATAAATGATATTTAGGGACCTTTCTAACAATGGCATGACATCATACTGTTCCCTCTCAACCAGATTTTAGTAAAGAAGGTGTTAATGGAGAAAAAAGAAATGAGAGGATGGAATTCAAGAAGGATAACTATTAACTCAAGTGAACTTAAGTGCCAAAAGAATCGTTGACATTTCCCAAATATATATGAGGAATAGAAACTCCTGCTTAGAGATAAAGAATATACTTTGAAGTGCCAGACACAGTATTTGCTTGGTAAACATTAGTTTTCTTCTTTACTATAACATAAACTTCATATTCTATTTGCTCAATTTCAAGAGCAGTAGTGTTTTAGGGAGTTTTCTATATGCATAACACTTGGGAGAAACTGAAGTGAATGAGACCCTGTCTCTCACTTCATAGAACTTTCAGTACACTGGAGGAGGCACAAACTCAAACACGCTTGAAGATAAAGTGAAATCAGTGCTAAGGAGAGGTTTGACAATGTTAAAAGCCTAAGTATGTGTGATTAATTTGAGTCAGAAAATTGGAAAAGCATCTCATAATACGTGTTATTTGAGCTGAGTTTTGCAGAATGCTAAGATTGTGAGAGCAGACAGACTGAGAGAACAACATAAGTCAAGACTTGATAGTGGAATCATTCAGGTTATTGCACTTATGGTACCTGGAGAAGATAATGGGGGTTAGAGTACCTGTTCAAAAAGAGAAAAAAGAAAAGGGAGAGTGGATAAGGAAGGGTATGTATAGTATTACATAAGCCTGTGATATGGTTTGGATTTGTGTCTCCACTCAAATGTCAAGTTGAATTGTAATCTCCAATGTTGGAGGTGGGCCCTTGTGGGAGGTGATTGGATCATGGGGCAGTTTCTCATAGTTTAACACCATATCCTTTGGTGTTGTTATGGTGAGAGTGAGTTATCATGAGATCTGGTTGTTTAAAAGTGTGTAGCACCTTCCCCTCTCTTTCTTCCCTGCTCTGGCCATATAAGAAGTGCCTGATTCCTCTTTGCTTTCCATCATGATTGTAAATTTCCCGAGGCCTCTGCAGACATGTTTCCTGCACACCATGTGGAGCCATGAGCCAATTAAACCTTTTTTCTTTATATATTACCCAGTCTTAGGCATTTATTTATAGCAATGTGAGAACAGAATACAGTCTGGAAGAGCAGGTGAGGGTTAGATCATGATAGCAATTAATGCTGAGCTGTGAGTTTTATTTTATTCTGAAATTAAGGAAGAGCTAAGTATAACAGGACTTTTTATCTGTTGGGTTTTGTTTGCTTGTTTAATGAGCAAAGTAACGTTACTTTGAAAGAGAAAACTTTATATTTCAATATTGACCACAGAAAAGCATACACACACACACACACCACAGACACACAAGCACATTAGCTAGATGTGTCTATTAGCTTAATTCATTATGTTAACATTTACTGTTATTAAGATATGTTTACTGTCATGACCTCAGTTGCCCTAGCTATATGTTTTCAAATTCTAGATGGTGGCACATAAGCCATCAATGACAGAGGTTTGTGTAGTGAATTGAAGAGTATAATTTGTAGCAGACACTAGCTCTGTGGCCAGGAAGAACAGTCATTATGGAATAAATTGACATAGGAAGCTCCTGTATTAACAGGAAGCTACCAAGGACAGTAAGGAGGAGGGGCAGGCCACAGGTGGGTGACTGACCTCTGTGATGGCCCCAGGACAAGAAGGCAGAAGCTCAGTGGACATTTGGTGCCTAAAAACTTCTTTATGCCTGTTTCACTGATATGCTAGTGAAAGACTCACCCTAGACTTCCCAGATCAATCACTGATGGGAATTTTGCAAGGTGTGATTTTGATGGGTCCAGGGACTGAATGGGATAGAGCAAGTTCATGAGCGTTAATTTGTCTTCTGCACTAGTGAGGCTGTGCTGGAGCTGAGGATGAACTGAGTAAGCAAGGAGTACAGGGTAGAGCCCAAACTCTGTGAGCCCTTCCCACTCAATTGAGGTGCCAAGCCATACGTTGATATCAGCTGTTTCGTGCCTAAAAACTTAAGGCAACTTGTGTATACACAGGACTCAAATTCTCCACTTCATTGTCTTGTTCTTTGTTTCTCACCTTTCCCAACTCTTTTCCTTACCTTTTCCACAAGGACCTACCAATTATTTACTATTTATTCCATCTTCACATAATTAAAAAATAATAATGTAATTACAGGCAGGTGGGGGTCCTCTTGCTAGAGGTAGAGTGATATAGGCATATACGATATATGATAGATGCAGTTTCTATAAAGTTATTTAACTAGGACTACTTACCTTTACTGTTGTTTCTATTGATTCTATTGTTTCTATTGATATTACTCTTATTGTCAGAAGAATATAAACCTTATTCTTTCTATCTTTCCATGTTCTGGTATATCCACATAATGTCTCTCAATATGACTACATTATTTATTTTTATTTCTACTTAATAAGCTTTATATGTATGTATTTATTTATTTAGAGACAGAATCTTGCTCTGTCACCCAGGCTGGAGTGCAGTGGCACAATCTCGGCTCAATGCAACCTCTGCCTCCCGGGTTCAAGCGATTCTTCTGCCTCAGCCTCCTGAGTAGCCGGCACTACAGTTGCACACTACCACGCCTGGATAATTTTTTGTATTTTTAGTAGAGATGGAGTTTCACCATGTTGGCTGTGATTGACTTGATCTCCTGACCTCGTGATCCACCCGCCTTGGCCTCCCAAAGTGCAGGGATTACAGGTGTGAGCCACCACGCCCGGCCAAGCTTTTTTTTTTTTTAAGCATTCCCTGTTCTTACAAGACAGATTTTTCCCTCTGACCTATTTTGGCTTTTCGACTGTCAACTCAGCAAGTCACCTCCTTTAATCTGTAAAATGTTGTAAATCCCTGGAACGGTTATTTCATAAAAATGTACACATTTCAAATGTTAATATATAGCAAATAAATCTCATTATTGAAAATTATTAAATAATTTTGGTTTGTAATCAAAGTAGTGTGATCTTGATATATCAGAAAGGGAAGCTGTATTAGTTTTGTTGTGGTTTATACCTAACAAATTGGCCAAAATATACATATATCATCATATTTAATATATAGGCACAGCATATAAAAGCAGAGGCTTAATGACAGGGCTATGTCCTGAGAAATATGTTGCTAGATAATTTTGTCATTGTGCAAACATTACAGAGTGTGCTTACATAAATCTAAATGACATAGCCTACTATACACTTTGGCTGTATGGTATAACCTACTGCTCCTAGGCTACCAACCTGTACAACAGGTTACTGTATTGAATACTGTAGGCAGCTGTAACACAATGGTATTTGTGTATCCAAACATTTCTAAACATAAAAATCATAGAAAAACTACAATATTATAATCATATGTGACCACCATCATATATTCTAGTGTGTCACGGACCAAAACTTTGTTACGCAACACATGAGCATACAAAGATACTGAAGATGAGATGAAATAAAAATTAAACTCTATCACTAAAAATTTGTTATAACTTTTTGTCAAAAAAATTGGCAGCATAAAATGAGTCTTGTAAAGGTATTTATTTTATTTGTTAATCTGATTCCTATCAATTAATCCTTTAAAAAGATAAAGAAAATATTTGTACTCAAGAAGGCTCATAATAGCATTATCTGTTAATTAAATAAGCAAATATTTATTGAGCACTACTATGATCTGGAGACCCTTCCAGAATTTGCAGACAAATAACCATTGTCTTCTTGACCTTGCATTCTAGCTGGGCAGTCTGACAGTGATTAGCACTAACATAGATTATTATGGATGGAGCTATTTCAAAGGTCAAGGAAGACCTTTCTAAATAAGTGACTTTTGAGCAGAAATTGACGAAAATGAGGAAGTGAGTCATGAGCTATCTGGGGAAAAAAACCTATTTATAACAGCAAAAATCTGTAAGTCACTTCAATACCCAGAAAAAAATTGAAGGGTAAAATAAAACTTGATAGGGCCCCATCATCTTGGTTTGCCCAGGAAAGATGTGGTTTACACTTGTTGACCCAGAATAAGCATAATAGCATCCTACTTTACTTTTATAAATGGTCTGGTATGGGTAACAAATTTTATGGTTGTCCTCATACAATGGATTCACATGTAATAAGTTAAGGAATTATCTTCCCAACAAACCATATTTTCTTACCCATGATGTCCTTGGCTTCCTGCTCCAAGATATAAATCTAGGTTTTTACCACGGCTCAGAACATATTCCATTATTTTTTAACACTCTATTTATGACTTCATTCACTTTTTTTGGCTTTAAAAATAACATGCATATTCAAGTCACAATAATTTTACTGAACACTCACTTCACTCACACTGACAAGTGTTGAGATACATCAAAGGAAAACATAAATGACCCCTGCTCTCACGAAGAACGTGGTGTAAAGGAGGGGGTGAAGAAACAGGAACTCACTATATTATAAATTCTATGTCATACTGTGCAGAAAAAGGTCTAAGACATTCAGAGGATTCCGCAGGACCATGAGGGCAAGTGTTTCTAAATTAGGCTGTGAGCTCTTGAAGGAGGTCATTTTCACAACATTTGCATTCTGTTTTGAAGGACAAGTCCATTTAACTAGGTGGAGAAGGAGTGGGGGAATCTATTTCAAGAAGCATGAGTTGATAAAGTTTAATGTGCACACAGCTCATGGCATATAAAAGCAAAGGCAAGTACTTTTTATGACTCGAGAAACTGGCAGAGAGAAGTAGCTGGAGACGAGGCTGGAGATTTAGGGAAAGGACAGATCATAAAGCATTTGTAGGCCAGTCACCCCAGCATGTGCCTGTAATCTCAGCTACTCAGGAGGCTGAGACTGGAGGGTTAGGGGCTCAGCAGACCAGCCTGTGCAACTGCAGTAAGACTTTGTCTCATGCACAAAGAAAGAGCATGTGTGTTGATCCTATGTGCTTGAATTGTGTCCTATAGATACAGAGAAACTGATTTTTAAAGTGGTGAATAATATAATCACAGAGGTGGACAAAGAAAAAGATAGGTAGCATATGTCCCTTAATAGAAGATCTGTTAGAAAAAGTGCTAGTATTTTGAATAACAACATACATATTTTTAAGTGTATGTAATAGATAAAGCAATATGGTAAATTTAATAAAATAATGATTGTGGTTACTTTTTCATGCAATCAGAATTTATCATATGTATTTGTCAAACACTAAAATAGACAAGTCTAATCACTATTGCTACCTATCTTTTTCTTTGTCCACCTCTGTGAAATCTCTAATGATTTTCAAAAGGGCAGAAGTCAGACATCAAGCTGGAGATGAGGCAATGAAAGACGGAATAATTCACAGCATGGACATTCAACGCCTGAATCATGTAGAGTGACTGTGTATAAAGTCAAAGGAAAGGAGGTGGAGTTATTTGTAATAACCATTCCTTTTAATGAATTTATTTAGATATTTTAAGTGTTCTCTGGAATCAGCTGACAATGTGAGGTTCCCAGAGACCAGGTGACACAATTCCTAATTAGGATGAGGAAGCTTAGCAGCCAACCTTGGAACTGTGTACCTTGCTCAGCCTCCGATATGGCTAAAATACAATCTCTTTGTACTCATGACACAGGGATCTATTCCACAACCAAAAATACTGTTGAAATTTCTAGAGTTGGTTCATTTTCATAAATGAAATTGACCACTTTTAAATCTGAGAGAACTAAAAAAGGAAGATGTTATTTGGGTCTGCAAGTCTGGTCTAGGCACGCTTTCTCTGCTTTTCCTATAAATACTGTTCCACTTATGACTCCTGTAGCAAATATCAGTTGAATTATAATTTACCATCAATATATTGCTGGTTTGTATTAAAAGAAAAAAAAAAAACCTTTGGTTAACATCTGAGTTTGGTTTGAGGAAAAGGATATTAATTAGATCAATAAGGAAAGAATCTCTCTATCCAGACCCATCGGAATGTAAAACTTGCAGTCTATGTTCAACAAATTTTTGCTAAAATTGAGGTAATAAGTTGAGTTAAACTGAACAGCTACACCTTCTGGAAAAAAGTAAGAGGAGATAATCTTTTTTTTTTTTAAATAAGAAAAGAGTAGTATTAGAAGAATTCAGAATCAAAGAAAGGTTCTCCCATTCAACCTTCATTTGGCAAATATATGCTGTGTCTATTTGTATGATGGTGCACAATGTAATACCTGCTTAAGAGGAAATGAAAGAGTTCAATAGCAAAATATCAGCAAGAAGGAAAACAGCTTTAATGCCTATTACTGAAGTTACAGTGAGCAAATGATGGTTGTAATACAAATGATTGTAGTTTGGGCATAAGTAGCGGGTAAATCCCATTCAGATGACATCCAACATGAAAAGAATTCACTTTTATAGTGGCTTAGGCAGAAAGGAGGCTTGGGTAGCAAGCAGTTGTATTCAGTGGGTTTGCTTGAGATAACAACTAAACATTGAGAAATCTCTGTATTTCAGCAAAAACCTTAAATCTTACGTAACAGATTGAGTAACGGAAGCTGTGGGAATACAATTAATGACAGCTTTCCACAAGACTTGAAAGTGCATTAAAAGAGAGGGAAAGGGTTTCTTAATGACTATGGGAAGAGGCACTTTCACTATCTCGACTTGGATATGTCTTTCCTGTGCCTTGACAAGAACGTTGACATTAGAGCAAAGCTGCACTGTCCGTCTATAGAAGTAGACTTGCAGTGTGTATATCCACAGGAACAGGAGGGGTAAGTATCCTCATTGAGTTTAGAGTGAAGGGAAAGAGGCTGCTGCCACAAAGAGCTCCAAGTCTTGGAGTCAGGACATTCTGGACTGGCTAAAGAGAAAGAAGTAAGTGTTTCTGGGCTTGAGAAGAAAAAGGAATTGAGAAGTTAAATGTTGTATGTCTCACAGTCCTTAACATCCAGGCTTTGTAGAAATAAATATGACATGTGTTCAAGATTTTCTCATTTTTTAATATGATGGTTCAGATACTGACATGCTCAATAGCCCTAAGTTAGTACATAAGTCAATTCATTTATTCAGCACAGATTTTTTAGCACATAACATTGTTTTAAACTTTTCTAAGTACTATAAAATAGTGAAGAAAGTCAAGTTCCTGTCTTCATGGAGTTGACATCCTAATTAAAAAGAAAAATATTACAAAAAATTTACAGCACAAAAAATTTATTTAAAAACAGACAAGATAAAGAAAGCAAGGCAAAGGGTGGCAAAGGAGGTCATTATATTACGTTAGACCAGGCAAAGGCCTTTTCTCTTCCATGCTTATCAAAATCACCAAATAAATGACACCCATTATTATTATTATTATTATTATTATTATTATTATTATTATTATTATGTTTTGAGACAGAGTCTCACTCTGTCGCCAGGCTGGAGTGCAGTGGCGCGATCTCGGCTCACTGCAACCTCCACCTCCCAGGTTCAAGCGATTCTCCTGCCTCAGCCTCCGGAATAGCTGGGACTACAGGCACACGCAATCACACCCAACTGATTTTTGTATTTTTAGGAGAGACGGGGCTTCACCATGTTGGCCAAGATGGTCTTGATGTCCTGACCTCGTGATCCACCCGCCTCGGTCTCCCAAAGTGCTGGGATTACAGGCAGGGGTCATCGCACCCTGCCACCTTTTTTTTTTTTTTCTAAGAACTGATGTATAACTAAGATCCTGAGTAGGTAAGCACCAGCTAAAGCTGATAATAAGTCTGTTTGGGTACTCTTCTCATTCTGGATGATGTACAAAATATATATGGATTTCTGTAATATCTTAATACCTGCCATCCATATTCAACTCTAAGCTTTACAAGAGCAGTTTATTTGTCTGTCCGTTATTAAATTTGCAATGTTTATTAAGCTAAGAATTAATAACTGGAGGAACTGATGAATACATGAATGAATGAAATAATCTGAATATCACAGGCATCAATATTCTATGAGAGTCGATACCATAGATGTCACATTTTTGAAATTAAAAACGTGAAGAAATTCAATTTGCTTGGTATCCCCACCTACCCAAAGACAAAAAGGAAGGAGTCCAAACTCAGACATTTGTTTGGGCCTTCTGTTCCTTGACCGACCCTGTCCAAGAAAATGAGGACACACTCTTGCTTGCTTGTACTTTGCTAATACATTCCCTAGGTCCCAGCACTTGGTGTCTCCAAGCCCCTCTTCTCTAGCTTGGGCAGAGAGACATTCACTTAGGTTCTGGAGGCCTCTGCGCTAGTGCCCAGTGTTTAGATTCACCCACATGGTTATGCTAGCCCCATCGGTATCCATGGTGTTCATGGATAGTCAGTTTATTAGCATTCTGTGGAAATTGCCAAGATCTTCTCAGCTGAAAGGATTGAACCAACTTTCTAAATTGTATGCATTTTTCCCTCTCTGAGACAACATAGGCTAATGCTATCAAAAGCCATACCCGTTTGAATCCTAAGAGTACTTTACCAGTGGGTATATCCTTCTTGCTGAAACAAGAAAATAGAAAAGAATGGTGGAGGGGGACAAGAACAACAACAAAAAAGAGTGTGTGTTTTCTCCTTTTGCGGGTGAGCACCATCAGGTGCCTGTAGCCAAATTTAGTTTTATACTATTATAGCTAATCTTATTACAAAATTATGTACTACTTTTGTAATTCAAAGAAAATGTCATAAAGTTGAGGGAAGCAAACAGTGCTACAAACTAATCTGATGTTATATAAAATTAATACATTTTTAAAAGCATGAAACATGACGAAAAATTCAAGCATAACTCACCCTTTGTCTGAATAAACAATAAACCCAAGAAACATAAAAATGATATGTTTGAAGTGAATTAGGGAGAAATTTAACATAGTGTTTTCCTTTTTTTTTTTTTGTCGTGTGCGTATAAATGTGTCACTCCAGAAACAGATGAGCATATAATTTGCAAATGGAAGAAAAAAATAAATCATTTGAAATGCTTTGTCCATGGCTTCTACAGTTATTATACTTATAGAAACATTTCCTAAGGCAGTAATTTAGCAGTACTACAAAGATGAATGTACAAAGATTTTCATCTCACTTTTGTTAATCAAAGCAATGGAAACAAGCTAAATGCTCATCAATATTGGATAGGATAGATAAATGATGGTTATTTGAGTAATGGAATACTCTGTAGCCTGTGTAGAATTTGATGCATTTTTGTTTTTTACATTACATTAGAAAGATGTCCATACCATATTTCTGAGTGAAAAACAATGGAATAATCTTACTTATAAAAATTATCTGTGAGAGGAGAAAGAGAAAAAAAGAAGGCAGTAATAAAGTCAGCATGTTCCAGAAAGAAATCAAACAAATTCTGGAGGAGAATGCTTCTGTTAAATGACCCAACTAACTTGAAATCAGTCATTGATGATATTGTGGCTTTGAAGGAGTTTCTGCACTTGCAATTAACAGTTATTGCTTATGTATATATTCAAAGGTTAATGTTTTTCTTGTATTGCTATGGATTGAATTGTGTCTATCCCAAATTAAAATGTTGAAGACCTAATCGCCAGTGGGAATAGGTTTGGAGACAGAGTCTTTAGGAGGTAATTTGTTTTAGATGGAGTCACAAGGGTGGGATGAGGGTCCTTATGAAGAGACATGGGAGAGTTTGCTTCCTCTCTGACCTCTCTGCCAACTAAGCACACAGTGAGAAGATGGCCGCCTCTCTGCAAACAGGAAGAGAGCTCTCACCAGAGAAACAAATTGGCAAATTGGTCAGCACCTTCATCTTGGACTCTCCAGCCTCCAGAGTTGTTAGAAATAAAGTCATGTTGGGCCGGGTGCAGTGGCTCACGCCTGTAATCCCAGCACTTTGGGAGGCCAAGGCGGGCAGATCATGAGGTCAGGAGTTCAAGACCATCCTGGCTAACACGGTGAAACCCTGTCTCTACTAAAAAAAATACAAAAAATTAGCTTGGCGTGGTGGTGGGCACATGTAGTCCCAGCTACTGGGGAGGCTGAGGCAGGAGAATGGCATGAACCCGGGAGGCAGAGCTTGCAGTGAGCAGAGATCGCGCCACTGCACTCCAGCCTGGGCGACAGAGCGAGACTCCATCTCAAAATAAATAAATATACACACTCATATGCAGACATAAGAAAGGACGAGATCATGTCTTTTGCAAGGACATGGATGGAGCTGGAGGCCATTATTCTCAGCAAACTAACACAGGAACAGAAAACCAAATACCACATGTTTTCACTTATAAGTGGGAGCTAAATGATGACAGCACATGGACACAGAGGAGAAAAACACACATTGGGGACTTTGGGAGGGTGTAGGGTGGAAGGAGGGAGAGGACCAGGAAAAATCACTAATAGGTACCAGGCTTAATACCTGGGAGGTGAAATAATCTGTACAACAAATCCCCATGACCCAAGTTTACCAATGTAATAAACCTGTACTTGTACCCCTGACCTTAAAATAAAAGTTAAAAAAAAAGCAGCCTGTGTTAAGATAGAAATCTGTTTTGAAACGTTAAAGGAAATGTCTATTAACCCAGGCACATAAAATTTTGTAACTGCTGCAAAACCACATTTAGAATTCTAAGATAAACCTTCTGATTTCAACTATAACTTTAAAACAGAGATAATTTCAGCACTATTTAAATCATTTCAGAGCCTTACATGCAGTGTACATAACTTGACAGTGAACTCCAACAAAAAACACAAACAGAAAAAAAAAGTCAATTTGAGAAGTGTCTGTTCATATCCTCCGCCCACATTTTGATGGGTTTTTTTTTTTCTTGTAAATTTGTTTGAGTTCATTGCAGATTCTGGATATTAGTCCTTTGTCAGATGAGTAGATTGCAAAAATTTTCTCCCATTCTGTAGGTTGACTGTTCACTCTGATGGTAGTTTCTTTTGCTGTGCAGAAGCTCTTTAGTTTAATTAGATCCCATTTGTCAATTTTGGCTTTTGTTGCCATTGCTTTTGGTGTTTTAGACATGAAGTCCTTGCCCATGCCTATGTCCTGAATGGTATTGCCTAGGTTTTCTTCTCAGGTTTTTATGGTTTTAGGTCTAACATTTAAGGCTTTAATCCATCTTGAATTAATTTTTGTATAAGGTATAAGGAAGGGATCCAGTTTCAGCTTTCTACATATGGCTAGCCAGTTTTCCCAGCACCATTTATTAAATAGGGAATCTTTTCCCCATTTCTTAAAGACACATGAAAAAATGCTCATCACTGGCCATCAGAGAAATGCAAATCAAAACCACAGTGAGATACCATCTTACACCAGTTAGAATGGCCATCATTAAAAAGTCAGGAAACAACAGGTGCTGGAGAGGATGTGGAGAAATAGGAACACTTTTACACTGTTGGTGGGACTGTAAAGTAGTTCAACCATTGTGGAAGTCAGTGTGGCGATTCCTCAGGGATCTAGAACTAGAAATAGCATTTGATGCAGCCATCCCATTACTGGGTATATACCCAAAGGACTATAAATCATGCTGCTATAAAGACACATGCACACGTATGTTTATTGTGACACTATTCACAATAGCAAAGACTCGGAACCAACCCAAATGTCCAACAACGATAGACTGATTAAGAAAATGTGGCACATATACACCATGGAATACTATGCAGCCATAAAAAATGATGAGTTCATGTCGTTTGTAGGGACATGGATGAAACTGGAAATCATCATTCTCAGCAAACTATCGCAAGGACAAAAAACCGAACACCGCATGTTCTCACTCATAGGTGAGAATTGAACAATGAGAACACATGGACACAGGAAGGGGAACATCACATACTGGGGCCTGTTGTGGGGTGGGGGGAGGAGGGAGGGATAGCATTAGGAGATATACCTAATGCTAAATGACGAATTAATGGGTGCAAAACACCAACATGGCACATGTATACATATGTAACAAACCTGCACATTGTGCACATGTACCCTAAAACTTAAAGCATAAAAAGAAAAAGACGAGATATGAAACCCACTGGCAAAGATGACATTGGCATTTTATCAGATAGCATGCTACAGTTTCATCCTCTCGTTCAAGCTAAACAACAGCACCTTTGCTGTTAGATTAACTTTTGAGCAGATTAAAATGTACCTTTTGTTTTACTTGTTTGTTTGGAAAATTTTGCATGTTTCTGCGTATCTTTGCAAGAATTTTGCGTATTTACCAAGAATGAGCATGAATTTCTGCCTGAAAAAATGGGAGTGAAGCATAAGCATAAAAGAATAAAAGATTTTTTTATATTCTGTTAAAAAATGGTCAATTTATTGAATAAAAAAACTCTACTTTGAGCAATTACAATATTCTAGGCATAATTTTCAGTGCAAGGGTTTTAGGAGAAGACTAAAGTGATAGCAATAACTCCCTTTGGACCTTTTATTGTAATGGGAGGAAACAGCCAAAATTAATTAAATAAGAAAGAATTTTATGGAAAAATTATAAACAGAATTTTAGCAAGCAGATTTTAACAGTATTTTAAAACCAGGGCATCATTACATAATATTCAGGAAGATAAAAATGAATCAAAATGAAGAAATGCTTTAATATAAATAACCATATTACTAAGTAACAGAAAAATATGATTACATGTATAGACATTAAAGTAGCCTTTGATAAAATTCAACATCAATTATTGATTAAAAAAATAAACTAAGAATATAAGTATTCCTCACATAATCCAAAATTTTCATTTCAGCCTTAAAGCCAACATCCACAGAAGAAAAACAACAAAATATTCTTACTAAAGTCAAGAACAAGAATGCCCACTGTTAATTATATTTCTGAACACAAGCAAACAGCAAACATAAATAGATAATGGAAATCATTTAAAAGTATACAAATGAGAAAGTAGGAATTAAAACAATCACTACTGGCAGGAAAATTATTGTTTATCTGGAAAGCTGAAGATAATCAACTGAAAAATCATTGCAACTAATTAGAGAATTCAGTCACACAGTGGGGTACTATCATCTATCTATCTATCTATCTACTATCTATCTATATTTATGAGTGGATATAATAGCAAGTATTATAATTTTGGATAGGAACATTAAATGTTTTAAGTAATTCAAATTAACACAAATTAAACTGTAAATGTAATATTATTTCTATAAAAATGCCAATAATTTTTGTCTTTTAATTTTAATTAGATAAAATGATTCTAAATAATAAAAGGCAAATAGCATTAATATGAGCCCATTCAGGGAGATCACTGAATAAGATAAAATCACTGTAAACCTAAAAGGCCAAATTTTCTGTTCTCGTTAATAATTGGTCTAAAATATCATAAAGTTTATGGACTCTTTTGAAAATCAGTTTTGAAGAACTGTCCATCTAAAACACTTTATACCAAAAACAGAATTTTGTTTAAACTACTGGATGGTAAGATCAGCCTTAAGTTGGGGTGGGGTAGAAAAAGGAATCTGTATGTGTATAAAGGTAAATATCTGATCGGAGAACATAGAAACAAAATTTTTCTCAAAAATTAAAAAAGGAAATTGCTTGGATTTTTTTTCTAATGGTAAAAGGATTGTGATTGTACACCATCTCTACTGCATATCAGATAAATAACATTAAACCAGGGAAGACGATTCTGATAGGATGGAAGAAAGATGTTCTTTCTTGACACCAGGAATCAATTTACAGATGAGAAAAGCCATATAAAGGTTTTTATGGTCACTTTAGCTTCAAGTCCTAGAGCCCTAATGTCTCATCAAAGCTGAAGGGATTTCTTATTAAGATTTTTAGGGTTAAGTTACATCCAAAGATCTTTATTATCAAAATTTATAAACCCTGCCATAGAATAAATTTATAGCAGCTAAAATTGGTAAAATTATTATAATGTAATTATCATCAGTAAGAAAGTACTTATTTTCTGAAATAAATGTATTTATATACAATTAAAAATAAAATAAAAAAATATTTTTTCCGATAAAAAATAAATGAGTCAAGAATATCCAGAAAAATATATGAATCAAAATTAGCAATGAATAAAGACTACCTGAGCAATGGTGTCTTTTTAAAACTATTAAAAAGACACCATTGTTAAAACAGTATTTGAACTGCTACATGAATTTCAGCCACATTAAATAACTAGAATAGAAAGACTAGAAATATGCCTATATCCGTATAGCAATTTGTTACCACAAAAGCAAAGTCTAAAATAATTTGGAGGATTGATTCTTTCAATTCTTACAGGCAAGCCCAATAGTTCTATTTCTAGAAATTAATTCTGTAGATGAATCGATGTACAAGGTATAAGATTACTCATTACAACATTATTTTGATTAAAACAAACTGAAAATTGCCTAAAGCAAGCTTGTACAACTCACGGGCCTGTGAGCCACAGCGGCCCAGGACAGCTTTGAATGCAGCCCAACACAAATTCGTAAAATTTCTTAAAACATTATGAGATTTGTTTGCGATTATTTTTTTCTAGCTCATCAGCTATCGTTAGTGTTTGTGTATTTTATGAGTGGCTCAAGACAATTCTTCTTCTTCCAGTGTGGCCCAGGGAAGTGAAAAGATTGGACACCCCAGCCTAAATGTTCATATGTACAATTTGATTTAATAAGTCATGGTGTACACATACAATGTAATATAAAGAAAAATAAGGAGCACTGATGTAATTGATGGAAAGATCTCCAATATTTACATAGTGAAACTGTAAGGTACACGTGGATATCTATAGTGAGATATTATATATTGGTTTATTATATTTTTATAATTATTTACTTATTTATAATTTTGATTATTAAACTTAAGAACATATTACCTAGAAAATAAAGTAAAATAAAATGAAAAGACTAGTGATTTTCCCAAGAAGCATAATAGTAATAACAACAACCTCAAAGAACACGGGAAAACTCAGGCTTATATGAGTGTCCTTGTCACCCAGTTGAGATCAAATCCAAGTCTGTCTGATGTATTGAATCCATGTGGTGCACTTTTATGAGGCTGATGTCCCTCAGAGCTCAGCAAGAGAGCCTGCGACCATGGGGATCTTTGGGCACACACCAACTTCCCCCTTCTATCAATTTTGCTTCTGAAAGGGCTTCTCCACTAAGTAGGAAACTGCTTATTTCATAACTGTTATTTTTCTAGCAATACTCAGTAAACTAAAATGACATTTTAATGAGATAGTCCCTATTGCCAGAAAATTGGGTATTTAGGGGATTTTCAGAACATGTATTTACTATAACTGATAGAGCAGAACAGCTTTTATAATATGCATTCTCTGAATGGAAAAATATGCATTTATACAAATAAATGTTTACAAGCCCAGGTTTGAAAATGAGTCTCAGATATGTATGATTCATTATAAAGACCTTCCTTCCACCCACAGCCCCTCAAATCAGGTAAAAGGAAAAAAACTGCATTAATTGGGTTCACGTTTAATTTGAAATCCGTGCCATTAAGTGTTTTCTCTTATAAGACATGTTTTTTCTTCCCAAATTCAGTATGAAAAGTTAAAGCAGAAATGATTTTTTTTCTGTACTTTTTACAGAAAGGCACTTCAATAATTGATGTTAAGGATTTTCATGAACCAGGATCAAAAAAATACATGAATCGCCTTTTGTTTTAGGAGAATTAAAGAGCAAAGTGAAAGGAGCAGTAATTCCCTTTGGAAGTAAAGAGTTTTTTGGTCAGATGAGGAAAGGGAACACAGTATGCTGAAATTGTAGAGATGGAAGAGGCATGTAACAATTTTTCCCTTTAGCCTCTCTCGTGGTTTCAGAAGATAGAAACACTTATCAAGCCAAGAAGTCTCCAAGCTCAGACGGATCAAAGTTTGTCTATCTGGGTTTGAAATTAATATCTGCAGAAGTTTCATGTTCTTGCCAATTTGCAATCCATCAAATCAGGTTGAGAAAAACTATCCAGAAATCATCTACAGAACAGTAAGTCACACTCCTATACAGGGCACTGTTTTCTTTTAATTATGGGGCTTGCTTTAAAGATCACTTGATAAAGTGGAAAAGGATTTTAGAAGCTACCTGATCAACTCTTCTCATCTTATACTAAAGAAGCTGAGACTCATAATAAAGAATGGTGACCTGGTCACTGAGATGAACACAGATCTAGACCCAGACTTCTGCATTTCCAGGTTCCTCCCTCCTGCCTTCCACTGTGGTATTTTCCAGACTAGCCCCATCAAAGCCACTGCACAATACAATGGCACCGCCGCGAGGGGGCAGAGCACAAATGACTTTGGTTCCCAGAATTCACTCTCACTCATCCTCTCTTCAACATAGAAACATAATTAAACTTTAACTGCTTTACATAGCAAATTCATGAGTGAGAATTTATTGGAAAGTAAAATACTAGGATTATTATTTTTAATAGAATTTCTAATGACATTTCTTTTAAGTCACAAGAAATTGCTGATATTCAACTAGTTGACCTGCAAAATAAAAAAGAAAAAGAAGGAAAAAGGAAATCCAAGAAATAAAGAGAGAAAGAAGGAAAAAGTAGTGTAATATGGTTCAAGTTACAAATATATCTTAGAGTATTAAAACTTAGGTGAAAGATGCTGAAGCTCTTGAATATCAGTTTCAATTCTCTTTAGTGACTTAACATTACCTTAATCTCATCGCTAGCTTAATTCTTTATTAATTTATTGATCCTTTTCTTCTTGTTTAAGTCTCTCTAAATCATAATATCACCTTCCCATTTAAGTCCTCTCTAAATCATAATATTTCCTTCCTGTTTAAGTCTCTCTAAATAATAGTATGGCCTCACTTGCTATATACATAAAGACGGTCATCAGCAACTCATCTCAGGCTCATCTATCCCTATTACACTAGCTCCATTTTATCAAATATATATACATACATATATTTGCACACGTGTGTGTGTGTGTATACAGGGATTTTAACAGTCATTATTTCAAAGCATATCTCTCTTATCTTAAACTATTCCCAATACTCCAAAGCTACCACAGTGTTTATCTCTTTGCCTCTGATAAGAACTTTTAAAAGCATACTTCCTGTCTATATCACTCTACTGAGACTTGCTTTCCATGAGAGCCAAGTGTTCTTCAAGGTGTCACATGTAGCCCCAAATCTGAAGCCCTTATATGATTGTTCCTCTCAATAGCAGCCTTTAAGTCCCTAAGAAAGACCAGTAAATAATATATAGAATGGAAATCTGACTGTGTGGGCTCAAGACCCAGCTGTCATTTACTAGAGATGGAAGCTTGGTATGCCTTTTCTATGCCTCTCTCTCCTCCTATGTAGATTGTGGACAATTATACTTACACAATAGGGTGGGTTGTAAGGACTGTCATATACAAGAGACTCTGAACAACATCATCCTTTCTCTTGTACAGTGTCAAAGATAAACAAAACTTAACACTAATTATAGTGATAAGTATAGATTGTATACAATAATGATTGCAGTAAGGAGAAGGATTCAGCATGATCTGAACTCAACTTTCCTGAAACAAAGGCCTGGAGACTTTTAAAGACTGGGTATGCCCTTTAGGAAGGGCATTGAAAGTTTTCAAGGACGATTGATTCATGTGAAAAGGCCAGTTGGATTTGTGAATTGGTGCTTATCTGGAGAAGAAACAAACATCTCTTATCTTTATCACAGAGGGCTGTGGTATAAGTTAAGGTGTTAAGGTCTATGGAGCGAGGTGTCTGCATTTCAAAGAAAATAGATGGTTCTTTGTTATTTCAAGTTCTTTTTATTGTTTTCTAAGAGAGAGTTGAGGGACCTATCTATCACTAAGCTTTAACTGGAACAAACATAAATTATCCTGTTATCCTGGCAGTTTTGAGCTTTCTCAGACAGGCTTGTTAAGAGAAATTGGGATAGGCATGGAGTCTTCCCAGGGACGTGACCTTAAGTTGCCAAAAGCCATGCTAGAGTCTGGGTAAATCTCTCAATGCAGAGGTTTGCACTGATTCTCAATGCAGAGGCTTCCACGTGATGTTGAGCCTGTGGTTGCACAGAAGTCAAGAATTGGGGTTTGGGAACCTCCATCTAGATTTCAGAGGATTTACAGAAATGCCTGGATGTCCAGGCAGAAGTCTGCAGCAGGGGTGGGGCACTTATGGAGAACTTCTGCTAGGGCAGTGGGAAGGGAAATGTGGGCATGAGCCCCCACACAGAGTCTGCACTGGGGTACTGCCTAGTGGAGCTTTGAGAAGAGGGCCACTGTCCTCTAGACCTTAGAATGGTTAGATCCACCAACAGCTTGGACTGTGCACCTGGAAAAGCCACAGACACTCAACACCAACCCATGAAAGCAGCTAGAAGTGAGGCTGTACCCTGCAAAGTCATAAGGGCAGAGCTTCTCAAGACCATGGGACCCCATCTCTTGCAAAAGTGTGACCTGGATGTGAGACATAAAGTCAAAGGAGGTCATTTTGGAGCTTTAAGATTTTACTGCCCCACTGGATTTCCGACTTGCATGGGACCTATAGGCCCTTCGTTTTGGCCAAGTTCTCCCATTTGCAATGGTTGTATTTATCCAATGCCTGTACCTCTATTGTATCAGGGAAGCAACTAACTAGCTTTTGATATTACAGGCTCACACACAGGCAGAAGGGACTTGCCTTGTATCAGATGAGACTTTACACTGTGGACTTTTGAGTTAATGCTGAAATGAGTTTAGATTTTGGGGGACTGTTGGGAAGTCATGATTGGTTTTGAAATGTGAGAACATGAGATTTGGAAGAGGCCAAGGGCAGAATTACGTGATTTGGCTATGTCCCGACCCAAATCTCTCCTTGAATTGTAATAATCTCCATAAGTCAAGGGCAGGGCCAGGTGGAGATAATTGAATCACTGGGGCGGTATCCCCCTTTCTCATGGTAGTAAGTCTCATGATATCTGATGATTTTATAAATGGGAATTCCCTTGCACAAGCTCTCTTGCCTCCTGCCATGTAAGGTATCTTCCTTCCCCTTCACTTTCCTCCATGATTATGAAGCCTCCCCTGCCATGTGGAACTGTGAGTCCATTAAACCTCCTTCCTAGATAAATGACCCAGTCCCTGGTATATCTTTATTAGCAGCATGAAAACAAACTAATATTAAGAGTTTTGCAGTTATCAGATGCCAACCTCTTTGGGTCCCCTTGATGACACTAATGCTGCAGGGTGAATAAGTAGTATTCTCTATATCTCCATGACTTCCTCTTCCTATAACTTAATCTTCACCAGGACTCCATTCTTGAGCTCCACTTTTCCTTTTCTATCTCTTGTCCTTAGGTCAGTGTTCATGCTAATTATGATGTGTAATGAAAGGTAACTTCTATAAAACCTCATATTTCATTTCTGCCATTCTCTTCTTCCTTGATATTCCTCCTCAGTAAATGAAACCAGCACCCACCCCAGGCATGAAAGCTAAAACTCTGAGTCTTATTCTTGATTCCCACTCTCTCAATATTTCTCAAATTTCTCACCCCTGCTGTGAGACCACAACATTTTATACATAAATCAATCTTTGCCCCAGACCTATTGTGTTATGGTAATGCAAATATACATGCATGCCAATCCAAGTTATAAACTTCTTGAGAATAGGAATCAAGGCTTAGTTATATTTGTATCTCAGATGTTAGTTTAATCTCTCACACATAGGATCCATTTGTTTATTAAATAAACTTATTAGATACCTGGCACATGCTAAGTACTATTATTGGGGGCAAAATATACAGTAATATTTTTAAAGACATTTTCTGCTCAAGTTGTAGGCAGGAAAAATGGAAATTTTTGCAAAAGAAAAAGAATATCCAATAGGATTGGAGTTTACAAATAACTGATTCAGATGGGAACACAGATATTTCAGCTGACGTCAGCATGGATGATGAAGTAGAGGGATGATCAGACAGGACTGCTCACTTCAGCAGGTGTCATCTGAAGAAATATGGCAACTGCTGGCCAGAAACATGTCATTCTCCATGTCATGATACTACCTAACCCTTCCCTCTCATCTACTCAGTAGTTCAGACTAAATCCTAGGTACAACAGGAAAATGAGAATACCAGGATTCACAGACCATTGCTAAGAAGGACATTGATAAGAAGGATTCTGGAAAGTGGCTTTTGGTGTTTTAAATAAATAACTTGAAAATTCTATGATTAAATTCGGAGTCATAGGCAAGTACCAGGAAAATAGTCAAAACATGGCCTTAGGGAAAGATTGTTAGATGTACAACTAAGCAGACCTTGGAATGCTTCCCAAAATTTTCATTTCTTAGATATGGAAACTCAGGAAAGTTAATGCATTTATTTGACATCGTTTTTATTTTCTTTGTCTTCAAAACAGATAGTATTAGTACATGGGTAAGCATTCAGTACAATAATAAATGCATGTCCCCACAAAAAGTAGGAAATAAATAGTAAACATGACAAATATGAAAGGATGACTTAGCTTCAAATCATGCAATAACTAATGATAGCATGTTCTTAATATGGAGTTGAGCTCCCTAAAATTTTCTGAGCTGAGTTTCTTCCTCTTTAGGAGAATTTGAGAGAACCAGAGGCAGTACAGACTAACTCCACTACTTATCACAATGAGTTTTTGGCTAAAAAACACATTTTTAAAAAATCCAGCTATTTCTTAACTATCTTTGTTATTAACTATGTAACATTCTACTCTATTCAAAACTGATTCTTCAAGTGGCTCAGTGGGTACTGTGAGAACATACCTGAAAGTGCCACCAAATGGAAATGCCAAGGGGCAAGACTAGCTCATCCAAATACTTTATGACTGTTAGTGGGATACGAATATGGACAGGAGAAATGGAAACACTGGGTAGAAGAAGGCAGTTCCATGGCAAAGGCCCCACCCTCATGCCTGGATACCCATGGCCCTAAATGGGGACAGGCATTCTTTTTTGTGCCCCAAAAGTTGCCTTTTGGCCCCCCATGCCTTCTATCTTGTACCCACATAAACTCCAGACCCCAGACTCCAGGAGACAAGGAGACAAGCAGATGAGCAGACAAATGGCAGAACAGCATGGCAGAAAAGGAGAGAAGAGAAGGAGCATCTAAACACCAAGAGGAGTTTGGCTAGATATGATCAGAGAAATCAGCTGCTGGATGGCCAAACTCTAGGGGAAGAATATCTTCCCACTGCATCCCCCTTCCAGCTCCCCATCCACTCCACTGAGAGCCACTTCCACCACTCAGTAAAACCCTACATTCATCCTTCAAGTCCATGTGCAACCTGATTCTCCCTGGATGCCAGACAAGAACCTGGGTGTCAAGAGGGTCCACTGAGCTGTCTAATGCTTAAGCTATCTGTGGACAGCAAGGCTAAATGAGTGCACCGTAACACACACTCACTTGGGTTTGGGGAGTCACAGACACCTACCCTACATGCTGCCATGGGGCCACAGCCCAAAAACGTTCACCCTGGTTTCTGTACCCACTTGTCTGCTTGCTCCCTCTCCCTTGAGGGGTTTGAACTTTTGGCAGCTGAACAGAGAGCCACACCCCTGTCACACATCCTTCGAGCGGGGCCAGGGAACTATCTCATCTCAACATGGCTGCATAGATTTTAAATATACTTAAAAACTGAATAGCAAACAGAGTTCATGCTAAAAATTGTGATCTTCTTTTGTGAAAAACAAAACTAGTGCTTTTTCAGGGTTTTAATTTGTAGGTCAGGTTTCTCTTCCAAGCCAGCTGTCAGCTCTTAAAGTGGCCTGAAAAGAACATTGGTTTTGGGGTCAGACAGATCTGGCTGTGAAACCCTAACTTTATCCGTATCTTACTACTTATATAATTTGGATTAAGCCATTGTGCTGTCTGAATTTGTATTTTTGCATGTATTCATTGTATTTTATCTGTAAAATACAAATGTCACTTATTTCAAAGGGTTGTGAAAATCAAAAGATGTGATGCATATATTTAATGAAGTGTTTGGCAAACAATATTTTGTTTTCTTATAGTGAATTTATTATTTAATTTCTTAAATAATTAAATATCATTTAATATTATCAATTAATTTTATTAAACATGTACTTTATTTTTCAAATATATATCATTCATTAAATGAATTATTAATGTTGTTTATTTTTAAAATTTGCTATGTTTATGTTTATAAATAATAATCAATACATGTTTCCTTCTCAAAATATACAACTTACTTCCATTTGCTTAGGGACTTCCAAATTGGGAGATTTCCATGACCTTACCCTTCACATTAATGAAGTCGGTAATATTCTCTCACTCTCTCCCTCCCTCTCTTTCCCTCCCTTTTTCTCTTGTTCTCCTCTTTTTCTCTGTCTCTCTCTCTCTCTCTCAAGCTCTCTCCTTCTCTGACAGCTTTTACAACTCATCTACCTTAGGTGTACTATTCAACATTTTGCTTCTCTTTTAGGGGGATTTTTCCTACACTAGTTCAGAGGAGTAAAGGAATTTTTACAACTACCCTCTTCCTTCCAACCAGTCCAAGTGTATTTTGCCTAATAATCAGTAGAAAAGTTATACAGTTACAATACACTTGGGATACCACTGAGAAGTAGTAACCATTGTTTTTTCTATACTCCTTTCTTATTGTATCTATTGTCTCCATAAAATTTGTACTCTAAGAACAAAATAGTCTCCTTATTAGCTTTTGATTCCTGAAGTAGACATTCTGGCTCATACAATAGAATTAGAATATTTCCTGAGCCAGCTTTTCTTCTCATGGCCAAGGAGACATAAAACCTAGATCCCAGAAAAAAGGAGACTGGTGATAATCAGATGGAAGAACTACAGGGTCAGATTCTTGTAGGGAGGCTATGGAAGCATCCTGTTCTCTGTCCCTTCCTGCTACTACCCGGTAGTCAGCTCCAAAGGGCAGAGAAGGGGAAGATAACCCCAGGAAGGAACATGCCATGTTGCCACCTCCTTAAAAAAGTCTCCTTAAAATCGCAGCCTGAAAGTAGACCAGGAGGAATGCAGAAGCCAAGAGGCAGCTATGCTCAGGATCCTTCTTTCCTAGAAAGTTCAAGACCATGGCTAGCTTTTCTGTATCTTTGGGGAGGGAGCAAAAATTAGCTGAGAGGGGGATTCTTTGGCCTTCAGTATCCGAGAGATCAGGACAAAGAGATCGCACTGAGGATGTCAACATGCATGCAGAGACCAGAAAACAGATGGGAACACAGATATTTCAGGTGATGTTAGCATGAATAGGTGAAGGAGAGAGAGGACCAGACAGGACTGCTCACTTCAGCAGGTGCCATCTGAAGAATGATGGCAACTGCTCACTTCAACAGGTGCCATCTGAAGAATGATGGTGACTGCTGGCCAGAAACATGCCATACTCCATGCTATGATACTACCTAACCCGTCCCCTTCATCTACTCAGGAGTTCAGGCTAAATCCTGGTTACAACAGGAAAACAAGAATACCAGGATCATGTGTTTTTTTGAAATACGTCTATGACCTACGAAAGAGAAAGAGGTGAAATTATAAAATACAAAAGTTATATAATGTAAAAATACATTAACTCACACAAAATATAAGTTTCAAATAAAATGTGAAAACACACAAACTCATGTAAGATGTGAGTTTGACATTCTTAGAAGATTTTAGCTACTCATTTATTTGGGATTTAGTGATTATGAATTGTAACTGAGTCTGGAAGATCAGATCGGCTTCTACCTGTACAGTCTTATAGAAGTCAAGTCCTGCCAGAGACTTAGCTTTATTTTTTTCAGGTAATAACTTAGGGAGTTTCAAATCTCAGAGAATCAAGGGAAGGCCTTTCACCTGTATGCAGTTTTACAAAGATACTTCTCATCTATTTCAGTTATTTTCAGAGAGTGTTTCATTTCCTCATTCAGTGAGAATTTCTATTTTACTGTAAGATTCAGATCATAGCTGACATTGCCATATAAATGAATTTTTAAATAAAGACCTCCAAAAATACACCTAAAGAATGAAACTAAAAACTATGCACATACATACACACATGCACACACCTGAAATCTAAGAATCTCACAGCAGGACACGAACGTAAAGATCAACTCCAACTTCTTCATTTTATAGAGAATGAAATCTAGATCCTCTGAGACATTTGATTTGCTGGAGAATACCAAGCAGATCTGTCCCAGGCTCCAATGCCCCATCACTTGAACTGGAGTTCACTTTCCCCTGCAAGACAAATTGGGTTCAAAGAAGGCTCTAACTGAGGATCTTGGCAAAACAGGGATTTTTCTCAGCTGCAGTAAGGCAGACATGTGGGAGATAGCAACTTCTTGAATATAGGAGATACATTTAGGCTACATTTGCATAATCTTCAAAATGCTGTGGGCGGTATGTGCTCCTTATAAATTATAAACAGTAAATGAAGACTTTAAAAGAATGCCAATGGTTCCAAATCAGCACTCAGCCCATTAGAATTTATGTTTCATGCCTTTTCTTTTTTAAAAAATGTAACTATAAGTATTGCAAGATCCATCTGTGGGTAACAATGGGCACATCTATACATGTGTAAAAGTGCAAAAGGAAAAAAATCTTTATGTGTTAAGTAGCTATTGACATTCTCATTTTATATGTGTAGAAACTGAGGCTCAGGGGAACTGTCACAATCTAAGAAGTGACAGAGCTAGACTTGAATCTAAGTCTGGGGAATGTAATGGGTTTCTTGGATCTCACCCCACAACGGCCTCTTTTGCCTGACAAGTGTCATGCAGGCTCTCGAGGAATTATATCAATTCCATTAATGGGCCTGCTCTCTTATGAACAGGAACACAGGATTTGGAGTTAAAATCTTTGACCATTTACTCTCTCTTTGTGACTGTGGCAAAATACCTAGTCTTCTAGTATTTAATTTGCTAAATAATTCATTTGACTTTTATTAGTAATATACCTCGCTTTGTGCTAGACACAGCCAGGTGCTAAAGATATCCACACAGAGAGAAAATAACAGCATCCTCCATCTTCCTAAATGTCCTTGCTTTCTAATGGGTAGAAATGTAATATGAGTTAATACATTTGCCAGGATTACCTCAGAGGTCTTTTGCATGAATCAAATGAGATATTCTAAATACTTCATAAAGCATAATATGATCTATGAATCTAAAGGGGTATTATGTATACTTTACCTAGAACAGAGAGGAAGATCCCATATATGTTTCTTTATTTTACCCTCATTTCTCTATGTACCTATGAAGGCTTTAAGTTCTCTCAGGTACCAGTTAAACAGGAAGTGAATTGATCCTAAGAAAATGCAAAGTAGGTCATTCCTTCTCAGTGTACTCAGATACCGCATGTTCTCACTTATAAGTGGGAGCTAAATGATAAGAACACATGGGCACATAGAAGGGAACACCACACACTGGGGCCTACCGGGAGGGTGAAGGGAGGGAGGAGGGAAAGGATCAGGGAAAATAACTAATGGGTACTAGGCTTAATACCTGCATAATGAAATAATCTGTACAACAAACCCCCATGACACACGTTCACCCATGTGACAAACCTGCACATCCTGCATATGTACCCTTGAACTTAAAAAAAGAAATTAGGTCACCTTTTGTCTAAAACACATGAAAGCTTCGCCTCAGAAACCCTCAGCAAAAATATAGATCTCTTACCTAGAATGGTATATGATGTCAGTACAAGAAACAGAAAGCACTAAAGTGTTGACCAGGAAAGGGTTTCACACAAGGAACCGGGTGCTTACAAAACTGCAAAGCCTGAAGGAGCAAGTTAAAGGCTGACCCTTCCCAGCGAGTTCCATTGCAATTCCAAACCCATCCAGGAGGGGAGCTACTGCCTCTGTGAGCCCATCAGAGCTCTTCTGGAAGGAGGCTGACAGATACCTACCTGTAAGCAAGGAATGGTGAATGCAACTGAAATCCTGAGATCAGGAAGCCACATCAGGAAACTCCCTTAGCTTCAACTTCTCAAGACTCAGGGAGGAGAACAAACACTGAAGAGCTGCTTTGAGAAAACCTCATCCACTACCCTGTGAGTCAGCACTCACAGCCAGGGTCATAAGACAACAGCCTCCAACCTCCTCCTGCCTTCCAAATGTCTGCTAAGATCACCAAGAGCCCTAGCAGCAAGCGAGACTATAGAGATGAAGTTTACAGCACCCTAACCTTCCCAACTTGAAAGAGAATAGAATGGCTAATGAATGGGCCAATCCTAAATGTTTTCCTTGGCCGTTTTTAGTTTCCATTTTGTCACTTCAAATGTATGAGACTTTAGATAAAGACACTTAATCTGGCTAACTCTCTGTTCTTCCCCTGTGAACAGGAAAATATACACCTTTTTATCTTACCAGATTGTTATATACGGTCTAAGAAATTAACAAATGCGAACATCCTTTTAAAAAAAAGACCATACATGCAACTTTGTCTGTGTGTAGTGTTTTTCTTATTTTCATTTGTATATTTGAAGTTTTTTCTAACTTAGATGTACATAAATAGATGCAGCTTTCTTTCTTTCTTCTTTTTCTCTCCTTCTTTCTTTCTTTATTTCAGATTGGAAAAAGGCTCTGAGATCAAAATCTACCTGAGGAAGATTGGTGGAGTGAATGGGGAATTTCACATTAGTGAAAAAGGAAATTTTCTAAAGTTCATTAAGGAAGACTTCCTGCTTAGTGTTGTGCCTATAGCACATATCACAGTTGCTAGATTCTAGTAAACAAGGACAATTATAGAGGCATTTTTGTATGTTGGCTACTATTCAGAATTGGAGTGAGAACTCAATATCCCCTCTCCTTAGTGACTGGTTATGTAAGTACATTATGTTGTAAGCATCTGATTTCTTATTTACACATGAGGTAGCAATGATTTCCTTCCTCAGATTTTTTGAGACTGAAATAAGATGTCATCATAAAAGAGATTTTTAAATCCAATCTTAATCACATACAAGGAAATAACTACTATTTGCTGAAAACATTTGGCATGAGAACACTGGATTGCTAGTGAGAAGAAAAGGAAGTTGCTCAACAGAGAAGGGAAGGTTTGCTCGGGTCACATCGCTGATTTCCTTTTTTCTTTTTTGGTTGTTGTTTTTGTTTTTCCCTCAAGTGCATCCTAGAATTACAGTTACTAGCTTTCAGGGATTCATTTGAGATTCCTTAGATAATAGTAAGAGAAGATGTAGCAAAAAGAAAAAAAAGCACTTATCAGACCTCTTAAGTGCTTGGGACTGTGATTTTGTAACTAATCTTTTCTTCTAAAATTAGATAAGGTAGGTATAATTTTCTTCAACTTTTGTTTGTAGACACCGAAGCTTTGAAATGCTGAGTGCCACAAGGTCACATGGTCAGTGAGTGGTGGAGTCAAATTCAATCAAGATTTATCTAACCTTGAAGCCTGGGTAATGTACACATACAACACTGCCTCCAAGTTATAAAATAATCTCATTTGGAAGAGCCGAGGTATCATAGCAAATGCTCAATAAGGATTCTCCAGAGGAAGTCACTAAGTTATTCTCCAAAGTAGAGAAAGAGTAGGGGGTGTTTAGTACAGCCAGCTTTGAAGCAGAACACCTGGTTCAGAATCCTGAGCATTCTGCTTATCTGCAGTGTGGCCTTGGATACCTCATTAGTCACTCCGTGCCTCAATTTCTTTAAAAATGAGTTCGAGATTAGTAACTACCCCATAGGATTATTTTGATAATTAAATGAGTTAATACATAGAAAAAGCTGAAAATAGGGCTTGCCATGTTTTGAACTCTCTATAAATGCTTAATACTATTCGAAAAATAATAATGAGAAAAGTGAGTGACATAACCAGCCCTGATTTCAACTTCCAGCATGTTTTCATCAACTTTCAACAAGAAAGTTACTTTAAAGAGAACCCCTGAGCTTTAAAATCAGCCAAATTGCTTAAACAGAAGTCCAGCCACACTGTAAAATACCAAGTGACCCATGACTGGAGACAAGAATGGATTAGCTCACTGCACATTTAGAGGGTACACATTAAGAGACTGCATATTCACTTGTTGGGCACTAAAGAAAAAGAGAAGTAGCCACAAAGGTAAAATGCACTGTATTCAATAACAATAGTATTTGAAAAAATACTGTTTGAAGGGGATTTGTATTTATTGACAGCAAGCACGTGCCACAAACATTAACCGTCAGACCAGCTATATAAAGCACAAATACCTGTAAGCAAGGAATGGTGAATGCAACTGAAATCCTGAGATCAGGAAGCCACATCAGGAAGTTATTCCTACTTCAAAAGCTTTCATTGTGGCTGTAAGAATTAGGTGATTTGTCAAAGGTCATAAGGTTATCAAGTGGAAGCACTAGACTATAGCATTTCTCACATTGATTCTAAAGCTCACTCTTCCATTTTACTACCTTATCCCAGTGGATATTCTTAAATACAATAGCTTTGCAAGATGATTCTCAAACTAAACAAACAGAAGAGTTCATGGTAAAATAAGTGGTTAAATCTAAATAGTTTCTCCCTGTTAGAGATTCATGCTTCCTAGCCTAGAGGTTAGCAAATTGGCATCTGCTTTCATAAATACATTTTGTTGGAATACAACTCTGCCCTTTCCTTTCCATATCATCTACAACTGCTTTGGTACTTCAATACTAGAGTTGAGTAGCTGCAACAGAGACCATCTGGCCTGAAAAGCTTAAAGCATTTTCTATCTGGCCCTTTACTACAAAATTGTGTTAATCTCCACTGTAGGCTCTTCCAGGATCTGACATGGCCAAAGTATTTTTGGAAAAAACAAGTTTAACTTTGTTTAACACATCATTTCTACTGTCTATATAGTACTTCTCCTTTACTTCTGTAACACCTACTGGGGTCCCAAATACCACACCTTGGGGAATGCCACTCTGAACAATAGTGCTTATATTACAAAAATAGCCTACTTCCCCAGTATGGAGATACAAGTCAAAGCTAGGTTGCCATTCAAATTCCAGAAAAAAAATTTTAAATTCAGTGCAAAAATTCACCTTTTCCTTAAAAAAAACTATACATATGTTTGAAAAACAGGATAATTCTGTTAAGAATCAAACTCTCCAGTATGGTTGACAGCATCTTTAGACATTCAGGAAATTCTGATATATCTATAGTTTATTTTTAAATTCAGGATATCCTGGAAATTGAAGTACTCTAGCAAGGCCTTAGCAACTGGAAAGCTCCCCCAAAGCAATTGGAAAACTTCTTAAAAGACAAAATTTTAGATGTTCAAAAAGTCATTGGTCACTCCAACCTGTGGCAAAAATTTTCCCTAGGATTCAAATTAGAAATAAGTTAATGAGTTAACTAAAGTGAGACTAAACCAATACATATGCAAGAAGTAGCTCTGAAATTAACAATATTGAACATATATTAAAGTCCTGATTTATCACAATTGGTAAGGGATGATGGCAACTGGGAGGCAACCACTTTATCAAACCGATATTGATATCCCTGAAAATAGAGGCTACTATTCAAAATAAGTAAATTGTAGCTCAGTCCAACATTTTTATTTACCTCGCTTTCATTTGCCAATTTGGTAACTGGAGATAAACCAAACTGATGGGTTAAGATGACTTTGTTCTGATTAATTTTATGGTAATTCTGAGGGCTTCCATTTTAAATGAATTGTTTGAATACTAAATTATGCAGCTTTATGATCCAGGAGATAAGCAGCAGCTCTAAAGATGCCTCTGAGACTTAAAAGAGACAGCATTAGAAGCTCGTTATTGCCGGCACATTTAACATGGTTAAAGTAGGGGAAAATAGCCATTAAGTTAATGTAATAGTTAAACTGCATTAATTTGAAAAACTGCCCTGTGAAGCACTTATAGCAGAGGATGGATTTTCCCCCTCACATGGAGACGTTCTTAAAAAAAAAAAAAAAAGAAGAAACCACGTCAAGATAATTTTCTGTCTTCAATTCACTCTGCAATTTGGAAACCTAGGCTTTTTCCAATGTGGATACGCTAAAGAATGCTGTCAATCCAGACGTGCAACAGTGAACAAAGGAGGATCTGGTCCCACTGTGACTGATGATCTTGAAGATTCATGTGGTGCTGGGTGGTCCGTTCAAAGAAGGGAAAAGCATCATGAGTATACTAATGAGAAAATCACAGGGAACATTCAGGGCTTGGCTTGGGGATTTTTATCCTGGGGAACAGCAAAGGCTTTCTAATTTTTCTGCAATCTGGCTAGTTTTCTGAAAAAGACAATAGAAGTTGGGTTAAAAAAAACACTCTTTGACGATTCCCAAATGTCCCCATATAATAACATTTTCTCAGTTCATTTTTCTGCCTCAGCCTTCTTTCTGACTGTTCCTACTTTTTATTATCCCATTTGTTTTTGTTTCCTCAGAGTTCACTGTTTATGAGTAGTTCTGTGAGATATGAAAGATTTGTGAAAATAGCAAATAATGAAAGGATGCATCATGATTATCACTGTTATATTTGATAATTATGATAAATAATGTGTTACATCAGATGACTTCAACTATGTCCTCAAAGAAGATTATCCTCTAACTACGCGTTGCTTAAAGTGAGGACATTGATCCACTATTTCATAAAATTATCAACCTGAATACATTACCAGAAATCTAATGATCTAAAATCTAAATGAATAACAAAATGAAAACTCATGTAGATATCTCAAGTTTACTGCTTTGGAATTCTCCCTTTTAGGAAAGAGTACTATTTTTTCACATGTGTTTATACATGTAGGCATACTAATCGAATTGTCTTTGGCTCTTTTCTGCCTCTTTCTTTTTGTGTGCTCTCAATAACAGAGACCTGGTGGAAGAATACTATTTAAGGGGGAAACATGGTAGCCTCACTTGAAACTCTTTCAACTAAAAAACATCTCACTTGAAAGCCCAGGGCAAAGTGTAAACTATGAATATTCATATATAGAACTTTATAACTGGTAACCAAAGATCACAAACCAATACCCAGAAGGTTTCTGCTAAATTCAAGTAGAATGGGATTGGTTGGTGAAATATAACTCTAAACAATGTCTACATTTCACTGACTGAAAACAACATGACTTCTCAGGATCAATGCATCAAGTGCTGTAGCTCAACTTCCTTCCCTGCCCCTAGTTTAGAGTTGTAGGATCTGTGTTAACTAGATAATGGGTAGCATACTCATCAGTGTCAAGAAATGATTTCCTAACAAAATAAATAATAGATGTGTTTTCCCCCTCTGCACCTTTCTCCCTTCACTGTTTGCTATGCTTTGACATCCAATTATAAATTCCATTCTTATCAGATAAAGTATGTGGACTACAAGGATAAACTCTGTTCTGGAAGAAATCAGTTTTGTTGACATAGAGAGGAAAAGTCCTAAGGCTGTACATACAGTCATGTAGTATATTAAATACTCCACAGCTGGACAACAAACAAGAATTACAGATTGCTTCAAATTCTTTGCAGGTGAAATTTTAGATGGCCCTCAAGAATCTGCAATAATTACAAACTCTCTGTTCTTTTGTGTCCGGAATTGGTGGGTTCTTGGTTTCACTGACTTCAAGAATGAAGCCGCCGACCCTCGCAGTGAGTGTTACAGCTCTTAAGGTGGCACGTCTGGAGTTTGTTCCTTCTGATGTTCGGATGTGTTCAGAGTTTCTTCCTTCTGGTAGGTTTGTGGTCTCGCTGGCTCAGGAGTGAAGCTGCAGACCTTCGCGGTGAGTGTTACAGCTTTTAAGGCAGCGCGTCTGGAGTTGTTCGTTCCTCCCGGTGAGTTTGTGGTCTCGCTGGCTTCAGGAGTGAAACTGCAGACCTTCGCAGTGAGTGTTACAGCTCATAAAAGCAGCGTGGACCCAAAGAGTGAGCAGTAGCAAGATTTATTGCAAAGAGCAAAAGAACAAAGCTTCCACAGTGTGGAAGGGGACCTGAGCGGGTTGCCACTGCTGGCTTGGGCAGCCTGCTTTTATTCTCTTATCTGGCCCCACCCACGTCCTGCTGATTGGTAGAGCTGAGTGGTCTGTTTTGACAGGGCGCTGATTGGTGCATTTACAATCCCTGAGCTAGACATAAAGGTTCTCCACGTCCCCATCAGATCAGTTAGATACAGAGTATGGACACAAAGGTTCTCTAAGACCCCACCAGAGCAGCTAGATACCGAGTGTCGATTGGTGCACTCACAAACCCTGAGCTAGACACAGGGTGCTGACTGGTGTGTTTACAAACCTTGAGCTAGATACAGAGTGCCGATTGGTGTATTTACAATCCTTGAGCTAGACATAAAAGTTCTCCAAGGCCCCACCAGAGTAGCCAGATACAGAGTGTCGATTGGTGCATTCACAAACCCTGAGCTAGACACAGGGTGCTGATTGGTGTATTTACAATCCGTGAGCTAGACATAAAAGTTCTCCACATCTCCACCAGACTCAGGAGGCCAGCTGGCTTCACCCAGTGGATCCTGCACCAGGGCTGCAGGTGGAGCTGCCTGCCAGTCCCGCGCCGTGGCTCGCACTCCTCAGCCCTTGCGTGGTCGATGGGACTGGGCGCCATGGAGCAGGGGGTGGCACTCGTCAGGGAGGCTCCGGCCGCACAGGAGCCCATGGAGGTGGGGAAAGGCTCAAGCATGGCGGGCTACAGTCCTGAGGCCTGCCCCCGGGAGGGCAGCTAAGGCCTGGTGAGAAATCGAGCACAGCGCCAGCGGGCTGGCACTGCTGGGGGACCCAGTACACCCTCCACAACCACTGGCCCGGGTGCTAAGTCCCTCATTGCCCAGGACCGGCAGGGCCAGCCGGCTGCTCTGAGTACAGGGCACACCAAGCCCACGCCCACCCAGAACTCCAGCTGGCCCGCAAGCACTGCATGCAGCCCCGGTTCTCGCTTGCGCCTCTCCCTCCACACCTCCCTGCAAGCTGAGGGAGCCGGCTCTGGCCTTGGCCAGCCCAGAAAGGGGCTCCCACAGTGCAGTGGTGGGCTGAAGGACTCCTCAAGTGCCGCCAAAGTGGGAGCCCAGGCAGAGGAGGCACCGAGAGCAAGCGAGGGCTGTGAGGACTGCCAGCACGCTGTCACCTCTCACTTTCATCCCCACCCCATCCCTGTGAATTTGTAAATCTGGAGTGGTGCTTCCTCTGAACCTAGGGTTGTAATGAATTCTCACATAATTCAGATGATGGTGGACAGCAGATGTTTTCTTGAGAGATGGCTTAAGAAACATTAATTTAGAAGAAGATAAAGCTAACTTTAAAACAGATTACTGTATGATAGGCAAAAGGAATTCTCTCCTACTCTCCAATTTGTCATCAGTATAAGATGTTTTGCCTTTGCCTAAGTCGACAGTGAAGGAGTTGAGTGTATGGTGACTGACCACATGACTTATTCAAAATGGGTTACTTTTGAGATTGAAGATGAGTACAAAATATATTTTCATTTATGTATTTATTAATTGACCAATAGGTTTTATTATATTGGTGGACTTATAAAACAGTTACAGTTAATATCATTTTTTTTTTTGAGACAGAGTCTCTGTCACCCAGGCTGGAGAGCAGTGATGCAATCTCAGCTCACTGCAACCTCCACCTCTCGGGTTCAAGCAATTCTCCTACCTCAGCCTCCCTAGCAGCTGGGACCACAGGCACAGGCCACTTTGCCTAATTTTTGTATTTTTAATAGAGATGTGGTTTCACCATGTTGGCCAGGCTAGTCTTGAACTCCTGACATCAGGTGATCTGCTCGCCTCAGCCTGTCAAATTGCTGGGATTATAGGCATGAGCTGCCCCGCACAGCCAAAACAGAAACTTTCAAAAATTGTTTTCAAATATAAAATTATTTCTAAAAATAAAATAACATATATAATAACCATGTACACAAAACCCCAGCAAAGTCAATTCTTTATATTTACTATCTCGTTAAAAGTAACAAAGTGGTTGTTTTTGGTACATATCCATTACCTCAATCATTTTCTTTAGCCATGTCTGTCTTTAATACCATCTCACTGGTATTTTTCTGACAAAAGTGTTTTGTTTTTTCCAATGTGGCCTTATTATTTTTTAACATATTTTATAAAATTATGTCATTATCTTCGTTTGTATTTTATGGTTAATATAAAATTGTTCACACTTCCATTTGATTCTTCTCTGGAGGTCAGACTAACTTCATTTAAGTAAAATGCTAAGATACCTAGTAAATGGAGAGCACGTTTATTAAATTGAATAAATTCTCAGTTCTATATTTTATGTTGAAATATTTTAATATTTAGTTCAAATCAGTTCAAAAGTTTTCTTTTTACCCTCAATGAAAGTTCATTTATCTGACAGATATTTTTATAGAAAAATGTAGGCAACTAAATTATCCCTATTTTCTTTTGTTTCATCATGTTTAGCTGTAGCAAAATCATAGGCCTTCTCAATTTTATTCTACTTGGTAGAGAATATAAATTCATTCAAATAAATATAGGACTTCTATCAAAACACTCCTCCCTTGAGTTGAAATATCCAGGGGGAGATTGTTTAATATCAAAATTAAATATTAAGCTCATTTGTTTTGTTCAGTCCCTTCCTTGCTGTTGTAAAAATAAATTCAAGATTTTCTTGTTTGCAAAAATAACAACTGGCAAAAAGCATCAGAAGTCAAAGTTTTTAATAATGTTTCATTTATTAATACTGTGATAACAATTTTTAATTGATTTTGGAAAACATGCAAACAAACTTTAAATAATTTATTTTAAACATTTTCATGTTAACCTTTGGATACTTACACCAATTTTAAAAGTGAATCTTCAAGGATTCAAATATTTCTAGAATCATGTTGATGATGCACAGACACAAAGAAACCACATACCACTGTGCTTAATATTTTTTTTATTCCTCACTAGCTTTATAACAAAAAAAGTTTAGTATGATTACTCTGCGTATATATAAAACTATTTGTACTTTTGACAAGTACAGCTTCAATTTCAATTGGTAGAATGATGCTTGATTTTGGATACAACTATAATAGATAGGTATACCACAAAATATGCCACTTATATTTCTGTTTTATAAATGTCCAAATTCAGTAACAACATCATTCTACTATAATGCCTTTTCCTACCAAAATTTATATTAACATTATTACCATGGAAACAAATAGTGATATTCAATGCTGAATTTTTAACTGAATTTACAATAGCATTCACGAAAAATATCAAATGATTGATCTTTGACGAAGAACAATTTCAAAAGCTTTACTTGGTTTTGCGATATGGATGAAATTCATTGAACTGGAGTCAGCTGAGTTTCTATTTTAAGTCTTTAGATGCAGTTTTCTTAAAGCAAAACAAAACGAAAAAGCTATTCTAAAACTATCCTTGTTTTTTTAAAAAACTCACTTAATATTTATTATAACCTTTCTAAGCAGAATGTGACTCAGGCACTATATTTGCATTTGAAGTAGTTGCTGACCCATCTTCTGGCCTTCAATACAAGCCCAGATAGCACTATGGTCCCGTGGTGAATGGTAATTGTCCATAAGCATTTTATGCAAATTGTTGATTCATTGTCAACTTTTTTGAGAAATAGAGGTTTACAGCTTAATTTTTTATTAAAATGAACTTTTATGTTTTCATTCAGTTCTGACAAAACAACTTATTAAAATATAAAAGTGCTACCAATTAATTGATTAATAGTTTTACATTTGTATCATAAAGGAACAAAACTGTAGAAAGAACATTCAGAACATACTCTGTATACTCCGTGGCAGGAATTGTCAGCCTTTATTTTTCACATATGTGAAAATACTCATACAGAGGTAGAGAGTAATTTCACCCATTTCCTAAACGATTCATGAAATTGTGGCCTGGAGACTTTATGCTTGTCACCAGCCAGAGGAAGGGTTAATAGTCAATACTCCCTGCTGCACCAACTGGCTGCAGAAGCACAGCCTTAAATACTTCTCCTATCACCTTAAACAAGAAGTGAGAACTGTCCCTAGCCATGTGCCTGTACTGACCTTGAAAGGGAAGTGTTAGTTTTGCTACATCTGGAAAGGCTGAGAAAAGGGGGCTGAGTTATCACTAGTTAAACTGAGTGATACCTGTCTTCGTTCCACACACATCTCCCATACATCTGAAGGAGACCACAAGCTAACAATACAAAGTGGATGTCTAGGAAACCCATCCAGGTTTATTTCATTTTATTTTAATTTTAAAATATTTTATTTTTTAGAACAGTTTTAGGTTCACAGTAAAATTGAAAGGAAGTCACAGAGATGTCCCATATGTCTCTTGTCCCCACATAGCCATAGCCTCCCCCATTGCTAACATCCCCTACCAGAGTGGTGCAGTTGTTACAAGTGATGAGCCTACATTGACCTATCATTGTCATACAGAGCCCATAGTTTATATTAGGGTTCACTCTTGAAGTTGTACATTCTATGGGTCTAGGCACACGCATAATGATATGTAAATACAATGATAGTATCAGACAGTATTTTCACTGTCTTAAACCAACTCTGCCTTCTGCCTATTCATCTCTCCTCTCCCACGGTACCTCTGACAACCACTGATCTTTTTACTGTCTCCATAGTTTTTTCTGTTCCAGAATGTCATATAGTTGTAATTATAAACTATATAGCCTTTTCATGTTGCTTTATTTTACATAATAATGTGCATTTACATTTTCTTCATGTCTTTTCATGGCTTGATAGCTTACTTTTTCAAGCACAGTTTTATATATATATATATATATATATGTTAAAATTTTTATTTAATTTTACTTTAGTTATTCTTTTTATAATTTAAATATTTATTTTAGATTCGAGGGTATCTGTGCAGTATTGTTACATGGGTATATTGTGTAATTCTGAGGTTTTGGGTATGACTGATCTTGTTGCCCAGGTACTGAGCATAGTACCAAACAGATTTTCAACCCTTACTGTCTGTATTGGTCCATTTACATACTGATATAGAGATACTACCTGAGACTGGGTAATTTATAAACAGAAGAGGTTTAATTGATTCACAGTTCCACAAGGCTGGGAGACCTCAGAAAACTTATAATAAGGGCAGAAGGTGAAGGACAAGCAAGCACCTTCTTCAGAAGACAGCAGGAGAGAGAGCTCAGGGGAAACTGCAACTTTTAAACCATTAGATATTATGAGAACTCCCTCACTATCATGAGAACAGCATGAGGGAAACTGCCCCTGTGATCCAATCACCTCCCACCAGGTCTTTCCCTCAAAACATGGGGATTACAATTCGAGATGAGATTTGGATGGGGACACAGAGCCAAACCATATCATTCCACCACAACCACTCCCAAATTTGATGTATTCTTCACATTTCAAAACCAATCATGCCTTAACAGTCCCCTAAAGTCTTAACTCATTCCAGCATTAACCCAAAAGTCCAACTCCAAAGTCTTATCTGAGACAAGGCAATCCCTTCCACCTAGGAGCCTGTTAAATCAAAAGCAAGTTAGTTACTTCCAAGACACAATGGGAGTACAGGCATTGAGTAAATGTTTCCATTTCAAATGGGAGAAATTGGAAAAACAAAGTGGCTACACGCCCCATGCAAGTCTGAAACCCATCTGGGAAGTCACTAAATCTTAAAGCTCCAAAATCTCATTTGACTCCATGTCTCACATGCAGGGCATGCTGATGCAAGGGGTGGGCTCCTATGATCTTAGGCAGCTCTTCCCTGTAGCTCTGCTGGGTACAGCCCCTGTGGCTGATTTTATGAGCTGGCATTGACTGTCTGCAACTTTTCCAGGTATACAGTGCAAGCTGTCAATGGGTCTACAGTCCTGGAACCAGGAGGATGGTGGCCCTCTTCTCACAGCTCCATTAGGCAGTGCCCCAGTGGGGACTCTGTGTGAGGGTTCCAACCCCACATTTCCCCTCTGTATTGCCCTAGTAGAAGTTCTCCAGGAGGGCTCTGCCCTTCAGCAGACTTCTGCCTTGACATCCAGGCATTTCCATAAATCCTCTGAAATCTAGGCAGAGGTTCCCAAAGCTCAACTCTTGTCTTCTGTGCACCCACAGACCCAACACATGTGGAAGCCACCAAGGCTTGTAGCTTGCACATTCTGAAGCCACTGCCTGAGCTGCACTTTGGCCCCTTTTAGGCACAGCTGGAGCTGCAGCAGCTGAGACACAGGTTGTCATGTCCCAAAGCTGCACAGAGAAGCTGAGAAGCTGGGTTCTGGGCCCAGCTCATGAGACCATTTTTTTTCTCCTAGGCCTCCAGACATGTGGTAGGAGGGGCCGCAAAGATCTCTGACATTGCCTAGAAACATTTTCCCCATTGTCTTGGCTATTAATATTTGGTTCCTCATTACTTATGCAAATTTCTGCATCAGGCTTAAATTTCTCCTCAGAAAATGGGTTTTCTTTCCTACCATATGGCCAGGCTGCAATTTTTTTGAACTTTTATGTTCTGCTTCCCTTTTAAACATAAGTCCCAATTTCAAATTATCTCTTTGTGAATGCTTATAACTGTATCCTTTCAGGAAGAGCCAGATAAGTCACATATTGAATGCTTTGCTGCTTAGAAATTTTTTCTGTCAGATACCCTAAATCATCTCTTTCAACTTCAAAGTTCCACAAATCTCTAGGACAGGGGCAAAATCCCTCCAGTCTTTCTGCTACAGAGTGACCCTTGCTCCAGTTCCCCATAAGTTCCTCATCTTCATCTGAGACCACCTCAGCCAGGAAGGACTTCATTGTCAGTATGAATATCAGTGTTTTGGTCAAAACCATTCAGTAAGACTCTAGGAAATTTCAAACATTTCCTCATCTTCCTATCTTCCTCTGAGCACTCCAAACTGTTCCCACCTCTGCCACTTACCCAGTTCCCAAGTCACTGCCACATTTTCAAGTTATCTTTATAGCAGTACCCCACTCTCGGCATCAATTTTCATATTGCTGTAACGACACTATCTGAGACTGGGTAATTTATAAATAAAAAAGGCTTAATTGACTCATTGTTCTGCACGGCTGGGGAGGCCTCAGGAAACTTACAATTATGTCAGAAGTTGAAGGAGAAGCAAGCACCTTCATCACGAGGAGGCAGGGGAGAGAGAGAGCTCAGGGGAAACTGCAACTTTTAAACCATTAAACCATCAGGTATCATGAGAACTCACTCACTATCATGAGAACAGTATACGGAAAACCACCCTCATGATCCAATCACCTCCCATCAGGTCCCTCCCTGGACATGTGGGAATTACAATTTGAGATGAGATTTGGGAGGGAAACAGAGCCAAACCATATCACCCTCTTCTCTCTCGCCCTCTCCGCCTCTTAGCACTTCCCAGTGCCTACTGTCATCTTTATGTCAATGAGTACTCAATGTTTAGCTTCCACTTATAAATGAGAACATGTGGTATTTGGCTTTCTGTTCCAGCATTAATTCACTTAGGATAATGGGCTCCAGTTCCATCCAGGTTGCTGCAAGGGACATTATTTCATTATTTTTAGGGCTGCAAAGTATTCCATGGTGTATATATACCACATTTTCTTTCTCCAATTTGTCATTGATGGACACTAGGTTGATTCCATATCTTTGCTATTGTGAACAGCGCTGCAATGAACATGCGAGTGCATGTATCTTTTTTTTTTTTTTTTAAAGATACAGGGTCTTATGTTGTCACCCAGGCTAGAGTGCTGTAGCTATTCACATATGTGATTATAACTCACTGCACCCTCAAACTCTTGGGCTCAAATGATACTCCCACCTCAGCCTCAGCCTCCCAAATAGCTGGGACTACAGATGTGTGTCACCAAGCTCAGCTTAAAAAAAAAAAAAAATTTAGAGAAAAGGATCTCACTGTGTTTCTCAGGCTGGTCTTGAACTCCCGTACTTAAGCAATCCTCTCATGTCAGGCTCCTGGATAGCTGTGATTACAGGTGTGAGCCACTGCATCCAGTAATATTATTCTATTGTCCGAATATATCAAAATTTATTTATCCATTCACCTACTTAAGAACATCTTGGTTCCAAGTTTTGACAATTATGAACAAAGCTGCTATAAACATATGTGTGCAGGTTTTTCTGTAGGGGAAGCTTTCAAGTACCATGCCTAAATGCCAAGAAGTTTAATTGCTGGATCATATAGTGAGATTAAGTTTAGTTTTGTAAGAAACAGCCTAATTGTCTTCCAAAGTGGCTGCACTATTTTTATCTAAAGCGCATGACAGTTGCTGTTGTTCCACATCCTTTTCACAATTCCAGGCTTGTTTTCATGCTAGTATTAATAATAATACCTATTAAAATAAAAAATCTGGAATAATTCCAAACCAGACAGGATACCATCGTAACAGGAGTAAGTGGGTCAGAGTAGGCAGAACAAGATTTATGGGCACTGGATTAGTCAAACTGTTGGCCTTGACATGTTTGCAAACATAGATCCACGGGAGATGCAAAGATAGATACACAAGAGAATAAGAGAAAGTCAAACAAAAACAAAAAATGCAATGGGCACTGTAAAACAGAAACAACTCAAAAGAAGGCTTAGAGGAATACAAGGCATATGGAAAAAGATTTATTCAAGAAAAGTGATAAAAAAATGTAAAGTCTGTCTGTGGTCATTAATAAAATGCATCATGGTAGGTTGTTTATTTTAAAAAAGACATAAACAGTTCGGGCGCGGTGGCTCAAATCTGTAATCCCAGCACTTAGGGAGGCCAAGACAGGCAGATCAAGAGGTCAGGAGATCGAGACCATCCTGGCTAACATGGTGAAACCCCATCTCCACTAAAAATACAAAAAAAAAAAAAAATTAGCCGGGCATGGTGGTGGGTGCCTGTAGTCCCAGCTACTCGGGAGGCTGAGGCAGGAGAATGGCATGAACCTGGGAGGTGGAGCTTGCAGTTAGCTGAGATCGCGCCACTGCACTCCAGCCTGGGCGACAGAACGAGACTCTGTCTCAAAAAAATAAAAAAATAAAAAATGATAAAACAATAAAAAAAGACATAAACAAAACTATGTATTTATTCCACAACAAAATGCCAGAGAGTTAGAGTATAAGCAGGTGCAAGATCAAATAACAACAATCAAGATAAAAGCTGGGAGAGAATACGACAGACATGAATAAGTAAAAACCACAAGAAAATCCACCATGTTATAGCAACAACAATTGGAAAATCCATGTGGAAGAAAAACCAATATCAAACAATATAGACTTACTAATGCTAATGGAAAATGGAGATATTTCTCTCTAGTATCCTGCAAGCTAGAAAAAATGATACTGAGAAAACTCATAGATACAGAGGACAGAGAACAGAGGTCCAAACTACCTATGATTCCTCCCCAAATGGAGGTGATATCGTAGAGACAGAAGCAATATTTCACCTTTTAAGACAAGATTCTATATTTTCCAAAAGAGAAAATGATGTGTGGCTAAGCAACATATTAGCTTACCATATTCTTGGGAAAATTATTGGAAATAATAACTTGTCTACTTGACTTCATAGGTTTACTCACAACTATAAATAAGTTACATGATCTATTTTAAATCTTAACATAATGATGCTAAAGTTTACCTGAATCAAGAGATCACAGTATGAAAAAATACCAAGAAGAGAATGCTAATAGTGCTAGCAATTAACTCATATTGTAAAGCAATTATATTTAAATAAATTTGATTCTGATATAAGAATAGACATGTACATTGATATAGCAGAATGAGTTAAAAAATACAACCTAGTTCAAAGAAGTATCTCTCTATATATTTACCTATATATGTAAAATGCTAAATTATATTGCATATATATGTATGTATATACACATACGAAATAGTATGGAATGAAAGAGCTCTTTCTAAATAAATGTGAATTATTATTTAGCTACTCAAAGACACATTGTTATTTAGAAACAATAAATGAAAAAGATAACAATAAACACACAGCATAAACTGAATTACATCCCAGATATCACAATTGGAAAGATAATAAGTTGTAAAATTTTTAGAAAATCATCAGCAAATAATTATCCAATTCAGGAATAGAGGCAAATTTTCTGAGCTGATCATCAAGTGAATTAATCACAATAGAAAACATCAATATTCCTGGACATTTAAAAGAAAAAGAAAAATTCGTTCACATCAAAATGAGGAGTAATTTAGAAGGACAAAGATATATTTGAAGTAAATAAACCACGTTAAAGAATAATATGCCTAATCTATAGATTACAACAAAATGCTAAGGAAACTGGTAAGAACAGTGTAAAAGGGTAATACACAGAAATTTCATAGAGGAGAAGTGCAAACCCCATGCAAAAATGTGCCCCATTATTTAAACTCATCATTCATTATTGGTGAAATGGATACTGCCAAAGCATATTGGAAAGAGTTTGTATTTTTCTTGTGACATTGCACATTCATATACCTTCTGGCTGGGCAATTCCACACCATCAAATAAATCTCTTAACATATACAGAGGGAGATTTTCAAATGCTGTTCGTTACAACACTACTAACTGCTAGCTGAAATCTGGAGGCAGAAAGAAACTATATATACATATATATGCACATATATATGTATATATGTATGTATATAAAAACATATGCATGAATATGTATATGTGTACATATATGAATGTGTATATATACATGTATATATGTAATATATACCACATATGTCACATATATTCCTGCATATATGTGTAGATATATGTATGGTGTGTATGTGTGTGTGTATTGGCTTACATACTGGCAACTTTCTTGCTGTGTCCTCATAGTCTTTCCCCAGTATGTCTATATTATAATCTCCTCTTCTTTTTTTGTTGTTTTTTTTTTGTTTGTTTTTGGTTTTGGTATTTCTTGGGATGATGTCTTGCTCTGTTGCCCAGGCTGGAATGCAGTGGCACAATCTTGGCTCACTGCAACCTCCGCCTCCCAGGCTCAAGAGGTTCTCCTGTCACAGCCTCCCAAGCAGCTGGGTTTACAGGTGTCTGCCACCACACCCAGCTAATTTTTGTATTTTTAGTAAAGATGGGGTTTCACTATGTTAGCCAGGCTAGTCTCGAACTCCTGACCTCATGATCCACCCACCTCGGCCTCTCAAAGTGCTGGGACTACAGGCATGAGCCACTGCGCCTGGCCAATAATCTCCTCTTCTTATGAGGACACCAGTCGTATTGGATTAGGGCCCACCTATATGACTCTATTTTACCTTAGTTACTTCTCTAAAGGCCATCTCCAAGCAAAATCACATGCTGAGGTAGTGACTAGGACTTCAACATACGAATTTATGGAAAAAGATAGTTCAGCCCATAACATCAGGGTAAAGAGTGACAATATATTTTCCATAAAAGTTGTGAAAAGAAAATTCTTAAGTAGCTCAGTAAGCATGCTATATTACCTAAGTAAACAGTGAAACATATGATGTACAGTAGTGCTTTTACATATGTGTCATTGTGTCAATTCTGTGCATGCCAAGATGCAGCTTATGTAAAATCCTAAAAGAAAGTGTCAAAAATCAATCTGAGATAAATGAAAGGGCAGGAATGAATGTCAAATAAAAGAAGGATTAAGGTCTTCTACAGTACTTGAATTAGCCTATTTGTGTTCCATGCCTGAGTTACTCCAAATTCATTTCCAGCCAAGCAGCTCATGCATCTGCTTTTACATCAAAGCAGCTGATTCTGTGAGGTGTTCTTATCCTTGCAAAGGGTGGGCAATAAATAAGCAGTGGAAATCAGCTCCTAATATTGACTGAGCTTAAGACTTTGAAATACTATTTCTTTAAGCAATTTTTCTATTAATAAATCATTTCATTTATCAGTAAATCACTGTATTTATTACTCCAGTTGTGGAATTCCCTCTTTCAAAGAAGGGAAGTAGCACAGATAAATCAAAAGAGAATGAGACATCTGTCAGATGGCCTGTCTCCAGACAACTTATATTCATTCACAGAATCAAAAGAAGGACTCAATCAGCAGAAAAACCAACCAAATAAAAATTAGCAAATGCATATCTGCATTAGTTAACCATGAGTAAAGCCCATGGCCAAGGGTCATGATGAATCATTTGTTTTAGTGCACACAATCATGGTATCATCTGCTTCCCAGAGATGAGTCCACTCTAAATTATAAACCCTGGCGCCCTGGGGGTATGTTTCTGAGTGCTTCTTCCCTGGAAACACTTACTTTGGTTGCTCACTAGGAACAAAATTTATTTATTTATTTTTCTTGACAGAGTCTTACTCTGTCACCCAGGCTGGAGTGAAGTGGCCCGATCTCAGCTCACTGCCACCTCTGCCTCCCAGATTCAAGCAATTCTCCTGCCTTAGCTTCCTCAGTAGCTGGGACTGCAGATGTGCACCACAAGACCCACCTAACTTTTGTGTGGGTGTATTTTTAGTAGAGACGGGGTTTCACCGTCTTGGCCAGGGTGTCTCGAACTCCTGATCTCAAGTGATCTGCCTGCCTTGGCTTCCCAAAGTGTTGGGATTACAGGCGTGAGCCACCATGCCTGACAAAATTTCACGTACTCCTAATTACAATACTGGACATGGAATAGACCATCTATCAGAGCTCAAGTCAAATCCAAGCCCTTTGTTTTGTATGTAAAGAGATTCCAGTCCAGAAGAAAAAAATAATTTCCTCACAATCACACAGCATCTTAGTGGCAGATCTGAAACTATGCTGTGTAGGAAAATTAGTTTCAAAATCTTCCCATGAAGAATGACTATTTGATTTTCCCTATCAGGTGTTAAACAAAGTCCAAGCTAGAAAATTATCTCCTTATTCTCCTTTGCTAAATGAATAAAACAGAGTATATTAAGCAAATTTTTTTTTGAAAAGCTATCTAAATAGATTTTAATGATCTGACTTTTTTATTTTATATTATATAGAAAGTGAGAGTTCTGAGCTAGGGTGCAGGACAGTTTATATTTCATGTGTACAAGCCCTGAATTAAATTTAGGAAGAAATGAGAGTAAAAAATTTGCTTTAATATATTTTATTTTGCTCAAGAACATAGTACATCCCTCTTAAAGCGTTCATACAACCCCATACCCTGGCCTCAACTGACATCTCTTCATCTTTTTTGTTTTTTTTAAACACTCTCTCTCATATACTTTACTGTAATTACATCTAAACTACTTGTCACTCCCCCAAATATACCATATTACTTTTAATTTCAGAAACTGTATATGTGATAATCCTGTCATTTCCCCTTCGTTTCTCTTTAAAGGAAAATCATTGGCATTTATTGAGGGCCCATACTGTCACAGGCACTTGACCGTATTTCTTCTGGTTGTACCATTTTCTAATCACACAATCTGAGGAAAATCAGTCTCCGAGTATTGACTGTAGAGTCTGGCTGCTGCCATCTACCCCCCATGGCAGATATGATCTTGCATAAAAGAGTACACTACAAGCACTAGCATGCTATGCAAAAGAAGGGGAGGGATGGTGCCACATTCCCTGCTGGCTGCTGTGCGGAGGCTCTCGCTCATTGCTCAGACCTTTTGGACCTGTGTCACGTCCCTGCTTGTTCTTCCCCTTATGTTTGCCTTTATGGGTGGCACATAACCCACCTTCCTCCCCTGACTGTCTTATCTTCAGTCTCTGAGACCTCCTTAAAGAGCTCCTCAGAATAGCAAGAGACCTCACTCACATTGCAAATGTGAGCCCATTCGAACCACTGCCAAGAAAAGAATGAGAAATTTTAACTCCCCTAAATGAGAATTCCACTCAGTGGTCTGGCTTCAGAGATCACTATATCTGATGGCCTTAAATGATTTAGGAGTTATTCAACTGTCAGTTCTGATGGACTGATTTGGTGTCAGGAGAGGAGTTATTTGCACGTTAAGAGCATTATTCTATATTCAAGATCAGCAGAAAGATGATCCTCTGTCCTAAGAGTTTCAGGAAAAGCTGTGGAATTGAATCTTTTAGAAATGGTTTGTGTCAGGCACTCCTTCCTTCTTGGCTGGGAGATAGACATGCTTAATGCCTAGGCTGGAGTTCCATGCCCCTCCTGAAGCCTAGCTATATGGGGGAATAAGCCAATTTGAACTACCTGGACTAAACGGTAGAGGGGAAATCCAAAGAAAGATAGAGTGTAGAAGGCAAAAAAAAAAGATAAATACATTCCAGGGAGGAAAATAATCCTCAGATGTTCATGAGATCAAGTTAGATTTTCCCTGCTCCTAGTCATTTGCCTATGGCAATCGTATGATTATATATCCAAGATATTCCATGGTTTGTCATAAACCTTTTCTGACAGCAGGTTCATCCCACTCCATATCTTGGGCTTATTGCAAATGTGTGTTTCTGCCAAATGCTTTTCACAGAACAAAAGACCAAGGGGAACAAAACCCACTCTAGTCTAGAGATCTGAAAATGAGGAAGGTGACTTTAAGAGTATCATAGTTATTCTTAAGTTATTAAAGAAATGATGTTAAAATCAAGACCTTATAAGCCAATCTATTTGTTAAAAGCTAACCAGAAAGTATTTATTAAAAGACCCAAGTAGATTCATGTTGCCGATCACTGGCAACCTGAAGTTTGCATTTATTTGTCGCTGCTTCTGGATATTTTTTAAGGAGTCTGTGTGACTTGGAATAAGTCACTTTTTTCCTTGGGTCTCAAATTAATTTATTGCAAAATAATGGGTTTAGATATGAGTATTTATTTAACAAAAATACTATTAGCCACTTACTAAATTCCAAACACTGGTTATGTGCTAGGAAAATAATCTATTGATTTCGGTTTTGAAAGATGAGAATGCATTCATCTAAATGTCAAAGGTTAAGACAGGGATTGTGTTATAGGCAAAAGCCACATTATAAGCAAAGTTGTAGATTGTAAAATAACTTGACAATTTTAAGTACCTGAAAAAAGCTCAGGATATTATTGCATGGGCTGTGAAAAACTCACAAATAATATTAATAGATTGTAAAGGCAGTGCCAACACCTTTTTATCTTTCATTTTGGATTTTCAAAGATGAATTTTGCAAGTTGCCTCTCAAATTTCAATTTGGATAATTTGGGTCAGGTTATCATGAGGACAAGGGCACATTGTCTGCTAGAGAGAATATTTCTGATATGGTCACCATCTGTGTTTGCTCTGTGTTTGAAAAACCTCATCAGGAATTATTTGATTCAGGCTAGATGAAAATTCGGGTTATTCTTGAACAAATATTTATTCCCATTCTTCTCCTACAGTGGAAAAGTAGTTTTCTCTACCTATAGATGTTGGAATCTTGGGCTCTGGTAATTGTCCATAGTATGTAGCTGGTCTCCCTGCTTACTCAAATGAATAAGAAAAGTGGAGTGGCCCTGAATACAACCCACATCCTGGAATGCACACATGGTTTCTTCTAAGATTAAATAGGGTAACTGCTGTATTTCTGGGACTCCCTGTCCCAGTCATTCTTTTCTACTCCCATCCACAAAGACCAGAGCACTCTTAGGTAAAACTAGGCATAGTTAAGTAGAACTCTGTGAAATGAAAGTCCGTAGGGAAAACTTTATGCTTAAATTCCTTTCATTTCTTACATGTCCAGACATACTCATAGATTCTATAGGGTGGGGTGTCAGGGACAAAATAGCTTCCTAGAAAATAATTCATGTAAATGACAATGTCATGAGCAAGAGCACAGGTCTGCACGATGACAATGGTCTGAAGAAGCAGAAGGGGGTCAGGTTATTTTCCAGCCCCTTCTTCAATTTGAGTAGGCGCTGTAACAAAATCACAAGGCAAACCTATCATTAGAATTCTGCAAGACATTTTGAGTTCATGACACCAATGCTTTGTGGTCTGTGTAATTGGATATAAAACAGGTGATGGTAAATAATATTTTAAACACTCCATTTTATTGTTACAGACTCCATTCATAAGAGTACTGCTTAAAGATTTTTTTATTCGCTGCACTAAGGAGGAATATTCAACACACACACGCTACATACGCACACACCAATCTCTCAAACACATACACACACAAATGTAAATAAAACACACATACACACACAAATGTATAAAAAAACACTTTGATGATTTCCCAAAGCTCTGCCATAGCATAAAAGAGCTTTCATAATTGGTTGCTTGCTTTTTGTTCATTCTCATTTTGTACCATTCTTCCCTTCTCCTGAGTCTGTCAAGTTCCTTCTACCTGGGGACCTTGTCTCTTGCACCTGCTGTTCCTGTTGGGTGGTGCTCTCTTCATTCTTCTTGTTAATCTAATTGATGCCTATTCATGCATATATATACATATATATTATATATATATATAATATATATATTATATATAATATGTATGTATATATATTTTCTAGTTGTTCAAACTCCCTAAGGAAAACTTTCTCTGAATCCCAAGTCTATATTTAATTTTCCCAGTAAATATTCTCAGATCTCCTCCTCATTTTCTTTCATAATTTCATCAGAGTTAACAATTATATTTTTATCTAATTAATTGATTAACATCTTCTGCTCCACTCTGTTGTAAGGTTTATATGAACTTGTCTTGATGGCATCTCAGTATTCTATGTGCAAGGTGCTTAGTATGAGACCTAGCTGTGTGGGTGGCTTCACATTCTGTTTGCTGAGAACAGTCAAGGTTTATGCATATTGCCTGGCTTAATTGTTAATAGTACTCTCTTGATTTTTAAGAGTGCTCTCCTAAAATTATCCTGATGGGGAATGTACCATAAAGCTACTGTTCATGTATGGAATTCCAATAATCTTTGTTGGATGCCTCACTTTTTTTAAGAAGAATTTTTCCATCTAAACCTCTTTATTCCTCCACGCAAAGTGATTCTACTTTAGACATGCTGGGATGTGTCTGAATGTGCAACATTTGTTCAGCTCAGAGTGTCGTCTGTGCTACATAGCACCCTGAAAACCGTTAAGGTCAGCAAGCTCTACATTTAAAGATGTTTCAAGTTCCCATTGCCATCATGACTTAAAATTTCCTCAAAGTGAATTGCAGATCCAGGGCCCCTCACAGCATTTGTTCATGCATGCCTTAAGTCAGCAGTCATGCATTCAGTGAGATTTGGGTTGTTTAACACGTGGTTTAAAAGCATAGTCTCCCAGTCCTTATTTTCATGGAATTATGGCATAAGGAGCTAGACAATGCAACAACCATAACTGGGAAAAATTATTTCAAAAAATGAAATCAACTACTTACAGTGTCTAGAAATTATCCTAAGATCAAAGAAAAAATAAACATTTTTTTTAAATCTACTAAATATCAATAAGAATCGCAAGACACTATCTGCTCCTTTTCTCCCCAATTCCCCCAGTTCAGTGTAATGGAAGCTCCATTCTTGGCAGATGTTGTTGGGAAGATGGGGCTCCCTCTCCTCCAGGCCCCAGTTAAAGGCTACAATATTTCCCTGGGAGGAGCAGTGTGCCAGTGATTCTCATCCCACCCTAACCCATGTTACAAAGGCTAAATTCCAGATGGGTGCAACTGAGAGGGTCGGGGCTGCCTTCTACCACACAATCCCTGCTGATAGTTTGGAGGCTCTACCCCACAAGCAACAAACTGAGTATACTGATGACCCAGTCAGCCTCAAGATAGCTTGTTCATGTGGCAGCAGGTCCACACCAGCAGAGACAAAGTGAGATGACCAGAGGCTAATATCATCATCCAGCATTATGCTCATCAAACATGAGTGTCACTCTTAAGAAAAGCTCATTATTTTCCATACCACCAGCAATGGCTCAGAGATTTTACCCAGGCTAGAGGAACCAAGCCATAAAGAAGTCTCCAAAGCTTTCACCAAAGGAATTGCCTTTATTTGCAAGAGTGTGGAGAATTTCAAACCTAAATACACTCTCAAAAGCAAAGAGAATTAAGTGCTAAGGAATTAAGAGAAGGTTAGCAGATCTATGAGAGCAAGCTAAACTTTAGGTTTTTTGGTTTACAGGAGATGACTGGGGAAAGAAATGTCTAAGAAGAGCTATCCTGATGTCAGAACAAACCTCAAATACAGACCTCAGGAACTACATCTGCAAAGGGCCTGAGATTAATTGGATCAGATTATGGAGCAATTTGTGCCTCAGGACATTGTCAGAAAGAATAAAGCAAACAACCAGCAACTAGTGGAACCTAAGGGTAGGGTGTGTTATCAACAGAGGCAAACAGCTTAACAGAGAGATTATGGAAAAAAAGAGCGACATAACTCCTGCTAAAAATCATTGTCAGCTCAGAATGACTGTGCACATGCCCAAAGGTGCATCCTCTTAAAAGTGACATGAGAGGTTTCACACTGCAAAGGATAGATACTTCACAAAAATAGTACATCCAAGTCAAGAAACCAATAAGCAAGTAATAAACAAAACAAAAGAAAAACAAACAACAACACATTCAGAAAGGGCCATAGACCAGTATCAAAAGCTGCAACGCTGTATCACCTAAAATGTGCAATTTTCAACACAAAGATGTATGAGACATGCAAAGAATCAGGACATTCTTATCCATCCACAGAGAAAAGGAGAAAACAGGAATTGTCTGTGAGGGTGGCCAGATAGCCAACTTAACAAAAATTTCAAAGGAGCCATTATAAATATAGTCAAGCAACTAAAAATAAAACATGATGTAAAAAGTAAAGTAAGATGTGAAGATATTGTTTTATTAAATATCAATATCAAAGATAAATAAATAATAAATAAAAATCAAATGAAAATTCTGTTGTTGGAAACTGCAATAACCAATATAAAAAATACAGTAGATTTTTTTAGACCAGTTTTCAATAGAATGGGCTAAAAAGTAGATTTGAAGTGGGAGAAAAAAAGCATCAGAAAGCTTGAAAATAGACATATAGAGATTTTGCATTTTGAAGAGTAACAATAAACAAAGAATGAAGAAAACAAGGAAAAGAGACTCAGGTGAACATACATATAAGAGTATCAGAAGGAAAAGAGAAGGCAAAAGAGAACGTAAAAATGTTTAACAAAATAATAACTAAAAACTTCCAAAATTTGATGAACAATTTAATGTATATATCCAAGAAGTTCAACAGACTCCAAAACAAATTAAAACAAAGAGATCCACAATAAAGCACAGCGTTGTCAAAATTTTGAAAGCCAAAGCAAAGAGAAAAATCTTAAAATTATCAAGAGAAATATCACTTACCACATACAAGTCTTAAATGAGGTACAAGAAACCTCGATAAGGATAACAGCTGACTTCTCGTCAGAAACAATGGATGCCAGTAATCCCAGAGAATGGCATGTTCCAAGTGCTGAAAGAGAGAAAACAAATGTCCAGGGAGGACTTTATACCCAAGGAAATTATTATTAACAATGAAAGCAAAATAAACAGATAAGTAAGACTGATAATTTGCAGCTAACAGACCTGCCTTAGAGGAAATACTAAAGGAAATTCCTCAAACTGAAAGCAGGTTATACCAGATATAATTTGTATCACATAAAGAAAAAAAAGAACACAGTAAATGTAATTATATAATTACAGAAGACAGTTTAAATCAATATTTCTTTTCATTTATTATTTTAACTGACTGGAAAAGTATGGAAAACAATATGTATATATTTTGTAGTTGGGTCTCTCTCTATATATAGAAATGTTATGTATGACATAAACATCACACAGGAGATAAAGGGGAGCAAAGCTATATTGGAGGAAGAAAATAACACCTAAGAGTAGCTGGAATCCACCACAGATCAAGTCAAGGGAACCAAAAATGATCAATAATAAATGATCTATAGTATATACTTGATCTTCTTTCTTCCCGCAGCTTCTTTAAAAGACATAAAACTATATAAAAGTTATAATTATAACAACATACTATTATGGATAAAATATATAATATATATGCTATCTATGAGGATAAAATGTGAATAACAATTTTGGCACAAAACAAAGGAAAAGGAAATATGAATGTATAGCATTTATGTTTCTATAACTTACTGGATCTAAATTAGTATAAATCTAACGTAGAACTTAATAAGGAAATAGTTCATAAGTATACTGAGTAAATCATTAAAGGAATTAAAATGTTACACTAGAAAATCTTAACACATGCAAATGAAAGCAATAAAGGAAGAATAGAGGAACAAGGAAGGCATGTGACATGTAGAACACAGAAGTGACATGAAGACGTAAATCCAAATACATTCATAATAATAGTAAATGCAAATGCTTTAAACAATCGGATCAAAGGACAAAGATTGTCAGACTGGATTAAAAAAGAATAATAACCAACTAAATCCTTTTTACAGGATTGATGCTTTAGATTCAAAGATACAAATAGTTTGAAACAAAAGGATGGAAAAAGATACATTATGCAAATAGCAACCTTAAGAAATCTGGAGTGGCTCTACTACCACCAGGCTAGGCTTTAAAACAAAAGATGTTACTAGAGATGAAAAGAGACATTTTATAATGATAAAATGAGCAATCCATCATAAAGATGTCACAATTATAAACAACTATTGAAAGAATTTAAGGTAAAAATAGACAGGTCTATGATAAAAGTTGGAAATTTTAATGTCATTTTCAATAATGAATAGAAGATGTGAACAACATTAGAACAAAGTATTGAACAAACAAACTAGACCTAACAGACATCTATAGAATTCTCTACTTAACACTAGCAGAATGCACATTCTTTTCAAGTACACATAGAACAGTTTCCAGAATAGACCATATCCTAAGTCATAAAACAAGCTTCAGTAATTTAAAATAATTGAAATCATAAAGGGGATGATTTGCAACCACAATAGCATGAAGTTATAAATCAATGGCAGAAGAAATTTTGAGAAATTTGTAAGTAGGTGAAGATTAAACCACATATTTCTACATAATTAATGGGTCAAAAAACTAACAAGAAAATAAAAAATACTTTGAAATGAATGAAAATGAAGACACATTATGCCATAATCTACAGGATAATGTTAAATCATTGATCAGAGGGAAATTTCTGACTATAAATGTTTATATTTTTAAAGAATGATCTTGTATTAATAACCTAATCTTCCATCTTAAGACAATGGAGAAACAAACACAAAGAAACCTTAAAGCAGGCAGAAGGTTTAGCCTAATAAAGATTAGAGTGACCATTAATTTAAAAATAAACAATAAAGGAAAACAACAAAAGGAAAGGTTTGTTTTTTATGTAAACATCAGCAACCTTGACAAACTTTTAGTTAGACTGACAAATAAAAAAAGAGTGAAGACAGAAATCACCAAAATCAAGAGTGGAAGAATGGTCATGACTACTGCCCTTAAATACATTTCAAAAAGCAAGGTTATCAAATAATACTATGCCAGAACTAAATAATATAGTTGCAATGGAAAATTTTCTAGAAAGACACAAATTACTGAAACTGATTCAAGAAGAAATAGAAAATTTGTATGAACTTACATGAAATAATAAGATTGCAGTTGTAATTAGAAAACTTTTCACGAAGTAAAACTCAGGCCCGCATTGATTCACCAGTGAATTCTAACGAACATGTAGACACAACTTAATATCAATTCTTCACAAACTCTTCCAAGAATGAAAGAAGAGGGAACACTTCCCAACTTGACCTATAAAGTCAGTATTACCATAATACTAAAACCAGACAAAGATATTACAAAAAAGAAAACTACAGAACAATATCTCTTAGGCATATAGACACAAAAGTACTTTTTAAAATACTAGCAAATTTAATCCAGTAGCATATTTAAAAAGTATTCACTATGATTAAATGGGATGTACCACAGGAATTCAGTGTTGGCTTAACACCCAAAAATACATTTGTGTAATACAACATAACAATAAAATAAAAGACAAAAACCTCGTGATAATCTCAAATAATTAAAAAATCTTTTGACAAAATTTAACATGCTTTTATAATAAAAACACTCCAAATATTAAAATTAGAAGGTAACTTTCTCATCATAAAGGCCATTTATATATATATATATATTTATATATATACACACAGTTATCATCATACCATCTGCTGAAAGACTGCCTTCATCTTAAGATCAGGGATTATGAACAATGCTTATTATTACCACTTTTATTAAACTTTGTGCTTAGCAGTCTAGCAATGCGATTGGGAAGTAATTGAATCATGGGGGCGGTTGTCTTCATGCTGTTCTTGTGATAGTAACAGAGAGAGAGTTCTCACCAGATCTAATGGTTTTATAAGGGGATTTTTCCCCTTTGCTCAGCACTCGTTCTCTCTCCTGCCACCCTGTGAAGAGATGTCTTCCACCACAATTTTAAGTTCCCTAAGGCCTTATCAGCCATGTGGATCTATGAGTCAATTAAACCTCTTTTCTTTTTAAATTTCCCAGTCTTGGATATTTCTTCATAGCAGCATGAGAGCAGACTGATACAAATATCAACCAACAAAAATTAATTGTATTTTCTATACTTGCAAAGAACAAAAATAAAATTAAGAACACAATTCAATTCGTTAGTACAGAAAATAATAAAAATTTAAAAGATTTTTTTAAAGTTTAAAACTTCTACACTAAAAGCCACAAAATATACTTACAAATTAGAGGATACCTGAAGAAATGGAAAGACATACTAATTTTATGGAACAGGGGATGGAATATTGCTAAGATGACAATACTCCTCAAATTAATCTATATATTCAACATAATATTTTCCAATTCCAGCAGGCTACTTCGGCGAAATCAATAAACACTCTGAAGTTGATACACAAATCAAAGGACTCAAAATAGTCAAAACAATTTTGAAAAAGAACAAAGTTGGATGACTCACAATTCTTGATTAAAACCTTACTATAAGCCTATACTAACCAAGACTGTGTTACTAATTAAATAGATACATAGATTGGAGACACAGAGTCAAGAGTCCAGAAATAAACTCATACATTTATGATCAATTGATTTTTAAAAAGCACGAGAACATAATTCAATGAGGAAGAATAATCTTTTGAACAAATGATGCTGAAACAATTGGATATTCCTATTCAAGAGTGAAGTTGGACCCCTTCCTCGTACCTTACACAAAAATTAATGCAAAATTGATCATAAACCTAAATATAAGAAGCAAAGCTATAATGTTTCTAGAAGACTTTCTTAGATATAACAATAATAGCACAAATGACAAAAAAGACATAATCAAAATTAATTACTTTTGCATTTCTAAGAATATATCAACGCTTACAATGAGATAAAGTATTTATAAATCATATATCTGAAGAATTTACTTGTAGAGTATGCAAGGAACTCTTATGAGTCAATGATAAATAAATAATCCAAATAATGATGAATATTCTCAATTGACATTTCATCAAAGAAGATATACAAACGTCCAGACAGCACGTGAAAAAAATACTCAACATCATTAGTAATTAGGCAAAAATAAATCAAAACTACAATGAAATATCACTTTGCTTTCACTGGGATAATTATTTTAAAAAGAGATGTAATAAAAAGTGTTAGGGAGGATGTGGAGAAAATATATATCTTGCTGATGAGTGTGACATTTCTTTTTGGGTTATACACATGCTTTAAAATTTTTATGATGTTTGCACAACTCTGAATATTCTAAACTTAACAGAATGGCATAGTTTAAATGGATGAATTGTATGTTATGTAAATTATATCTAAATAAAGCTATTTTACATGTAAAAATATATAACTATAGTTTTTAAGTGCATAGACTCCAGAGTGGATGGGCTAAGTTTAACGCCAGGCTCTGCTGATTCTTAGCTATATAATCTTTGGCTTTGTCACAGCATTACCTCATTAACTTATATGTGGAAATATTGTTACATCATGAAATTGTGAATATTAAATTGAATTAAACTAGGTATATAACTTAGAACAAGGATTAGCAGACACCCTATAAGGAGCTAGGTAATGAATATTGTAGTTTTAATGGGTGATACTGTCTCTTTCATAACCACTCAACTCTGCTGGTGCAGAGCAAAACAGACACAGGAAACAAGTAAATAAAGAAACATGAATATGTTTCAATAAAATTTATTTAGGAAAATAAGCAGCAGGCTGGATTTAGCCTGAGAACATTAGCTTGCTCTTAACTGAGAATATAATTTAGCATTTGGTCAGTACTTAAGACATGTTTAGTTATTATTCGGTATGTGCTGGGGGATTCAAATATAATCCTGCTGTCATGGGGATCTGGACTTTCCCCATTCATACTCAAATAATAAAGGCCTTCTTTACTTTGCTGATATACTGGGTAGTGATTCAAGCTCAAATACGCACCCAGCTCCTGAAGTAGATATGTGAATGGGGAGATTTGGTAACAGGAATGAGTCCTAAATCGAATTACTGGAGCTAACCCCAAAAGCCAGAACAAGAAAATGCACTGCTTTGGTGCTGAATCTCCTTAGTGATTGAACTACTGCTCCTTAAATCTCCCTCATCTATTGGTGAATCTCAGAGCCTGAAACAAAGCTAATATGATGGGTCGTTGTCAAGTGGGGCCAGATCTGTGGATAATTAAGACATGTGTGAGAAAGCTCAGAAACTGCTAGGTTCCATGTATTAATGAATGATATGATATTTCTATCTACTTTTTATTTTATATAAAAAAAAATCCCCAAATCTTTAACCTGGCATTCTAGTGCCTCCAGAATATTGCTCTAGAGACACTAGAGCAATATTGCTTTTTAAAATCTAAACTGTTTTTTTCTCTTAAAATTAAAATTGCACATCACATGTGATTAGAAAACTTCACACCCTTCCCTAGTCATAAAGTATTAATGTATATTATTTTTAATGTAAACCTGGAGTGTTTGCAGATCCATCATCCTCTCAGAGGTATGTGGGGAAATGCCAGGCCTGAAACATCAGGGAGATGCATTGGGATCATCATTCCAGCTGCTTTCCACCACTGTTCTGCCATGATAGCTGTTTCCCAATCTTGTTGGGAAATAATCATTGGCATATTTTCTCTTGGCAATAGAGGTACTTTTTGTTGCAGCTTCTAGTACATACAGATGGTGGGCTTCTCATACATGTGTTTGTTGGAAAAAATAATAGATGTGCCCTGGACTGGGTAAAAGAAAGATCTGGTTCAAATTTCCTATCTGTTTCCAAAAAGTAGGCTTTGGGTAAACAGAAAAGCAAAAAAACCACAATTTCCTTTAATCTCAATCTTTTCATCTCAATCTTTTTATCTGTAACATAATATTGCTGTATTATGTTATTATGCATTATATATGCACATATATATTAGGTATTATAATAATGTTAAGTCCCTTTATCTTTTAAAGATTTGATACTCTGGAGATATAATATCATCTCAATACATTTTAACAACATGCATATTACCTGTTATTTATTCATTCATATACATTTGATGGTTTACTTTATACCACACATTCCTATACATCTGCAAGAGTAGACTATTTTCATATTATGGTCTCTTTTTCTTCTAAATGAAAAAATGCAGACCAGAGGGGTGATTCAAGTTAGCAGTGATAAAATGCTGCTTTCAAGGGCCAGGCTTGAGATCATAAAGTTTTAGTTCCAGTAGGACTTGACATCTCTCAAGATTATCCAGAAGTTTGGTACCATAACCCTGGTCTCAGGATGCCTAGAAAGTATGTTGACCTTCTAAATGATATCAGATGTATTTTGATAAGGAAGATAAGGCTGATCTATTTTGAGATGTGCATTGTTACTCTGCAAAAACATTAGGCCTGAATCTATCAGCAAAAAACCATGGGACATGGATAAGAGCAGGATTTGAAATCTGGAATACATTTTAAGAAAGTAGTCAAAAGTTGTCATACATGTGCATTTATGGAGAAGCTACGTTACTCACTGTTCTGTCATTATAAGAGTAGTGTTTCTCCTAAAAAAAACCACAAAACTGTCAGGAAGGATTAGCCTATCTTCTCTTTAATAGTCTACCATAGTAGGACATTACTTTATCTTAGTTTATTGTTTTATTTTAATCGTGAGTCAATACTTAGGCTTCATAGCGTATAAAATAAGAGATGCAGTACTGGCTATTCTAGAGACATGTTCTTGCCTTATTGACCCTTCCCTTCCGGGTTCTGGAGATGACAGTGAGGCCAGAGGCACTGGGGTAGTCAGGGCTATGAGGTACCTATGTAGCAACTTTATTCAAATAAGAGATAAAAATCCAGAACAAAACAAAGCACTCCTTTCCTCAGGAGGAGATAGTTCCATGATGGGCTCATGGCTTGGCAGGCAGACTGTAGACTGAATTTTATCCCCCCATACACCCCTTTCCAGGTGCTCATTTGGTTGGCAAGTTTGTGCCAACTACATATCATGGCACTGGATGTAGGTATTTGATATGGTTTGGCTCTGTGTCCCCACACAAATATCATCTTGAATTGTAATCTTCATGATCTCCACATGTTCAGGGAGGGATCCGGTGGGAGCTGAGTGGATTGTGGGAGTGGTTTCCTTCATGCTGTTCTCACAATAGTGAATGAGTTCTCATTAGAACTGATGGTTTTATAGGTGTTTTATAGTTCCTCATTCATATGCTCTCTCTCACCTGCTGCCATGTAATACGTGCCTGCTTCCCATTCTGCCATGATTGTCAGTTTCCTGAGGCCTCCCCAGCCATGCAGAACTGTGAGTCAATTAAACCTCTTTTCTTTACAAATGACCCAGTCTCAGGCAGTTCTTTGTAGCAGTGTGACAATGAACTAATACAGAAAATTGGTACCAGTAGAGTGGGGTGCTCTTATAAAGATAACCTGAAAATGTGGAAGCAACTTTGGAACTGAATAACAGGCAAAGGGCGGAACAGTTTGGAAAGCTCAGAAGAAGACAGGAAAATGTGGGAAACTTTGGAACTTCCTAGAGACTTGTTGAATGGATTTGACCAAAACGCTGATAGTGATGTGGACAATGAGGTCCAGGCTGAGGTGGTCTTTGAGGGAGATGAGAAACTTATTGGGAACTGGAGTAAAGATCACTCTTTTTATGTTTTAGCAAAGAAACTGGTGGCATTTTGCCCCTGCCCTAGAGATCTGTGGAACTTTGAACTTCAGAAAGATGATTTAGGATATCTGGCAGAAGAAATTTCTAAGTAGCAAAGTGTTCAAGAGGTGACAGCGTGTAAAAGTTTAGAAAATTTGCAACTTGACCATGTGGTAGAAAAGAAAAACCCGTTTTCTGGGGAGATATTCAAGCCTGCTACAAAAATTTGCATAGGTAATGAGGAATCCAATGTTAATTGCCAAGAAAATGGGGGAAAATGTCTCCAGGGTATGCCAGAGATCTTCATGGTAGCCCCTCCTGTTACAGGCCCAGAGAACTAGGAGGAAAACATGGTTTTGTGGGCTGGGCCCAGGGCCTTGCTGCTGTGTGCTGCCTCAAGACTTGTGCATCCTAGCTGCTCCAGCCATGGCTAAAAGGGACCAAAGTACAGCTCAAGTCATTTCTTCAGAGGATGCAACCCCAAGCCTTGATTGCTGTCAAGTGGTGTTTGGCCTTCAGGTGCACAGAAGTCAACAGAGGATGTATGGGAATGCCTGGATGTCCAGGCAGAAGTCTGCTACAGCAGTGGAGACCTCATGGAGAACCTCTGCTAGAGCAGTGTGTAAGGAAAATGTGGGGTTGTAGTCCTAACAGAGAGTCCCCACTGGGGCACTATCTAGTGGAGTTGTGAAAAGAGGGCCACCATCCTCTAGACCCCAGAGTGTTAGATCCATTGGCAGCTTGCACTGTGTGACTAGAAAAGCTGCAGTCTTACAATGCCAGCCCATGAGAGTAGCTGCAGGAGCTGAACCCTGCAAAGCCACAGGGGCTGAGCTTCCCAAGGCTATGGGAACCCACTTCTTGCATCAGCATGACCTGGATGTGAAACATGGAGTCAAAGGAGATTATTTTGGAACTTTAAGATTTAATGACTTCCCTGCTGGATTTTGGACTTGAAGGGGGTCTGTAGCCCCTTTGTTTTGGCTAATTTCTCCCATTTAGAATGAGAGGATTTGTCCAATGCTTGTACCCCTATTGTAACTTGGAAGTAAGCAACTTGCTTTTGATCTTACAAGCTCCTAGGTAGAGTTTGTGTGTGTCTCAGATAACACTTTGGACTTGGACTTTTGGGTTAATGCTGGAATGAATTAAGACTTTGGGGGACTGTTGGAAACACATGGTTGGTTTTGAAATATAAAATGGACATGATATTTGGGAGGGGCTAGGGGTGGAATAATATGGTTTGGCTCTGTGTTCCCACTCACATCTCATCTCGAATTGTAGTCCCTGTAATTCCAATGTGTCAAAGGTGGGACCAGGTGGGAGGTAATTGGATCATGGGGTGGTTTCTTCTATGCTGTTCTTGTGATGGTGAGTGACTTCTCATGAGATTGATGGTTTTATTAGGGTTTGACAGTGTCTCCTTCACACACATTCTCTTGCCTGCCACCATGTAAGACATGCTTCCTTCCCTTTCTTCCATGATTATAAGTGTACTGAGGCCTCCCCAGCCATGAGTAACTGTGAATCATTTAAACCTCTTTTCTTTATAAATTACCCAGTCTCTGGCAGTTCTTTATTACAGTGTGTAAACATACCAATACAGTACTTCAACCTAGCTTCAGCTGAAATTACACACACACACACAAAAACTCTCCTCTCAACTCCAAAAGGAAGAAGGAGGTAAGAACCCATGCCATCATATGGTAGCATAACTGTGCTTTAATTGTTCTCCTGTGGTGCACTTATGCTATGTACCTGTCATTCAACTGCATGTGCTTACTCATAGCATTGTTCCTCCTCTCAGAGGCCATGATCTCTCCTCTCATACTCCAAGGACACACATAAACACTCACATCAGTGCACATCCACAAACTTACAAAAATCACTCATTCGTATATACTCACAATCACACTCCCTTGCACAAACATACACACAAATACATTCATACACAAATAAACTCACCCACACTCACACATAGATCTTATCTTGTTCTGCTTCACTAGTCCTGTATGTTGCTTTTAATGTCAAATATTCTCTCTAACTCACCTGGTTGAATTTCATTGCATTCCTAGTAAAGCTTGAATTTGGTTGTTTTGTTCTTTGTTTGCCAAACTTCAATTTGAAAGCATGAACAGAGGTGCAAAAACTCACACCAGAACTTAAAATTATCTAAACCTATTCATGCCAAATCCATCTGTTATGGGCAGAATTGTGTGTCTCCCAAAATTCATATGTTAAAATACTAATACACAGTAACTCAGATTGTGACAGTATTTGGAGAAAGGACTTTAAAGAGGCAACCAAAATAAAATGAGTTTATGTGGGTGGACCCTAATACAAGATGACTGGTGCCCTGACAAGAAGAGATTAGGATACTCACAGAGGGAAGACAATGTGAGGACACGAGGAGAAGATGGCCATCTACAAGCCAAGAAGAGAAGCCTCAGAAGAAATCAAAGATCCCTTGATTTGGAAATTCTAGCCTCCAGAAATGTGAGAAAATAAAATTCTGCTGGTTAAGCCACTCAGTCTGTGGTATGTTATTATGATAACCCTAACATGTAACATAGTATCCAAGACCTCAATGATGGCACTTTCTCTCACCAAATCTCATTCTAATGAAAAGGAAGTGATTTTCATTGAATTCGGCACCATGATCATTTATATTTATCATCTCACTTGGTCTTTAAGTGTTGAAACAAGACAATATTATTTAATTCTGAGTTTGCAAATCAGAAACTGAGGCCGAAGAAAGTTACACTACTTGTCAGGGGTCCCATAGCTCATAATTTGCAGATACCCAAGCTCAACAAAATTAAGTTTTAACTTCAAAACTCACGTTCTTTTCTAAACATTAATCTGTCATAATGAAGACAATTTTAACAGAGCTACATAAAATTAAGTAAAATTTTCAACCAAGTTAGCCTGTTTTATAAACATAGGCATTTTTATCTTGTTGCATAACAAAACAGGCAGAATTAAACAATTCATAGGAATGACTGTAATTAATATTACATCTACATCTACCACATTCTTGACCCAATATTAAGAATAGATTAAAATAATGTACTGATTGCATATTCATTTCATATAATTGCAGTGAATGCAAACCTCCATCAATTTTTTTCTTATTTCTACACCCTCTTTCCCTTTCTTCCCATTTTTTCCCTGACTGTTGTAAAGCACTATGCTCCTGTCTGACTTGTCTCTCAGCAAGTCTTTATCTATGAGGCCATAAACACACAGCAATAAGGAAAAGATAAAAGCATATTCTATCTTTCTCTACTCCTATATGTTAGTAATTAAAATAAATGTAAAACTATACCAGGAATGGGGAAAAACAAAGGCTTCTAAAAATAACATGCAAACAGACAGAGTTTGAATATTTGGGATTAAAGCTAGCCATCTACTGGAACATTTAAAGGGAAAAATGCTGCCAAATAAGGAACATTCTTCCGAATGCTGAATCCAGTGAGTTTTTGGACATGTGTGGTGACTGAGATTTTCTTGAAATGCTTCCCTTTAGAGAGGTCAGATATTTAAAGGACTATTTTATCCACTGAGTGTAAACCTAACTGCCTGAAAAATGTCTCTTGCCTTTGGGAGTTGCAGAGAAGAAGTACTAGTTCTCTTTACATGCAATCACATATATAATAACAGTTAAACATCCAAACGCATGATGGTCTCTATTTAGGAATTGATATGTTAGAATTTCACCTACCTCTATTAAATCCCTAGTCAGTGAAGAGAAGACCTGTAGGTTTCCCCCCTTTCCCTACATACTAGATGAATTTATTTCTAACATTTTCCCCCAAAACCTTATGCTAAAACCATACTGAACAACAAGGTCACCATTCTCTGTGCACTCTGCCCTCTTCAGCTTTTGTGCCATAAATATTATGGCATCCTTAATCTGTAGTGCCCTTCTCTGCATCCCCGGATATCAAAAGTCTATTCATTTTTAAAAGCTCACTTAAAATATCATCTAATAGGCTATAAAACATAAAAGCATGGGATTTAGAGTGAGGCAGGGTTTAAGTTTGCCACTTACTAGACATGAAATGTTGAGCAAATTGTTTATCTTCTCTAAGCTTCTAATCCTGTATTAGCCAGGGTTATGCTGAGAAATAGAGCCAATAGGAATATATATATATATATAAAATTTATTATGAGGAATTAGCTCATGCAATTGTGGAAGCCAACAAGTCCCAAGATCTGCTGTCCTCAGGTTGTTGACCCAGGAAAGCCAGTAGTGCAATTCAGTCTGGGTTCAAAGGCCTAAAATTTAGGAATGCCAATCATGTAAATCCCAGTAAAAATGCAAAAGAAAATGAAATGAGATATCCCAGCTCAAACTGTTTGGCAGAAAAAAGGGGGCAAATTTCTTCTACTCCTGCCTTCTGTTCTATTCAGGCTTTCAACAAATTGTATGATGCCCACCCGTAATGGGGAGGCCCATCTACTTTACTGAATCCACTGATTGAAGTACTAATATCATCCAGAGACACCCTTACAGACATAACCAGAAATAGTGACTAACTACATCCCTGCGTGCCCCTTAATTCGGTCAAGATGACACATAAATTAACTGTCAAAAATCCTCTACCCTAAATTTAGGTGCTCTTCTTTTCTTTATACAAACTCTCCCCTTAGGTATCTCTCACGCTGGCCCATGTTTTTAAATACACTAATAAATTGACAATCCAAATTGGCATCTGTAAGACAAAGATCTTGAGTTTCAAATGTGTATACTCAACTGTCTATTTAACTTCTGTTTTACATTCAAACAATATGTCCAAATGGAACAGTTAATCCTTCCTGTCCCATCAAAAAAGAAAAAAAATAGCTATAAAAAACAACAAAATCTTTAATATCTAGAGTTTTTCCTACTAGTAAGTGAAATTCTGTTTAATCAAGAGTTTAATGAGAAAATCTATAATTTATCCCTTTGTCCATCCTCCCATATGTAATATAACACCAGTCCTGTTTCTAGAAGCTACTGTGTATCATCTCCTTCTCTGATACCACTATCCTAATACAGGTTGACATTATCTCTCTCCCAGACCACCTTAGTAGCATCTTAACTGATTTCCTTGTTTCTACTCTTACTCTATCTTGTCCATTTTCTATATAATAATAGTCAAAATAACATTTTAAAAAGAATTAAATAACCACGTTGCTTCAAATCTTTCATTACTTCCCCATTATCATTGGAAAAAAAATTGAAGTAACTTTTCATCATCTACAGAGCTTTGCATGGTCTGGCCTCTACCTACACCTCTCTGAATGTGTCCCCCATGCAATGCCTTTATTGGCTGGCTTCAGTCATGTCTGCCTCCTTTGTTTCTTCTCTTCCTTTTCTAGGTCTTTGCATTTGCTTCTCCCTCTGGAGTTCCCCAGAATCCTCCCATAGCTGGCTTATCTTCAGTTTTCAACATTTAATAAAATTCACAGTTATCTGTCCTTTATGCATTTCATTTTTCGTGTTCTATTTGTACCACTAGAATCATAATAGATTGAGAATAGAGTTATTGAGTGTTCTGTTTACAGGTGCATCCCCAGAATCAAGTATACTGCCTGTCAAACAAGGAGTCCTAATAAATATTTGTGCTTGAATGAATTTCAGTTTAGTATCTGCTAATAAGAATAATGACAGTCCCTTCCTTAAGATGCTGTGTAAGTTTAATTAGATGATACGATATGTTAAACTGTTGTTGGGTTTATATTGTTTTTTCTTTCATCCCTCAGTTTTTGACATGGTTTTGGTGACAATGTATAAACTCAATATAATTTGGATAAATTTTAATTCAAAATAAATTGTGCTTTGTTTCTAAAATTATACCGCATATCTGAACATGAAATTCAAAGTCCAAGTCTCTGTAGAATTTCTATCATATTTAAACAACTTCACATATTAGCCATATTTCTAAATGGCATCATTTTTGTTGGTTTTAATTTCAAAACCAGAAGCTTGCAATAAGCAGAGAAGGAACTCAATTAAGCATAGCCCCTAGTGCAAATATTTAATTCCTTTCTCATCACTCTGCCATTAATAAGGCAATCACCCAGAAATAGGGGATTGATGATCAGCACATGGAATAATAATTGTGAAATGACGAAGAAAAGATATTGAAAGAATATTAGAGTTTATGAATTTGCATTCATATCCACTGGTTATGGCTCATTTAAAAAAATTCTTCTCTCTTCTCAGATCAACAATTCTTAGAGAGAGACTAGATAAGCAGTACATTGGTCTTTTATATGTAAAAATAAATAATGGCTCATAAAATTCAGAGCCATGAATAAATAAATAAATACACCTGAAAACACTAGGTAATTTAGTACATGACATCAATTACTCATTCTTTCTAATTATTCATAGAATTCAAAGTTTAATTTAGTAACAGTAATCCTTAGCATCCACATAGTATTTTTTGAGCTTTCTTTTTCTCCAGTACACTAATTATATCAAGGGGATAATCTCAATTATACCATGAGGTAGACAGACAGATAGTACTTAAATAGAGAGATTGTGAGTCCCACCTAAAGAGAGGAGAATACACTTAACTGCAGTGGGTTGCTCTGTATTATTATTTTTATTTAATCCTCCTCACAAAACTTCTAGGTAAGTCAAATTTGACCCCACTGTATACATGTGAGACTCAGAGGTTTTAAATTAAGCATTTACAGTTGCACAGTTATGAGACAAGGCTGAAACAAATTTCCGTGTAATGTGAAATCTGAATCGCAGACCACATCGTAGGTTAGGTGTTTTCTATGAATTTTCTCATAAAATCTTCCACAGGTCCCTCCATCTTGTAAAGGTCTAACACTGCAACAAAAGGTTTAGTATGAGTTAAAATAATAAAAGCGTCACTATTTCACAGATAAGGAAGAGGAAGGCACAGGGAGGCTGGGCTGCCTGCCTGACATCACCCAGCTGACAATGCAGAGAAGCAGTCGTCAGATTGAGATCCCTTTGGCTCGAACCCCAATGTTCCTGGCACTAGCTTGAGTTGAAGGGGTCATAGTAAGAACAAAGATTTTAGATAAGAAAGCCTGAGTTTGATTTCCTCCCTATGACTTGCCAGTTGTGTGATTTCATGCCAGTTCCCTAATCTCTCTGAGCTGATTTCCTTACTTGGGAAAATGGACAAAATAAACAGCCTTTCTCTTAAGGGTCACTGCGAGGTTTAAATGGAACAATGTGTATAAAGCCCTGGTGCCTGTCTCATCACTATGTCCGGTATATGTGGGTAAGTATTCACCCATGACACAGAGCCTCTACTTCTTGGTTGATCTCTCCAAGGTGATGGAGTAAGAGCGTGACCTCAGTAAACCACTGTCCGGTTTCAAGTCTAGTGCTTCTTCACCAACCATGAAATAGCCTTATTTATTAGTTGGTATCATTGGGTTCTAGTTTTCTGCTCTGGCAGAAAACTGCTCTTGTGTGACAGGGAACACTGCAAAAAGAAACAGAAGTAGTTCCCAAGAAGTCTTTACTGAGAGGACCAGATTAGTCTTAGAACCCCTGGAGATACCCGGAGAGACAGACGTAAGCAAAGCTGAGGAACTAAGTTAGCCCACCGGAGAAGAGGGAGGCAGGCCTAGAATCAGAGCAATCAAACGTGGCAGGCCCTGCAGCGCTCTGTCACTACATGAGAAAGAGGAGTGGTTTTGGCAATTTTTTCCTAACCGCTTGGCGTTATTTTGAACTTCTGCTTCAGCTGGTCTGTGGGAAGGAAGGATGAAGGGAAGTATCTCTGTGCCTGCTTGTCCTTCTCATTGTCTTCAGAGTCTCCTCTCTTTGAGGTGAGGCTTTTAGGCGCCAACATAAAAATAAAGCCGATGGAGCTGGCAGTACCTCTCAGACTGAGCAACAAAGAGAACACGCCAGCAGTCTCCAGAGGAAGGAAGAATGAGGAGATGAGCTCAGGACTGGGCTGTTTTCTGGCTCTTCCCTTCCCATCTAAACCTCAGCCACCATCCTGGGCCAAATCACTCGGACCCGGCACTTGGGCTGCAGCCCCAGCCTCTCAACCTGGCCTCCTAGCTGCATCTTGCAGCCTATATATTGCAGTTACTTATCTTTACAAAGCACAGACCAGAGGAGAACACCACTTTAACCCTCCTTGATTAAAACTTTTCTATGGAGCTTTGTGAATTACAGGAAAAAGACCTATGAATTATCAACAGGAACCAGGATGACTGACCAATGCTTCTCACTTCATCTACTCATTCTATGTGCCCTACAGTGCTGTCATTTGTGAACCCCAGCTTTCTCCTGGCACAGAGCCTTCACATAAGTCATTTTCATTTTCTCAAAGGCTCACTGCCCTTGCTATTGTTGTTGACTCCTCTTCATGCTCCCCTTTTCAAAGAGTGGTATGTCGCTGCTTTAGGAAACCCTTTTACTGGACAGCTCCACTGGGCCAGGAGAGGCCTTGTAATGTGCTTCACAGATACTGTGCCTTCTCAGAAGAGCACTCAGCATCGCCAGTCAGAGTCTAAGCAAAAAAGGAACAAACAAACAAACAGCCCCAAGTGCCTTCAGATTTCAAAGGAGAAAATATAATGAAAGAATATCATTGGCTGCACAGATGATGGAGCAGCTGAGAAACCAATGGTAGAAAGTGAGACAAGTCAGACATTGTCACCAAGGAGCTACTAGGAACCCACAGCATAGAGAAGATGCAACCACTGCCTGAGATAGACAAGGAAGTAAATGAGTAAATGCCCTGTTTCTCTGTTCTCCTGGCCTTTGCACTCAAGCTACTGCCTTCCACCAGCGAAACTCAGCCAGCAGCCTGCCGGGGCAGGCACACTCTGACATACTACAGACCAGATTCACAGCCTCTTCTTTATCATTTGTCATCCTACCTTCTTCTCATTGAAGAGGGAAATGGGAATTTATCACATTTTTGTACAGGGAAAATTACTAATTATTGCCAATTTTCCCCATTTGTGATATTGCACAAGTATTCCAGAAAGAGTGAAGGGCAAGGATTGGATTTGAGGAGGCACAGTCCTAGGATCAAGGGTAGTTATAATACATGCTTATTTTAGTACTTGTTTTCTTTAAGATCAGTGTCTTCACCTCATGGAATACCTCTTTGTGTTCACCATGCTGTTCCCATGTTCACAAAGTGATTATTAAATGAACGATTTTAAATGCTTCTGACCATTCATTCATTAGACAATACGTATTGAGCAACTTCTACATGCTGGACCCAGTAAACAAAGCAGACCATGTCCCTGCCTCATGGGCTTCATAGGTTAGAGCGTGGTAAAAGACACAGACAAAGAAATACATGAAATAAACTAGTAGGTCAGATGGTAAAAAGTGACAAAGAAAAATAAGAAAGAAAAGGCGGCAAGGGGCATACTAGGTACAGAGTGTGTTAGAGTCCCCGGATGGAAAGGGAATTCCAGGGTAAAGTAGGTCTCTTGGAAGGGTTGGCAAAGTGGCTGGAACAGAGCAAATGATGGGAACATCAGATCTAAGTTCAGAGAAGTGGTATAGGGGAGGAGGTGGAGGGAGATTGCTGTGGGCCTTGAAGCCACTGTAAAGAGAATACAAGGCTTTGGATGCATTAATGATGCAATTACTGAATAAATGCTAGGTTTGTGCATGTCCCCACAGTGCTCCAAAAAGTTTTAGGAAAGTTCAACCTACCTCAGGTCACCTCATCCACTAACTCTTGGTTTTGTTGATGCTTCCCCAGGGTATGTGTTGAGTCCCAAGGACATTTAAGAATATCTGCTGAGACAGCTAATGAGAAATAGTGTCCCCTGACAATCTGGAGACAGAAGAATAATAAAAGAGATGAAAAGGGAGAAGAAATAACAACTTGTGTTATGTGCAAGGCAGTTTTCTATCCACTGATTTTTAAATGTTGCTACATAACTGCAAACGGTATATTATGAGATTAGGATATTGAGGTTCAGCAAATTTATATGACCTGTCTGATGAGACTCAGAATTGCTGGTTAGTGATCACAACCTACCACACATTGTGTTTGATATTCTCCTAGATCTTATTGCATCTTGACAACATCTCTTCTGATAGGATGGATGAAGCAAACAGGGAGAGATAGCAAATACAGAATTTTAGAAAAAGTAAAAAATGAAGATTAGAAAAAGAAAAAACTTGGATAATTAACAGTATTTCAAGAAAATGCTTTCATTCACCTAAAATTTAAGCTACTTCCATCATCCAAAATATTTGGAATACTTGTAAGTACCAAGAAATAGTGATTGCTAATATTTCTGTTATCATTATTAAGGGCAGCACACATTCACATTGTAAATTGTGAACCTGAAGATTCTTCGAAGTTAAGAATCACTTTGCTCATTATATATACGAGAAAATGTAGGTCAAGAGAGGTTAAGTAGCTTGTTTATATTCACACAGCTAGTAAAGAAATAGCAAAGTTCTGATCTAGTCTGCCTGACTCCAGAGGTTTTCTTGAACCTGACCAAATCAGATGCAGGAGATCAAAGGAGGTGGGTAAGATTGGATAAGGCAGTGCTCTTGAAGAGCAGAGCCTGGCCAGTGGACTTTTGTGAATGCGTTGGTTGTGGGAGACCCACAACCTCTTCCTTATCATCTATCATCCTACCTTCTGCTCAGTGAAAAGGAAATGTGGATTTATCACATTTTTGTATAGGGAAATTTAATAATTTTTGCCAGTTTTTCCCATTTGCGATATTGCACAAATTTTCCAGAAGAAATGAAAATGTATTTATTATTCTTCACAAGGTTTTTTGTTTTGTTTTGTTTTCAGGCATTAATACTCCTGAGGTACAGCATCATTAGTGTGAGCTTTAATCCTCTCAGGTATTAAAAAAATTGTGACACTTGCAGATTTATTATAAGTATCATCAACAATAAAATATTTGAGAGAGTTTGATACCAGGCATTGGTCTAAGCACTTTACACACTTTAATTGATTTAAAAAAAAACAAAACAGCTCTTTGCAACTGAGGCAAAGTGCTGTTAAATACATTCTTTAGAGACAAGTGGATGGAAAGCCCGGGGTGGTATTCAAAACCAGGAATTTGGCTCTGATGTTCTTGCTCCTTGCTCCCTGGCAGTTCTGCAACTTTGTAAGATAGAGACAGCACAAGTAAAGGGTCTCAACGTAGAGCTATTTCATGAGAGGTAAGCTCTGCAGGAATAATGCTTCTCTAAGTGGGGGAACTTCCCCAATTTTGCCTAACACTTTCGTGAAAATCTTCCATTCTAAGTCATGTTCGCCATTTGATCTTGGGCATTTAAATCACTCGCCCTTCCTGAATATCATTATTTTAAATTAAATTTAATTGTTTTTACCTGCAAGATAGAGCTAATAACACTGACAGTGGCAATGTGGAAATTATTGAGAATGAAATATTTTTGAGCCAAAATTCTTTGGGGAAACATATTATTAGTAGTATGATAATGATCAGTTACTTCTAGTCCTAAACACTGTGAGAAGGACTAGAACCCTTCTCACTTTGTTCCTTCATGAACAAGATTTTCAAATGACTGATTTTACAAGTCAAAACCAGATGCTTGTAAAATGAATAGTGACTCATTTTACAAGATAAAGCCCAGATTAAGCCATACCAACATCTTCTCCAAAGGCCTCCAGTGCCTTCTGTGTTCTATAGAGTCACTCTAACATCTCAGCCTGTCATTTAAGCCCTTTAATGATCTGATTCCAATTGACTTTTAAACTTCCTGTTTATCCCTCTGGCTCGCCAACTAACATACTCCTGATACGGTATTTAGATGTTCCCTCTTCCTTGCCTTTGATAACACTTTTTCCTCCAACTAGACTGGCTTTTCCTTTTGTCCCTACTTGTCCAAATCCAGTGTAGAAAAGCCACTGAAAGCGAGGAGTCTAGATTCAAATTCCTGCTCTGCTGCTCACTATGTCAACTTGTACATGTCAGAACATCTTTGGTCCTCAGTCCCTAGTTTTTAAAATGAATAGTGACTCACTGAGTTGTTTTTGTTGTTGTTTTGTTTTGTTTCCAGATAGTGTCTAGTCTGCTGCCCAGGATAGAGTGTAGTGGCGTGATCAATCAACGCTCATTGCAGTTTCAACCTCTGGGCTCAAGCAATCCTCCAGCATCAGCTTCCCAAGTAGCTAGGACCACAGGTGTGCACCACCATGCCAGACTAATTTTTTCTTTTTGTAAAGATGCATTTTTGTCATATTTCTCAGGCTGGTCTCCAACTCCTGGGCTCAAATGACCCACCTGATGGGATTACAGGTGAGAGTCACTGCACCTAACTCACTGAGGTTTTATGAAGATTAAATAATATTGTTTCTAAAATAGACTTAGAATATTGTTTCACACATAGCAGACACTAAATATTTACCCATGACAACAATAACAATGATACTAATTATGCAAGATCCAATTCAGCAGATTCTTTCTTAATGAACCAGTCCACGATAACCATTCTAGTCTGATTGCACCCTCTCATGGAATCCCTAACATTTTCTCTATAACTCTATATTGGCACTGAGGGACCCTTACTTTTTTTGCAGATATATTCATAGTCAGTTCATCAGTCAGTCAATCAGAAAACAATAGTCATTTAGGGAGTTCCTATCATTGATTGGTACTTTGAACAATGAGGATACAGCAGAGAATAAGAGGCATAGAATTCCTCTGTATAACTGAAAATATTTATTATGAGAAGGCCTCAATACAAAAAGAAATATAACTGGCTTCTAAATAATGAGAAAGATTTATTTATATGAAAATCTGTGAAAAGAACATGCAATATAGAGAGATAGTAAGTACAAATGTCCTGAGTGAAGAACAAGCTTGGATGGTGTAATATAAATCACGTCTAGTTTGGTGGAATAGAATGGGCATTATATTTCCCCACAAAAGACTTTTCTTTTTGTGTTTCTTGTTGCATGGTGGTTAAAAAGCACAGTTTTGGGGTCAAAGGCCTAAATGCCTCTTTACTATCTATGTGACCTTGGCCAAGTTAATTGGCTTCTCTGAGTCTCAGGTCCATAATGTGAAAAAGTGACAAAATATTAATTGTAAGAATAATAGCTTACATTAGTTTAGTGCATACTCTGTTCCAGATGTCATTAGTAAGAGTTGGCCTAAGAAAGGTTGACAGGGGCAGGATTATACATGGCCTTTCTGGTCATGGAAAAGATTTTGGATTTTACTTCAATGGGAAGCCATTAAAAGATTTTATGCGGAGGACAAACATGATTAGGTATAGAATGCAGTAAAACCACTCTGACTTCTAAGTGTGGAATGGCTTAGAGAATCTGGGAGAGCATGAGTAGGCTACTGCAGTGCTTTAGATGAAGAATGACTATGGCTTGCACTGAAGTGTTACTGCTAGATTTGACGCATTCATGGTTTTCCATTTTTCCTACCAGATTATAATGCAATATTTGATGCTTTTGAGTCTGCACACAAGACAACATACATTCAACTTTGCACATAGTAGGTAGGAATATTACCTTATAAATGAAGTAATGCATACTGTGGAAGCTAAAACTGGAAAGCTAAAGGTGAAAACGAGCAAGACATCTGCTCTTTCTTAAGATCAAAATATTCAAGAGACAGAAGGGAAAACAAACTACTCAGTAACTCTTAAGGGCTTCTATTTTTATCATTGCAAAAAATGTATGCACATCAAACATAAAATATGCTTGTCAGCAAATCTATCACATTTTCAACTTTTTCACAGAGCAGCTGATGTATAAAGCAGTTGGTCTCGTGCCGTGAAGATGCTTAAATGACTGACTTTTGGCAAAGGCCATGAAAATAATCACGTGAACTCTGCTGTCTTCCAAAGATCAAGTCTGCTTTATGCCAGCTTGGAGAGAAAATTAAACATACAGCTAGAAATTTGATATTCTCTGGGAAGTCTAAATTTAGGTGGAAAATATCCTGGGGTGAAGATACAAAAATCCATATTTCAACTCATCATATTTCTCCCCAAAAGACTTTTCTTTTTGTGTTTCTTGTTGCATGGTGGTTAAAAGCACAGTTTTGGGGTCAAAGGCCTAAATGCCTCTTTACTATCTATGTGACCTTGGCCAAGTTAATTGGCTTCTCTGAGTCTCAGGTCCATAATATGAAAAACTGACAAAATATTAATTGTAAGAATAACAGCTTACATTAGTTTAGCACATACTCTGTTCCAGATGTCATCCTAATACTTTACATGTGTTAACTGCTTTCTGGTAACAATGATATTACGAGGGCTGTCCTATAATGGACTATATTAGTTTCCCAAATGAGAAAGTCCAGGTACTGAGGCAAGAGGGGGTTATGTCACTTGCTCAAGGCATTATACCCAGTAAGTGGCAGAGCCAAGACTTACACCCATGTCTAATAATTTGAAATTCTGAGATTTTCTCTACTGTACTATATCCCTAATTTCTGCCTTTAGCCACTGCGTTTCACTGCTATGGAAAGATGCATACCACAAAATTCTTATAAGCATCCAATGACAGGTAAAATAATCAGAATTATGCCTAACATAGAATAAATATTTAATAGTTATTTGTTTTTAAAACATAAAGAGCAAGAGTGAATGACATATATGCAGCCACATACAGTAAAAACTTAGTATTTTTAACCAATATTTATTGAGTACCTACTAGTCATTGTATTGTATTGAATACCCAAAACCCATTGTTTTGGGTGCTCTGATATGCCGTTGGACAAAACATATAAAGATGACCAACATTCTAACTGTAGAGGAAGAGTCACCTAACAAACAATAATTATAACAAATAAGTAAATTATGTTGTAAATTAGAATACAATAAGGGCCATGGGAAAAACAGACAAAAAATCAGAATAGATGAAGGGAATATTGGATGCCATGTTGGGTGGTGATTGTTGCTTGACATTGTTAATAAGGTAGCTGAAGTTGGGTTCATTGAGTGGGTGTGATTTGAGCAAAACTCGAAGGAGTTAAACAATGAGGCATTTAAATATCTGCAGAAAGAGTAGCCTGGGCAGACAGATGAACCAGGACCAACGGCCTAAGCAGGAGTGTTGGAAAATAAAATAAAATAAAGGTATCTGAAGCCGAGTTAGCAAAGGACCCATAGCTGGTGAAGTCGGCAAGCAAATAGGGGATCACTCATGTAGTTTAAGTACTTCGACTATTATTTTTAGTAGGGTGGGAAGCCATTGCAAGAATGAGCAAAGAGTAAAAAAATCTGACCTAATGGTTAAGCACCCTGGCCGCTGTGCTGAGCATGGACAACAGGGAACTGGAGTACAAGCAAGGAAGTCTATTAGAGTAGTGCTTACCCCAATCCACTGAGATGATGGCAGCTCAGACCAGAGGGTCAGTAGGGGAAGTGGTGGGCAATGGCAGAATTCTGGATGCATTCTGAATATATTCTAAGTGCCAGAAGGAATTCCCCCAAAATTGAATATAGAATGTGAGAGAAAGAGACATCAATTGTGACAATAAAGTTTTTGTACTGAGCATCTGGAAGGAAGGAGTTGTTATCACCTGAGATGGGAAAGATCATGGGTAGAGCAGGTTTGGGAGAATTTTTATCTTTTATCCTCAACACTGTATCATATCTGTCATAATACATAATAAAAACAAAACAGTAAAACCAAAATAATAAAGGCAGCTAACATCCATTAAATGCATATTCAGCTCATTTTGTTTTTTAATATTTGTTGTCAGTCAACTAGATTGGATTTTGGGATGCCCAGATGGCTGGTGAAGCATTGTTTCTGGGTGTGGCTGTGAGGGAATTTTCAAAGGAAATTGACAAGTGAGTCAGTGGGTTGAGGGAGGATGACCAGCCCTCAGTGTGAATGTGCATCATCCAATCTACCATGGGTGCAGCTCTATTAATAGAACAATGCAGGCAAAAGAAAGAGGGTAGTAAGCTTGCTTAGCTTACTTTTTGTGTACTGTTCTCTGTCTTCCAGAGCAGTAAGTCTTTTTATCCTCCTGACCTTGGACAACAAACTTTGACCTTTGGACTCTGGGACTTCCACCAGTAACCTTCCGGGGGCTCTCAGGCCCTCAGCCTCAGACTAGAAGTTGTCCTGTTACCTTTCTTGGTTTTGAGGTTTTTGGAGTTGGATTGAGCCATGCTACTAGCTTCCTGGGAAGCCATACTACAGGCTTCTCTCATTCTCCACCTTGCAATCGTGTCTCGTGGGACTTTGTAATCATGTGAGCCAGTTCTTCCTAATAAACTCCCTTTCTCTCTCACATACACACACACCCCCCCCCACACACGAATGTTTATATAAAAAGTGGGCAGAATTAATATATACACATGCACACTGTGTGTGTTTTTGTGTGTGTGTGTATGTGTGTGTGTGTGTGTGCCCTCTGGAGAACCCTGACTAATTGAAACCTCATTCGATGCCATAATAAATCACATAGTTTTATTACCTTCATGTTTAGAGATAAGGAAACTAAGGCCAGTAAAATAAAGAAACTTACACACATATTTTACAGCAAAGCCAAAATATAACACAAAAAACATTCCAAAGTCTGAAATCTTGACAACTATGATCAATAAATACACATATATAACCCTCTTACATATTTCTAACTTCCCTCTGCTATTTCTTAGGTTCAAGTGCCTTCATAATTCTATAACACATCTAATGTCATAGCTTCTTATCTGATACCTCTTCCTCTAATTTTACCAACCTGCACATTCCCAAACTAATTATATCATTCCTTTGCTTAAATCCTTCAACACTTCCACATCATCTACAGACAAGAATAAAACCACCTTACCAATTTATACAGATCCTGTGGCTGGCACAGTTGGGTACCAATATAACAACCAGTCTTTCCTGACTTTGCTAACTACACCCCTATTTTGGCAATGTGCCCAGGCCCAGGAAACTAAGCTCATCATGGCATCTGCATTAATATTTACCTGTGACTAGTCTAGGGGTGAGCATATATAATCCTGCTCTCACTATTGAAATAAGAGTAGAATTCTCAGATAAAATACCTAGTGCTCAGTTAAATTCTAATTTCAGATAAATAACTTTTTGTTAGTATAAGTATGTTCTGATTATTATCCTAAACAGTATTATTGCTTAAGTGAAATTCAAATTTAACTGAGCATCCTGTATTTTGTTTTCTAAATAGGTATCCCTAAACAAAATGAAAAAAATCTACTGGGAGCTTCTGGAAATATTTTTTTCTCTTTTACAAAAAAAGAGGAGCTTAATGCAAGTCAGGAGCCTTTTGCACCCATTCTCTCCCTCCATATCTGGGACATTGTTCTGAGGGACTCTAAGAATGTTTGTCGCTATGGCAGCCATTGCAACAATGAGAGAAAAACCAAGAGAATGCCAGAGATTCAATCCCAGTGCCCTAATACTTTTGAGCTACTGAATCTGATCCAGGACAGCTTACCTTCGGACACTGACTAGAAGCCTGTATTCCTTAGGTGCCTTAGGTTAGGTTAGGTATTATTTGCCACTGACGGCATCTTCAATGTTACAGACAGTTTATGATCTGGTCTCTATTTACATCTTAGTCCTACTTTTACCACCACCAACTGTGGGAATGTATCTTCCAGTTTTTTCAAATTATTTGTAGTCCCTGAACAATGTCCTCTTACTCGAACTTTTACAAAAGATGTTCCCTTCTCCTAAAACATACCTTGATCCCTTGATAATCTGTCTTTAAAATTAGTCATCATTTAAAATTATGATCAAAGGGTAATATTTCATTACCCTTTTTGAAATATTAATGTTTTAACAAATTAATATTTTTTATTAAACTATTGACTAATTCCATTCATATTTGGTGAGCAGGTACAATGTGTTAGGTGCTTCGTATAACATGTGGTAAATATGAATAGTGCTCTTGCCCTTAGTAAGCTTGCAATCTAAAGGAGTGCACGGACCACAAAGAAATAATTATGCTGGAATTTAAGTTCAACTGTGAAACATGTTAAAACAGAAAAATATAGGAGGGTATAAGAGAATAAATTAAGGTTAACTTTAAAGGGATTAAGAGGGTAAAATAAAGTTTCTCTGGAGAAGGAATATGTATACTAATATGTTAAGGGTCATTGGGAATTAGCCAAAGGTGGAGTTGAAGAAAGAGAATTTCAGAGAGAGGACATATCATGTATAGAGGTCTTAGAGGAGGAGAAGACAGTTGCTTTCAATGAGATAGTGAAGGCCAGCATGTTAGGAGCCTGAAAATTGAGAGATGAAGATTGGTTTGCAGAAGAGCAGCCCCCAAAAGATGCCTATGCTCTAATCTCCAGCACCTGTGGCCATGCTAACTTTTTGGCAAAGAAACACCGTGCATGTGATTAAGTGAAAGTCAATGTTGGAATGAGGAGGTTATCCTGGACTATTCAGGCAGGCCCTGTGGAATCACAGAGTCCTTATACAAGGCAGGAGAGGCAGAGCCAGAGAAGATGTGACACTGGAAGCAGAGATCAGAAAGACATGATTACTGACTAAAGGCCACATGGCAAGAAATATGGGGCCTCTAGAAACCGAAAAAGGCATGGTAATGAATTCTCCTCTGGAGCCTCCAGAAAGAACACAGCCCTTCCAATCTTGATTTTGGCTTTGAGTCCCATTTCAGATGTCTGGGTTCTAGAGCTATAAGTTAACAAATTTGTGTTAAGGCACTAGATTTCTGGTTATTTTTATAACAGTGATAGGAAACTAATAAACATGGTTATGAGCTAAGGATACAGTGTGGGAAGAGTAATAAGGATGTGGACCTATCCATAGAGTCCAAGGAATCCTTTGACAGGTTTAAAGCAGGGATGACCATAATCAGAGGTCTTATCAAAAAAGGCCACTTTGGAGGCTGGACACAGTGAGTCACACCTGTAATCCCAGTGATTTGGGAGGCCAAGGCAGGGGAATCACTTGACGCCAGCAGTTCAAGACCAGTCTGGGCAACGTAGCAAGACTCCTTCTCTACAAAACATTTTAAAATTAACTGGGGATGGTGGCTCATGCTTATAATCTCAGTTACTCAGAAGGCTGAGGTGAGAGGATCACTTGAGCCTGGGAGGTCGAAGCTGCTGTGAGCTAGGATTGCACCACTGTACTCCAGCCTGGATGACAGAGGAAGACCCTGTCTCCCTCCCCCGATAAAAAAGAAATTCTAGAATGGATATAACATGTAGTAGAAGAGCATAACAGTGGATGACTGGATCCTGAGAAACCCCTTATAAAGGCATCAAGGTGGTCCATGCCAGAAGTGATGGTAACTTGGTGTGGCAGTGGTGATACACAGAGGTGATTACAGTTGAGAGCTATTTTAGGGCTATAATTAACTGAATTTGAAAACCTAATATGGAGAGTAATGGAGAAGGAGGTGTTATTCTGGTTTTCGGTGTTCTGGCTTAAGGAAATAGGTGAATGGAAAAAGAAAAGAAGAAAGATAAAAATATGGAAGGAGTTTGGAGAACCAATAAAAGGTGGCTAGACTTGCTATTTTTGGAAAGAGAGAAAGGTATTCAGAGCAAGGTCTGGATGAGAGGCTTAGTGGAGATGGTGAGATGAACCCTCTTAATTTTGACAGAAATGTGAGATAGTCTAGGAAAAAATGTTCAACAGGAACCTAGATACATTGGTCTGGATGTTAGAAGATGCATCAAGTCTAAAGCATACGTTTGAAATATCTTGGAAAATGGATGGCATTTGAAACCACGGAAGTAGGTGGCAACACCTAAGTGGGAAATATAGAGTGAGAAGAAAAGAATCCCCAAATTGAGAAAGACAAAATTTATTCATTTTATTTACTTGTTTTTGAGATGGAGCCTCACTCTGTCACCCAGGCTGGAGTGTAATGGTGTAATCTCAGCTCACTGCAACCTCCGCCTCTGGGTTTCAAGCAATTCTCATGCCTCAGTTGCCTGAGTAGCTGGGATTACAGGCACTTGCCACCATACCCAACTAATTGTTGTATTTACAGTAGAGACGGGGTTTTACCATGTTGCCCAGGCTGGTCTCGAACTCCTGACCTCAAGTGATCCATCTGCCTCAGCCTCCCAAACTACTGGGATTACAGGCATGAGCCATCGTGCCTGGCCTTGAGGATACCAAAATTTAAGCGCATGTAGAACTGGGGTAGGTGCATTGTAGTCCGTTGGCCAAATCCAGACCGCTGCCTAGTTTAGAAATAAAGATTTACTGGAAGACAGCATCACTCGTTTGTTTACATATTATCTATGACTGCTTTTGCCCTACAATGAAAGAATTGAGTAGTTCCCACAGAAATCTTATGGTGCACAAAGCTTAAAATATTTACTATCTGACTTTTTAAAGAAAAATTTGTTGACTACTGATATAGATAAGGAATAAACAGAAAATTTAAGAATGCTCAGATAATAAAATAAAACTCTGCTATTTTACTGGTCTTTATTTTAGAATTACTCATTTCTCATTCCATTATTCTAAAAGCACTTTTTAGATATGAATATTATTGGTCACTTTATTCTAATTATTTTATTACATGTCTCTTTTCAATTGATCATGAGCTTCTTAGGACAGAGCTTCCACTTTGTTTCCATGTGCATCCACAGCAAGGGTCCCCAACCGGTCCGTGGCCTGTTAGGATCTAGACTGCACATCAGGAAGTGAACCACAGGTGAACAAGTGAAGCTTCATCTGTATTTACAGCCACTCTTCATTGCTCATATTACCACCTGAGCTCTGCCTCCTGTTAGATCAGCCAGCGGTGACACTAGATTCTCATAGGAGCAAAAACCCTATTGTGAACTGTGCCTGTGAGGGATCTGGGTTGCATGCTTCTTAAGAGAATCTAATGCCTGCTGATCAGTCACTGTCTCCCATCACCCCTAGATGGGACTGTCGGGTTGCGGGAAAACAAGCTCAGGGTTCCCACTGATTCTATATTATGGTGAGCTGTATAACTATTTCATTATATATTACAATGTAATAATAATAGAAATAAAGTGCAAAATAGATGTAATGTAATGTGCTTGAGTCATCCTGAAACTATCCCCTGCCCCCAGTCTATGGAAATATTGTCTTCCATGAAATAGATTCCTGGTGCCAAAACACTTGGGGACCTCTGATCCACAGGACCTAACAGCACCCACAGCACATGGTAAGTGCTTTGCTTATTGAGTGAATTCACAGAGTAAGGTCAGTCAGTCCATCATTTATTCAAGGATTTTTGGAAAGTTGAAAAAAGCATGCCTTGACTAATGACAGAATAAAATTTAATAGGACTCATATACAGTTCTGGTAAAATAAGATAAAGTTTTCAGCCACTAATAACAGTTTTTTATTTTTTGTTTTTTTTAATAATAAAAAAAGATTACACAGACATCCTCCATTATTATGTGTTTGTTTCTCTCTTGAAAATCTGCCTTCTGGCAAGAAGATTCAAGCTTTTGGAAAACTTTCAAACCCTGAAGGGAGGATTTGGACATTTTTCACAAGAAAACAATTTTTCACAGGAGAAACAATTTTGGAGAAAGATTTTTTTAATGTGAAAAATCATGCAGAAGTAGAATAATATTTTGCGTGTTATCTTTATAATTAATATTTTTATCACAAAATGTATAAATCTGGAACTCAAAACATAACCATGTGTGAATTAGGATTCAGCAGAAGTAACCTGTCCCGCTTAAAATTTGAAATGACACATATATTTATGTTTTATATAGGTGTATCTAGTTGAAGTCAACATGTAACAGATATTTTTGGAAATTATTTACTTTCTATATTTTTCTCCCCTTTAAAAAAAGAAACCCCTTGATCTTAGAATTTGCTTAGTAACTTTCTACTGCCTTAAAAGTGAGATTAGATGCGTTAAACTTGGAATTGCATGCAACTTTTTATAAGCATGGCTGTTGCAAATAGAATGGTCCAGTCCTGATATATATTTCTGGATATAAATAAGACATGCTTCCCTGACAATCAATATTTCCTTATTGGAAATTATTTCTCCAGGACTGACTTTATGTGAGTTACTTCAGGACTCCTTCACTAAGTAGTAAGTCTGGATTAAATCGTCTGTCCCTCAGCCTCTAACTACTCTTCATAAGGTCCCATTGCATCCTGTGCTTCTGCTTCTCATTGCATTTCTATCTAACTACATTGTCTGTTTGTAACTCTGTTGGCATTTGTTATTTGCATTTCCATGCAACTGTCCCATAACATCCTCAAGCCTTCATTGGCTTGAGTAAATGTTTATTTTCTTCACAATTTTTGACTGGGTTCATCCAATCTGTGCTGGCTCACTCATATGCATGTGGTCAGCTGCAGGTATGCTAGGAGCTCTGCTGTTCCTGGCAGGCAATCCCAGGAATGTTGTCATGTCTATGGCAGAAAAATAAGGAAGAACAAACCCAATCAAGCAGGTACTTTAAGACTCTACTTGGCCAGGTGCGGTGGCTCACACCTGTAATCCCAGCACTTTGGGAGGCCAAGGCGGGCAGATCACCAGGTCAGGAGATTGAGACCATTGTGGCTAACACAGTGAAACCCCACCTCTACTAAAAATACAAAAAATTGGCCAGGCGTGGTGGCGAGCGCCTGTAGTCCTGGCTACTCGGGAGGCTGAGGCAGGAGAATGCCATGAACCCGGGAGGCAGAGCTTGCAGTGAACTGAGATCACGCCACTGCACTCCAGCCTGGGTGACAGGGCAAGACTCCGTCTCAAAAAGAAAAAAAAAAAAAAGACTTTACTTGCATACATTTTTAAAGACTCTTTGGCCAAAGCTAATCACACGGCTGGATCCAGAGTCAAGGACTGGATGGTTTCCACCTCTGAGAATGGGAGGGAACTGCAGCGTCACTTGAAAAAAGGCAAAGATGCAGACGGGGTGAAAAATTAGAACTATTAATACCATCCTTCAACTACAAGATTCTATAATGATGAGGTCTTCAATGGCAGAGAATGTATTTAAGCTTCAAATTTCAACTGTCTTTCTTATGTGCTATTCAGCTGTGGAAGAGTGCTTTAAACCCCTTTGTACCTTGGTTTCCTCATTTATAAGCTGAAGATCATATTATACACACCAGTAAATCTCTGGTAATCTCTGTAAGGCTGAAATGAGTTATTACATGTAAAAGTGCTCAGAATAGTACATGGCACAGAGCAAATGCTTAATAAATTTAGTTAGTATTAGTAGTATTTTGGCTTAGTGTTGAGGTGCAAGAATTGGATTTGAGATTAAGTTATAGTTGACATATTGGGAGAGTTGGAGTGTGTATCAGGATAAAGCTCATACTAAAAATTCTAATTTTACCAATTCCTAATTTTAGTAGCAAAGCATAATAAAAGATTAAATCCTACTCATAGAAGCATCTGGTGCAAATTTTAGTAGCAAAGCATAATAAAAGATTAAATCATGCTCATAGAAGCATCCTGTGCAGGTGCTTTTGATTCAGGGACCCTTTCCTCCATGCATTTAACTTATTGCCTAGCCTAAGTAAATGCTCGGTGAAAACTGATTTTAGACTGTACAAAAGGTAATATTTCCATCTAACATCGACATAGTCTTGCAGACAATGTTGGTATAGTGGATGTTATAATGGGGTACACAGATCCTGATTCAGAAATAAAGAACCTCATAAACCAGGTACCAGGAGAACTTCCAGCAGATAACCCTGAATTATCAGCCTCCCATGAGGACTGTCTCACTTGAAGAGGGCTATTTGCTTAAGGCTACAGCCTTTCTGGGGTGGCCAGTATTCAATGACTGATTGAAATGGGGGTGTAAAGACCTGGCCTTCTTACTCCAACACAGGACAGCCCTGAAGGGTGGTCCCAGCTACAGAGCCCCCCACAGAGCTGGGTAAGGTGTCCCTTGAGACTGAAACTGAATCTTTCCTTGACCTCTCTCTCTTCAATTCTGCATCTTTCCCTTATCTTCCACAGATGCTGACTCCAAAGGGACTCCCTAATAACCTTTCCTCATGCAGATCTCCATGTGAGTCAACTTCTGGAAGAATCCCACCTGTGACAGGTTGCAAGAAAATGAACTGAACTATTTTAAGTGAGACTTTGTGAGTCTACATGTGCCTTGGGCAACAAGTTTCAGGCAAAAGCATTTTTTTTTTCCTATTCTGCAATAGTCACCCATTATAGAAAAAAAAAAATCTTGCAATAGCTTTGAGATATTACACCTTTTTATGGTAGGGTTTGGTCTTGGTTCCCTTTTCCCTTATAGAAAATCATGGACAACACCTTGCCACTTTTCCAATACACTCTAAATTCTCAATAGTTGGAGACTTCATTTTTCCCATCTTGGAAACCACACATTTTATAGCGCCTTGTACACAGCGGATGTATGATGAATAAGTTGGTGACTGACTGTATTAGCGAAGTAATGAACCAATGAATATAAGAGTCTAGCTCATGAAGTGTTTTTTTTAACCCTGAATGAATTTTTCAAGGTATATAATTATGCAAAGACACTGAAATTAAAATACTAAAATAATAACAGTCTGGAGGCTCTCCCGCACAAAAGAAATCTTTAGCTATTGGAAGGTAGCACAATTTTAGAAAAGGAATTGTAAAAAAGGAGAATTGGCAGCAATGTTGGACTTCTGAAAGAAAGATCATGTAATATACAAGCACTTAAGCAAGCAAATATGCCAAGTCGCAAAAGGCTGTTTTGATGTGCTACTTGAGAGTGCTATTTCATGTTGACCTTTGCGTTAGAAGATGTGGCTGCCTGCAGCCATGCATTTAAAGATGATGAATGTTAAGTGGTGAGTAGTTCCTACAGGGCTTGTCTTTGGACTTCCATTGCTGGGTGCTGTTACCTTAGTTTGGATTGAGAGAGAGCCACTGGTATTGCGTGTCTTCCAAAAACCCTGGCAAATATCAGCCATGTTAATTGTCCACCAGGAAATCAATATCATAGTTTGAAACTAAAATTCAACCAATTATTTATACTAATTAGAGTCCTTAGATGCCTAATCACCTGCAGAATGAAGTTGAAACTTTTTAGGATGGTGTAAGATACATCACAATTTGACCCATTTCTAGTTTATTGCCTTCCACCTCAACTCCTCCCACTTTAGGCTCCAACGATACAAAATCTTTTACATTTTCTATTTGTTTCCACTTGGCCAAAATTGATTCCCCTTTCTTCTGGTAAGTTTTCCTAATTCACCTAGTTTTCCTTTGGGTAGTTGAGCCATTCATCCCCCATTTTATGTGCTTTCCTGGAGATTGTCAATTGCAATACCTTGCCTGCCCTCCACCGAGATAAGTGTGGGACATGAGTAGGCCACACGGTACAATTTGAGGTGGGCAGATGAAGGCCAGTGGAGGTTGTTTGTGAAAATTGGTGCATGGTTGTTGAGAAACAGAGAATTTTTCTTTTTCCTAGCTTGTCAACCATTAGAATGTAGGCATAGAATTATTATTATTTTTTTTCCATGGTTTTTGTTTTATTTTATTATACTTTAAGTTTTAGGGTACATGTGCACAATGTGCAGGTTTGTTACTTATGTATACATGTGCCATGTTGGTGTGCTGCACCCATTAACTCATCATTTAGCAGTAGGTATATCTCCTCATGCTCTCCCTCCCCCCTCCCCCCACCCCACAACAGTCCCCGGAGTGTGATGTTCCCCTTCCTGTGTCTGTGTGTTCTCATTGTTCAATTCCCACCTATGAGTGAGAACATGCGGTGTTTGGTTTTTTGTCCTTGGGATAGTTTACCGAGAATGATGATTTCCAGTTTCACCCATGTCCCTACAAAGGGCATGAACTCATCATTTTTTATGGCTGCATAGTATTCCATGGTATATATGTGCCACATTTTCTTAATCCAGTCTATCGTTGTTGGACATTTGGGTTGGTTCCAAGTCTTTGCTATTGTGAATAGTGCCACAATAAACATACGTGTGCATGTGTCTTTATAGCAGCATGATTTATAGTCCTTTGGGTATATACCCAGTAATGGGATGGCTGGGTCAAATGGTATTTGTAGTTCTAGATCCCTGAGGAATTGCCACATCCTCTCCAGCACCTATTGTTTCCTGACTTTTTAATGATCGCCATTCTAAATGGTGTGAGATGGTATCTCATTGTGGTTTTGATTTGCATTTCTCTGATGGCCAGTGATGATGAGCATTTTTTCATGTGTTTTTTGGCTGCATAAATGTCTTCTTTTGAGAAGTCTCTGTTCATGTCCTTTGCCCACTTTTTGATGGGGTTGTTTTTTTCTTGTAAATTTGTTTGAGTTCATTGTAGATTCTGGATATTAGCCCTTTGTCAGATGAGTAGGTTGCAAAAATTTTCTCCCATTTTGTAGGTTGCCTGTTCACTCTGATGGTAGTTTCTTTTGCTGTGCAGAAGCTCTTTAGTTTAATTAGATCCCATTTGTCAATTTTGGCTTTTGTTGCCATTGCTTTTGGTGTTTCAGACATGAAGTCCTTGCCCATGCCTATGTCCTGAATGGTATTGCCTCGGTTTTCTTCTAGGGTTTTTATGGTTTTAGGTCTAACATGAGGTGTGAAGTGTTAACCTCCCATATGTTTCAGAAGCCAAAAGAAACACTCTGGAAAAAGAATACAAGGGTCTGAATTTGGAGATCAGGCAGGTGTCCTTGCTAAAGTGGTACGGGAACTGTAATATAGCCAGGGTACCAAAAGCACAAAGAGTCAGAGAGTGAGTTCAACACAACATCTTTTTGGAATGAAAATAATTACATGCTTAGAAAAATATGTCCAAGGTATTAACAGGAGACTTATCTAAGAACTCAGACTCAAAACAGAAAAGAGGAGAATTGTAACTGAAACCAGAATGGAGAATTGAAGGCTTTTGCCTATGGTCATCTGAATGTCTTTCTGAACATCTGAGCAAGTATAGCCGACATAGCAAAATAACAAAAGAAAAGGTAAATGGAATCATTTCATGCTGCAGTTTGATTCCCCTCTAATCAGGTCATTCCACATTCCTGGAATGTAAGACTTCCCAGTATCTGCTTTTGAACGACATACCCAAGAGCAAACTTTTTACCATCACTTTCCCTGATCTCATGCACACTCTGAATTTTTTTCTCTCTCCATGATCAAAACACACTCCACTTGCTCCTCTTACTGTCACAGAGTATTGTGGTTGCATGTCTATCTCTTTGTGTCCTGGGACAGTGTGTGAGGTCCTCAGTGGCTGGGACGTTTACATGCATCCTTCAGCCACACATTGCCTAGTACTCAGGCACTATGTGTCAGAATCTCCTTTGCTTTCCAGTGGGGCTAGAATACAGACAAGTTGGGAAACAGGTCTGCCAATGGCCCTCTGCCAAGGAATAGGGGTGAGTCCTACCTCATCTGAGGCCAGGGCATATCGAATGAATGGACAAATATTAAGCATATACCTAAAAAACTCCAAAGGTAGAGCCATAGCCAGATGCTCAGATGAGGGTGATGTATTTTTCTATTCATTGAGTAAATATTATTGCAAGCCTTCTCTGATCTCATCAAGCACTGGGAATCCAGAGTGTAAAAAAATCTTGAGGGAGACATTCAAATATAAAGTAAAATTTAAAAAAAGTGATAGAGACCACAATAATAGTGAGTACCTGTAGAACAGAGTACATTACAAGCATCACAGGAGCTCTGAGTCTCTATGCACTTAGTGGCTGCTTCCACATTCTAGTCGAATGCAGTGAGCACTGTGCAGCTCTTCCTTGAGACAGGTGAACCCCCACCCTAAACTTAAACCTGTGCCTAAGTATTGAGTTTCAGAAACCTAATATTAGCCAAATATGGCCAAATATCCAAGTATAACTAAATATGTAACTAAATAAATATGGCCAAATATTCAAGCACAACTAAACGTAACTAAATTATGCAAGCAAAAAAAATCAAAAAGTTTTTCCCCTATACCTTGACTTCTCTACATACCCCCACCCTGCAGCCAATTCTTTATCCTTTGTGTTTAGAGCTAGGTTCTAACATTATCATCTCAAAGATGGATAGCCAAACAAAATCCTAGTGTTTAAATAATGATTTTCTTTTGGAATAATTCTACTACTTATGTATTTTTCTGATCTATAACGTTTTATGTACCTGTGAGGAGACTCTAATTTCCCTGAAATGTGAAATCTGGAAATCTGGATGGTCTGAGGGCTTTTTTTTTTTTTTCTGAGACAGAGTCTCACTCTGTCACCCAGGCTGGAGTACAGTGGTGTGATCATAGCTCACTGCAGTCTTGAACTCCTGGGCTCAAGCAATCCTCCTATTCCAGACTCCCAAGTAGCTGGGACTACAGGTGGCACAACTATGTGTGGCTAATATATTTTTTTAATTATTATTTTTATTTTTTGTAGAGACAGTGTCTCACTATGTTGCTGGTCTCAAACTCTTGGTTTCAAGGGATCCTCCTGCCTCAGCTTCCCAAAGTGCTGGGGATTATAGATGCTCATCCATCCTGTGGTCCTTTATCAGCTTGGATTTGGCTCAGCTATAAGTGCTAAAGAAGCCAAAATAAACTGCTTTAAATGAGCTAACGTGCATCTCATGTTAAGCAGTGAAAGCTAGCAGGATGGCTTCCTATTGTCAGGACTCAACATTCCTTCTATCTTGTGGTCCCACCATCGGTTACTACCAATTTTCAGGCTATTTCAAGTCCAACATGGATGCTGCAGCACCAGCCACTAAGATCAAATTTTAATCAACATGAAGGTGAAAAGGAGCAAGAGCAGGTTCTCTCACTTTTATGCTACTTGCAAAAGATGCTTTTGCCACAACCACATACATCTCATTGGCGAGAACTTAGTCACAGAGTCAAATCTATCTAAAAAGTGGCTGAGAAATCTAGTCTATTTTTGTGAGGTACCATGTTCCCAGCTAAAATCTGTGTGTTCTATCCCTCAGGTAGAAGTAAACAATGGAGACTGTGAAAGCTTGCAGTCTTGGTGCCATTTACAAAACACGGAAGCACAATTTCCCGTTAAAAGATAGCAGAGTAAAAGTATGTTACTCTGCTGTTCTGTCTTAAACCAAATAGAGGAAGGGGGAATACCAACTAACTCAGCATGCAACATGCAATAATAAGAAAACAACTCACCAAGTAATAAATGGGTAAATGAGGTAAACAGATACTTCAGCAAGGGAGGCATATGGAAGGCAAATAAGTACATGAAGATATGTCCAACATATTTCCCTTAGTCATAAGGGAAGTGCAAACCAAAACCACAATGAGATACCACTAAAATTTATTAGAATGGCAAAACAAAACAAAAAGAAATAAAAACCTGACAATACCTGGTGGTGGCAAAGATGAGGATGAATTAGAACTCTTACACGTTGCTGATGCAAACGCAAAATGGAACTCCTTTGGAAGCTAGTTTGGCAGTTTCTTCTAATGGTAAACATACACTTTTCACGTAACCCAGTAATTACACTCCCAAATGGAATTTAAACAAAGTAAAAACTTAAATTTATGTAAAAACTTGAACATGAATGTTTATAGAAGATTTATTCATAATCATCAAAAGCTGGACAAATTCAATGTCTCGCTTCTTGACAATGGATTAAAAAATCTGTGGTATACACACGCAGTGAAATAAATGAAAACAAATTACTGATATATATACAACTAAAAATAAATATCAAATTCACTGTGCTAGACTAAAGAAGCAGGTTTCAAAATGCTAGATAGTATACGATTTCTGTTATATGATATTGTGAAAATGGCAAAACCATAGTAACAGAGACTAGATCAGTTATTGACAGCAACTCTACATTGGGAGGGTTTAACAAGAAGAGAGGAATAAGCATTGTGTGTGTGTGTGTGTGTGTGTGTGATTGAACTATTCCATATCTTGATTTTAGTGGTGATTACATTCCCACATGTGCTTGACACAACTCAGAGAACTGTAAACTACACTGGCTAAATTGTACTCTATGTGCATTATACATTAAGTTAAAACGTAAAGTAAAATAAAAATGAGTCATCTTAGAGACAAATCTTGAGTAAAGGTGTCACAATAACATCCAAAATCTCTTAACTGGTTAAGTGCATCATGCCAAAAATTTAGATTAAGAATATACTGACCCACTAAATTTTTGTATTAAATAAATTTATTCAGTGCAATAGTCATATTAAGAATATCGTTTTCTTCCTGTGTCCATGTGTTCTCATTGTTCAATTCCCACCTATGAGTGAGAACATGCGGTGTTTGGTTTTTTGTCCTTGCAATAGTTTGCTGAGAATGACGGTTTCCAGCTTCATCCATGTCCCTACAAAGGACATGAACTCATCATTTTTTATGGCTGCATAGTATTCCATGGTGTATATGTGCCACATTTTCTTAATCCAGTCTATCATTGCTGTGGGGTGGGGGGAGGGGGAGGGATAGCATTTGGAGATATACATAATGTTAAATGACGAGTTACTGGGTTCAGCACACCAACATGGCACATGTATACATATGTAACTAACCTGCATGTTGTGCACATGTACCCTAAAACTTAAAGTATATATAAAAAAAAAGAATATGGTTTTCTTATGGAAACCATGACATCAATTGGGTAGGGGGTGGGAGGGAGTAGGAGGAAGAGAAGGAGAGACAGAAAACACTGGTGATAGATAAATCACTGAAATATAGCACAGCAAGAAATTTTTCTTCAACAGAGAAATCCAGTAATGGTTACTGGAACATGGAACAGACTGGAATCAATCAAATACATAATAATCCCACTGATTTTTTAAAGAAACTTGAACTGTTAAAACTTATCCACCCTACACTAAAAAGTATTTTTAAAAAATTCTCAAGGGTCAACAATTCTTTGAGTGGGAAGTAAACAGTAAAAAATTAGTACAGTTCAAGGAGGATATATTCCCTTACACTCTCTTCGAATGTAGTAAAGAAGGATAGTGGGAAGCAAAGACCCACCAATAAGATGGAGATGAGGAGCATGGAGTCCCATAGGTAAAGGAGATCTTTCTAAAGGGTGCAATCATAATATAATTAAGAAATAAGTTCATACCTGGGTAAAGGGAGCATGCAGTGTCTGACCAGTGGTATGTAAGAATTGCTAAGGAACAGTGAGAAACTGTTCTCTCATTTTTATCTTTCTAAATGGGAGTATTTACCATAGTTACCTGTGATGGTTAATTTTATGTGTCAACTTGCCTGGGCTAAGGGATACCCAGATAGCTGACAAAACATTTCTGGTTGTGACTGTGATGCTATTTCTGGAAGAGATTAGCATTTCAATCAATACATTGATTAAGAAGATTGCCCTCACCAGTGAGGGTGGCCATCATACAATTCACCAAGGTCCTAAATAGAACAAACAGGTGGAAGAGGGGAAAATTGGTTTCCTGTTTGACCTCTGATACTCATTTTCTCTCACTCTCAGACATTGGTGATCCTTGTTCTTGGGCATTTAGGCTCATGCCTGCCATCTACCACCTGAAGTAATCCCCACTAGCTTTCTGGGTTCACCAGTTGGTAGATGGCAGATCATATAACTTCTCTGCCTCCATAATCATGTGGGCCAATTCCTCTCTCTCCCTCTCTCTCTTTCTCTCTCTCTCTCTCACACACACACATATGAACCTGACTTATGATGGTTCAACTTATAATTTTTCAACTTCATGAAGATATGTTAGCAATACCCATTCAATAGAAACTATACTTGAGCACTCATACAATAATTCTGTTCTTCAATTTCAGTATAATAATCAATAAATTACATGAAGCATTAAATATTTTATTATATGTTAAGCTTTGTGTTAGATGATTTTGCCCAACCAAAGGCTAATGTAACTGTTCTGAGAATGTTTAGAAAAGGTTAACCCGAATAATGTTTAGTAGATTAGGTGTATTAAATGCATTTTGATTTATGATATTTTCAACTTACAATGAGTTACTGAGACTGAAACCAATTGGAAATAGATGAGTATCTATCTATTTATCTATCTATCTATCTATCTATCTATCTATCTATCTATCTAATCTCTTATTGGTTCTATTTCTCTGGAGAACCATAACTAACATATTATTCTTTCTCTGTTCTTTATTAGATGTCTGTAAGTGACAGTTAGGCTTCTTGTTGGTAGTTGTCTAGACCGAGTGAAAGAAGTATGGATTTATATATGACTATTGTGCAGTATCTGGAGATTCCAGACTTTGGGCATAATGGGATTCCTGGCTCAATCTTGGAACTTGAGTTGCCTATCTTGGGAAAGACATGACTATGTTCTACATGTTAGAAGAAGGGAGTAAAGGATTGTTTGATCAGGAGAGCAATCTTGGGCAGAGATACAATCAGAAAGACACATTCTATATACTTACCCATATTTTCTAACCTCTTCACAGTTAGGATCATGTGACTACGTGTTATAAGTGGACTGTAAACAGTAGTGAGAATATAATTTTTTTTTGTTAAAAGAGTATAAGAGCTGTCTGCATAATCATATGGCTATTTCTTCCTCTGTTGTAGAGACCTAGATGTTCTTGCATTCCAGTTGATGCAACTGCAAGGTAATGGAACATGTAACAGTTTGGTTCCTAAGTGAATGGAACAGAATTGTCCCCCACCAATATCGACATGTAATGTAATATATACAACCTCGTTTTTGTAGGCCAACAAAGCAATATATAGCTATTCTAAATAAAACATCTTGCAATCCCAAATATTATTATGTCTCAAAGTGGCATAATATTAGGAAATGAATTATGGTTTTTCTGAAAATACAGCTAGACAGAAGATGTGTTCTGGCTGGAGAGGCATATTTTATTCAAAAGTTGTCTTGTATGCAGGACATCTCTGCTTTAAGGTAATTGAGTTGATTGCCTCCTCATGGTTTTGGGGTTGTAATCATGACCTTGTACTATGAAAACATTCTGACTACTATACTCCACTAGGATATTTCTGTTTACTGAACATCTTTGGATTTTCTTTCCTAGCACTGATTTTGTCACTTAATCATGTAACATCCTCTAAAGTTCAACTACATTCTGAAAATAAGCATGGTTTATCTTTGTTCTATTGCAATTATAAACTCTTTGAAAAGAGGAATTTTTTATGACATAGTAGTTTATTTCAATTTAATCAGATGGAATTAAAGTGGTAATAATTATAAAGAAGATGGTGCTGTGTTGCTTTACAAAAATGAAATAAAAAGTGGCTCTTCAAGAATATGTTCAACAACTATTTACCGGACACATAATTTATATTATTCTTTGGGTGCAGGGAATGCTGTTCAATCTGCCCATAGATTGTGAGCTCTTTCCTAAGTACATCTGGCTTTAGCTGTTAGATTTGAGATATATTTGCACCAATCAGTTTTCTGAAAAGAAAAACAAAGTCTTTTAGAAATCCCAGTGCTCACCATGTCAGACCTTTGGCTTGATTTAATGTATTCAAGAATACAAAATTATCATCTGCTGTGTAAATATGCTAAGAATCCATGAGATTTTGTGACTCATAATGTGAGTTGATTAATCTCATGAGCTCTGAGTAAACAGACTGACTTTCCACTGAGAATATAAATTCATGAGATAAGAATATAAATTAAAAACACAACCAGTCAAAGGAGCCATGTTTACTTACAAAACCCAGTAGATAGATATAATAAACTATCATTAAATGTGCATTCATTATGTGTCAAAACTGTACTTACCTCATAAAAAACAATCATTTATTTAGCAAATAATCCTGCATAGTAAGTGCTATTGTTACATTTGAATCAACTTAACTGAGAGAAATGTGCCTACAATACAGTAGACTCTATTGAAGTTTGGACCATTATAGTCATATGAGCCAATTCCTTCAAATCTATGTGTATATATGTTTATTCACTCTTTTGTTTCTGTTTCTCTGAAGAACCATGATTAATATAGATTTTTGTATTGAGAAGTGGGATACTGCTATAACAAATACCTAAAAATATGAAAGGGTCTTTGTAACCTTTTAATGGGAAGAAGGTGAGTTTTAAGATGTACGCTAGAAAAACATCTAGATTGTCTTGAAATTGTGAAAAGGAATATGAACGTTAAAGGTGATTCTAGTGAAATCTCAGATGGAAATGAAGAAAATATATGAAAAGCGAGATACAAAGTGATTCTTGTTATAAAGTGCCAACTTGGCCAAACTGTATTCTAGTGTACTGTAGACAGTAGACATTTATGACTGTTTGCCCATTTGCATTTCTATAAAGAAACCTAAGCCTGGGTAATTTGTAAAGAAAAGAGGTTTATTATCGGTCATGGTTCTGCAGGCTGTGCAGGAAACATGGCTCTGGCATATGCTCCTGGTGAGGTCTCAAAAAGTTTCCAATTATGGTGGAAGACAAGAGGGAGCAAGCATGTCACATGGTGAGAGAGGGAGCAAGGGCGGGGGAAATATCAGGCTCTTTTGAACAACCAGATCTTGCATGAACTAACAGTGAGAACTCACTTATTACCATGGGCAGGACCATGGTAATAAGGGTGATTGAGCACCATGACTCAAATACCCTTCATCAGACCCCACTTCTGACATTAAAGATTATATTTCAACATGAGATTTGGAACTACAACCAAACCACATCAGTGACAAACTTGGATATTTAGGTGAGGAGATTTCTAAGCAAAATGCTGAAGGCATGACTTGGTTTCTTTTTGCTGCTTATAGTAAAATGCAGGAGGAGTGAGATAAATTGAAAGTAAATAATTAAGAAGAAAAGAACCAAAACTTGGATATTTGGAAAACTCTCTCTTCCCATACTTTTAAAAATGAACAAGTATGTTTGGGAAAGAATACCAAGGGTGTGGCTGGACAATTGCTCCATGAAACAATGACAGGTGTCACTCATAGGTCTAATTAGCCATTTCAGCAGAAGTCAAGGCTATAAATGACGATAGCTTTACCAGAAGAAACACTGCTGGCCTGGGCTAATGGGAAAAGAGATGGTAAAAATAAAGTAAGGATATAGGAGTTCCGGGATTCTACAGGATAAGACAATAGAGGTACTCAGCTACAAAAAAAAAAAAAAGTTATTAGTTAAGGAAATGGAAGATCATATAAAAATTCTACTTGTTTTGTTTTTTTTTTTTTAAATCTCCATACTCTTTTCCAAAATGGCTGCACTAACTCACATTTCCACCAACAGTGTCCAGGGTTTTCTTTTTTCCACATCCTCACTCACACTTGTTATCACTCCTCTTTTTGATAATAGTCATTCTAACAGGTGTGAAGTGATATCTTACTATGGTTTTAATTTACATTTCCCTGATAATTTAAAATGTTGAGCATTATTTTAAATACCATATCTATTCATATCTCTTTTATTTTTTTATTTTTTAATCAACAGAAAAATTATATATGTTAATTATATACAACATGATATTTTGAAGTATATACACACTGTAGAATGGTGATTACCAGAGGCTAGGGTGGTTGGGGAGTGGAGTTTGGGAGAAGTTGGTCATATATCTTCTTTTGAGAAGTTTCTACTCAGATCCTTTACCAACTCTTAAATTGCGTTATTTATTTTTTGGCTATTAAGTTTTCTGAGTTTCTCATATATTTTGGATATTAGCCTCATATCAAGGGATGGTCTGCGAATTTGTGGGTTGTGTCTTCATTCTGTTGTTTTCTTTTAGTGCAGAAGCTTTTTAACTTGCTGAAATCCCATTTGTTTATTTTTGCTTTTGTGGCTTGTGCTTTTAGAGACCTATCCAATAAATAGCATATAATACTGTACAGTCTTACTTCTATGTGGAATCTAAAAAATGTCAGTCTCAGAAACAGAAATTACCAGAGACCAAAGGGGGGCAATGGAGATGTTGATCAATGGGTAAAAAGTTTCAGTTAGACTACAGGAATATGTTTTTTGTGATCTATTGCACTGCATGATGGTCACAGTTAGTAATAATGCATTGTATATTTCAAAATTGTAGAAAAATAGATTTCTAGAGTTATCACTAAAAAGTAAAAAATCGGTGATGTAATGTATACATTAATTAGCTTTATCAAATCTTTCTATAACATATACATAGACCAAAACATTACATTATGCACTGCAAATATACACAATTATTTTGCCAATTAATTTTTTTAAACGAATGATCCCAAAGGTGGAGGTGTCTTTGCCTGAATCAGAGGGTGGGCCCATCTCAGTTTCTGCAGGCCAGGCTGCTGACATCTAGGACCTTGGGATAGAGTTTCTACCCAGGGTTATGGGGACAGGACTGTCACACAGGGTGAAGGGGGCAACAGTGCCCCACCTGTGAACCTGGAAGGTGAGGCTGCCTTCCTGATGGACCCAGAGGACAGAGCTACTAAGCCAAAAATGATTACTCTCAAGCATTAAAATCGAATGGATCTGCCCTGATAGGTTTTGGACTGGCTTGAAAATCATGATTCCTTTTATGACTTTACCCTTTTGAAATGGAAATGCTTCTCCTATGCCAGTCCAACCATTGTATTTTGGAAACAGACAACTAGACTGGTTTCATAGGTTTACAGATGGAAAGAAACTTTGCCTCAGTATGAATAGCATCTCATCCACACTTTAGATAATATTTAGAGAGATTTTGGACTTAAGATTATTGCAATGGGTTAAGACTCTTGGACTGTTGGGATGAGGTTGAATGCATTATGCTTGTGAGATGAACAGAAATATGGAGGTCTAGAGGGTGAAATATAATGGCATAAATTGTGTTTCCCACAAAGGTAAATGTTGAAGTCCCAACCCCCAGTATCATAGAATGTAACTATATTTGAAGATAAGGTCTTCCAGGTGGTGATTATTAAGGTGGTACATTAATCCAAAAGGTCTGATGTCCTTAGAAGAAAAGGGAGAGATATTAGAGATGCATGCATACAGAGTAAAGGCCATGTGAAGACACAGCAGGATGACAGCTTTCTGCAAGTCTAAGAGAATGACCTCGAGAGAAACCGAATTTGCCAAAACCTTGATCTTGGGTTTCTAGCCTTCAGAATTGTGATAAATTAATTTATGCTGTTTAAGATTCCATTGCAGCCCTGGCAAAACTAACACAATTCTGCTATTGTTATATTCAATAAATTTAATGAAGGGAAATGCTGCTAATACAATGCTGCTATTGTTGTTTTCGATAAATTTAATGAAGGGAAATGTGTGTAAAACATAATGTACCTATTAGAAGTACATGAGTCTATGAGTGTTTACAAATATATACATCCATGAAACCTCCAGTACAATCAGATAGAAAACATTTCTGTCACCCAAAAATGTTTCTTTTTGCCTATTTGCAGTCAATCCCCTCCCCAAGGCAGGCCTCACACAAACATTGATCTGCTTTCTGTGACTAGAGATTGTTTTTATCTGTTCTACAATTTAATATCAATGGAATAATACACATTCTTTAGCGTCTGGTTTCTTTCACCTGGCAAGTAGTTGCATAGATTTTCCAACGATTCTTATTGTGCCAACCATTTGCTCTTTGCTTTTTGCTTCCTGTCCCTCTGTCACATTCCACTATTAAAGATTTGTTTTATCTCCAGTTGGAGGTTGATATAGTTTGGCTCTGTGTCCTCACCTAAATCTCATGTCAAATTGTAATCCCAGTGTTGAAGGAGAGCCTGGTGTGAGGTGATTATATCATGGAGGTCGTTTCTAATGGTTTAGTACCATCCCCCTACTGGTGCCTCCTGATAGAGCTCTTCTGAGATCTAATTCTTGTAAAGTGTGTGGCACCTTCCCTTTCTCTCTTTTTCCTGCTGGGCACGTGAAGATGTGCTTACTTCTCCTTTGCCTTCTGCCATGATTGTAAGTTTCCTGAGGCTCCCCCAGAAGCAGAATCCTGTACATTCTGTAGAACTGTGAGCCAATTAAAGCTCTTTTCTTCACAAATTACCCAGTCTCAGGTATATCTTTATAGTAGTGTGAGAAGGGACTAATACAGAGCCCTTTGTGAATAAAGGGCTATCAGCATTCATGTACATGTTTTTGTATGGTTATCTATTTTCATTTTTCTTACATAACATGTATAAGTGCAATTTTTAGGTTTTATGGTATATCTATGCTTAGTTTTATAAGACACTGTTATATTGTTTTCCAAAGTGGATGTACCATTTTAGATTTTCATCAGTAAAATATGTTGATTGTTAACAATGTTCCACAGCCCAACCAAACACATGGTATTCTAAGTCTTTTATATTTTAGCCATTCTAGCAGGTTTTCATGATATCCCATTGTGATTTAAATTTGTATTTCCTCAGTGAATAATGATGTTAAATATTCTGCTATGTGCTTACCATATTCTAATATTCTTCTTTAGTGAAATGACTATTCAAGTTTTTGCCCATTTTAAAAGCTGGCTTGCTTGATATTTTCCTACTGAGTTGCATGAGTTATTTACATATCCTAATGTAAGTTCTTTTTCAGATAAATTTAATAATGTGTTCTCCAGTTGTGTGACTTGACTTTTCATTTTTAAAATTGGGATTTGTAAAGGGAGTTTTAAATTTTACTGAAGACTACATATTTTTTTGTTGTTGTTTTTACATTTATCATGTCTTTATTGAAATAACATTGTCATACAATAAAGTAAAAATATGTAAACAATTGGATAAGTTTTGGTACATGTATACACCTATAAAACCACTATTACATGCAGATAATGGACAAATCCATCACAGCCAAAAGTTTTCTTCTGCATATTGTCACAGCTCTGCACATCCCCTTCCCCACTGCTAATCCTCTTCCCCAGGCAATGAGTAACCTGCTTCTGTCAGTTTAGATTAGTTTGCATTTTATGAATTTTACATAAACAAAATCCCAAAATATGTATTCTTTTGGTGTGATCTTTTTCACTTGAGAAATAAAAATAAAATCTTAAACCTCCCAATCAACTGAACGAATCCTAATCTCCATCTTGGCCAAGGGGAACCCAGAGAAACTTTAAAAACTGAGTTCCTGGCCATAACAGAATGGGAGGTTGTATACACATCAGTCTAACTCCTCTTTATTAATCTTTAACCAGAGTGCTTTCCTAAGGAGTAAACAGAAACCAGCTCTGAAAAACAAAATAATGTAAGGCATATTCCTTTGTCTCCTTAGGCCAATCATCTGAAGCCAACAGCAGACGTGACAGCTCACCAGATTTACAGTGCATCTCTTTCTAAAAACTGACCATGATCACCAGACTAGTTTGGAGAGGATGCAGAGAGGATTTTTGCGTCCTTAGCATCACCTTTTGATGTCAGTGTGTTGAAAACTCCACTCTTAGACCATGCTCACGCTGCCATTTTTAAATCATTCGACTCATGTAGAGGCACAAAGCTCAATTGCACATGTGCATATTTCTCCTTATAGATTATTAAATATGTATTTTCAGCCACCCTATTCACCATAAATTCCGATCTTATTCTTCCTTCACTCAAAGTGCTTGTTTCCAGATTCTGTCAGAGACTGTGCTTCCTAGCCTGTCTGAATGGCCACTTTGCAGGATACAACTCTTTAGAAGAAACAAAGTTCTCCTTTGCAAATTTTTTAACCTTGTGATTCTTCAGTTGACATACTTAATTATTTTGAGAGATCCAAAATATAATTATGTATATCAATAATGTATTATTTTTATTGAAGAGTAGTATGGAAATACAATTTGTTTACTCACATATTGATAGACTGCATTGCTTCCAGTTTTTGACCATCGAAAATAAAAATAAAGCCACTACAAGTATTTATGCAGAAGCTTTGGTTTGAAAAAAAAACACTTTCGGTATTGAAATACCTAGGATTGCAATATCTATGTCCTATGGCAGGTATATTTTTAGCTTTTAGTTAAATGGCGACTGTTTACAAAGGTAGTTGTGCCACTTTATATTCCTACCAGCAATTTAATGAGCATTTCATTTGAATCACATCTTCACCAAAATTTGGCACAGTTGGATTTTTTTAATTTTAGGTATATATATATATATATATATATGTAAACAATTATATTATTGTGGTTTTAATTTGAGTTTCCTTAATAACTAATTATATTAGGTATCTGTTTATGTGCCTATTTTCTGTATGTATATATTATTTGGAGAAATGTCTATTAGTCTGTGACTTGTCTTTTTATTCTTTTAACAGTGTCTTTTGAAAAGTAAAATCCTTACTTTTAATGAAGTCCAATTTATTGACTTTTAATGTTAATATGTTGTGATGTTTTGTCTAAAAATCTTTGCCTAACCATTACTTTGTCATCTCCATTACTGCTTTACTTTTATCTATAAGTTTATAGCTTTAGGTTTTTCATTTTAGTCTGTAATCCAATTTGCATTCATTTTGGAAATGTGAGAAGTAAAGCTCTAATTTTTTTTCCCATAAGAATATTCAAATTTTCTAGTACTGAGTATTAAAAATATTATGTTTCTCCATTGAATTGTCGCTTTGTCAAAAATTAACTGATTTTAAATTTTTAGCTCTTGTTCTGGGTTTTCTATCTGTTTTAATAGTTTATTTATAGCAATAGCATGCTGTCTTGCTTAATGTAGTTTTATAATACTCTTGAAACAAGATAGTAAAAATTCTCAAACAATATATTTTTATATCTCAAAGTTGTTTTACTTATTCTAGTTTCTTGCATGAATTTTGGAATTAGCTTTTTAATTTCTACAAAATGCTCTAAAGAAATTTTGATAAACATCGCCTTGAAACTATACATTGATCTATGGAGCACTGACATTTTAAAATATTGAATTGTCTGAGCCATGAACTCAGTAATCTTTTTATTTAAAGTTTTTAAATTTCACTCACCAATGTTTCAGATTATACTTTGCCAAATTTATCTATGAATATTTAATTTTTCATACTATGGTAAATGATATTGTTCTAATTTCAATTTCCAATTGTTACTAGTGTATAGAAATATAGTTGATTTTACATATTGATCTTGTATTCTACAACTTTGATAATTTACCTACTATTTTAGTAGCTATTAAAAATAAATTTAATAAAATTTCCTTCATAATCATGCCATCTATGAAACAAATAAATATCCAAGGACAGTTGTGTTGTTTTCCAACGTAGATGCCATTATGTTATCGATATTATTATTTGACTTGTTACAATGACTAGCATTTTTAATACTAGTCATTGTAAAAGAAATGAGTGGTATATTTTTACCTTATTCATGATCTTTAAGGGAAAGCATTCAGTCTTTCATCATTAATAATAATGTTAGCTGTGTGTTTTTCAGAGGTCTTCAATTTCAGAAAGTTCTCTTCTTAGATTGCTGAGTATTATCTTCATGAATATATATTGAACTTATCATAAGATTGTTCTGTATCTATGAAATTATCATGTAATTAGCTTCTTTTTATTCCATTAAAGTGCTGAACTACACTGATTTGTTTTTGAAAGTTATAATCTTATATTCCTGGCATAATACCCACTTAGTTATGGTGCATTATCCTTTTTATATATTTCTAGATAATATTAACTAGTATTTTGCTGAGGATTTTTTTATATAAGTGTACTAAGAATATTGGATGCTAACATGATTTTTTTCTTGTAATATTTTTGTTAGTTTTGGTATTAGAATAATGTTGGTCTCATTAAATGCATTGGAAAGTGTTTCCTATTCTTCTGTTTAAAAAAGTGTACTATTGGTATTCCTACCTTAAATGTTTGAGATAATTCACTGACAAGGCCATCTAGCTTTGGATGTTTTCATTTTAAAATGGCTTTCAATTTTGGGTTCAATTTCTATTTTAGACATAGAGCTATTACAAATTTTTTATCTTATGTTTTCAGTTTTTATATTGATGTCTCCAAAACTCTTGCACATTTTAAATTACATTGATGAAATTTTTGTCATAGTATATTGATAGTATTATTCACTATTATGCTCCTAAGACCCTACAACGATGTCCTCTTTTTAATTCCTTGGAAATACACACAGAATGAGTCTCTGTACTAACTGGGTCCACTGTGAGTAAGACTTGAGATGAAACTTGATCTATTACCTGAAGACCATGAACTCCAATTTCCCCAATTTTTATTGGTAGGACATTGAAGTGTTTTGGATTCCGAGGCACTGACATCTTAAAGCCAGTTTCTTATGCTCCCCAACCAAATCTGTGTATTTTCTTTTCCAAATGCATTGTCACTCTAGCAAATGACCATAAATCTCTTTTGAGGAGATTTGGAGGATGATATGAAGCATTTACTTCTGACAACGGTGCAAGGTCATTTCCTGAAGGTGACTTGTTCTCCCTGTCATTCAAGAATTTTTTTGTGTGTTTGTGAATTTATTGACATCTAGCTGAGTGAGATGCTGCAACTTCCTACCATGGAAGTTGATGCAGGTTTTTCTATAATATAGATCATGACACAATCTAGTAGGCACTCCAGACTGGCTTGAAGAGGATGTGTCCATGGCTCGCAAGTTTAGTGAGTTGTCATCCAAATAGGATTCGCTGTATATCTGCCCTCTGGAGTGAGGGTGAACTTGCCAAAGGGAAGCCTTGCTGCTGCTGGCCACTGGCCGCTGGTAAAAACAAGTGCTCTCTCTGTGGAAGTCCAACAGGATGAGCATGCTGGAAGCAGGAAGAGAAATGCTTTTGTATTCCAGTGAAGCTCTAGCAATTTCTATTGATTAGATCAGGATATCTGGTAAAGGACAAATGTCTTAAAAGATTTTCCCTATTATACACAAGGAACAGAGAATTTGGAATTTAGAGTCCATTAGTTGGTTATTACCCAATTATCATATATTTTACTTGTCCATATGTTCTGCCACTCCAATATGCATCACTACTGTTTCTTATTTAAATAGTCAATTATGTTTAAAATATTTTAAACAGGAAATATTTTTATTTACCTAAATATTTACTATCTCTTATGCTTTTCATCTCTTTGTGTAAATTAAAATTTCCATTGGAAGCAATTTCCCTCCTCTCTTCCTGATTAACTTCCTTAACCTTTTCTCATAGTGCAGGCCTGTGAGCAACAGATTCTGCCAGATTGTTTTTGTCTAAAAAAAAATTTTTACCTTCATTTTTATTTCATATTTTTGATGAAGCTAGTTTTTGAGGTACAAAACATTTTTTTCAGCATAAATATGATGGCTTTTGCCTTCTGGCTTGCACTGATTGCTGGAGTATTAGAGTTCTCCAGAGAAACAACCAATAGGGGATGTGTGTGTGTGTGTGCAATTAAGGAGGTTGGAAAGTCCAAATCTACAGTGCTGTGTGGGGTCATAGAGTAGAGACTCAAGACAGCCAATGATGCAGATGAAGTCTGAAGGTAGGCTGCTCAGAATTCCCCCTTGCTTGAGGAGGCCAATCTTTTTGTTCTAGTCAAGTCTTCAACTGATTTTATGAGCCCTACCCACATTATGAGGACAATCTACTTAACACAAGGTTCACTGATTTAAATGTCAGCCTCATCCAAAACACTCTCCACATAGACACAAAAAATTATCTATTGCAGATCATTCTTATTTTTGTTTCCTTTTATATACAATGTCTTTTCACTTTTAACGTTCTTAACATTTGCTTTATATCACTAGTGTTCAGCCTATTTAATTATGATATGCCTCAATGTATTGTTCTGTATGTTTATTTTGGTTGAAAGTTCATTCATGATCTGATCAACTTATTGGATATATGGTTTATGGTTTTCATTAAATTGGAAAAAAAAGACTTGTTTTGCTTCAAGCAATTTTTTTTTCTCTCCTACTAGGTCATTTTTATTACACATGCATTAGATCACTTAATGTTATCTCGCATGTCACAAAGTCTGTTCATTATCAGTTTTTATTTCTCAGTTTGCTTCAGTTTTTTTTTTTTTTTGAGATGGAGTCTCGCTCTGTTGCCCAGGCTGGAGTGCAGTGGCGTGATCTCGGCTCACTGCCAGCCCCGCCTCCTGGGTTCATGCTATTCTCCTGCCTCAGCCTTCCGAGTAGCTGGGACTACAGGCGCCCGCCACCACGCCCAGCTAATTTTTTTGTATTTTTAGTAAAGACGGGGTTTCACCATGTTAGCCAGGATGGTCTCAATCTCCTTACCTTGTGATCAGCCCACCTTGGCCTCCCAAATTGCTGGGATTACAGGCGTGAGCCACCACACCCAGCTGCTTCAGTTTTTAAAAGTCGGTGTTGATGTGTTTTCAAGGTCATTTACGGTTTCTTTTGTAGAATCTAAACTGCAGTTATACTCATCCAGTAATTTTGTTTTCTAAATGTCGAATTTCTATCTCTATAATTTTCCATTTGGTTCACTTTTATATCTTATATTTTCTTCTTCTATATATATATTATATTATTATATATAGCATATATAATATATATTACATATATTATATATGCTATATATATTATATATATATGCTATATCCAAAACACATTTATAAGATCTGTTTTGAAGTCCTTTTCCATTAACATCATCTTATCTATCATTTTTGACTCTGCTTTTATTGACTGATTATAGGTCCCATTTTTTCTTGTTTCTCTGCATACTTAATAATTTCTGATTGGATATGAAACACTGTGAATTATATGTTTTCCAACATCTGAAATTCATCTTCTTTAAAAGGATATAGAACATTGCTTTGGATGACATTGACATTTTATTGATATGGCTTAACCTTTGGACTCTTGCTGTGGCAGCTCTAAGTAGCTTCTACCCCAGGGTTTGTTTAGCCCTACCACTAAAGTGTTAGCCTTCTCAGGTCTCTACTGACTGCTTCAGGGGTTCAATGAGACTGTTCTGACTCGCAGAAACACTAGTATCTTCCAGCTCTGGGAATTCTTTACCTAATAGTACTCTGATATTTCTTTGCCTGGCCTTTTGAAATCACATTCTCTGTGTTGTAGCAACATGTTCAAGGGGATAGCTAAGCAGATTTTTAGAGGGTGTGTGTGTGTGTGTGTATGTGTGTGTTGCTCTCTGTTTTATAGTACTCATCCCTGAAAATTCTAACTGCTTCAGCCTCCCCAGACTTTCTTTTATCTTCTCAACTGAGACCTCTGCTCCCTCTACTACATTGTGGAAAGTACCAGCAGGACAAAACCCAGGGTGATTCACCTTATTTGCTTCTTTTCTTTCAGAGCTAACGATCCAACACTCCTTATTTTATACTGTCTGAAAATAATTGCTTTATATATTTGTCCAGTTTTCTAGCTACTTACAGAAGGAAATTACGTCCAGTATCAGTTATTCCAAATGACTAGAAATGTATGTCCTTTAGGTTGGTTTATATTAATTTTATTCTTGAATAAATAAATGCTCGGGATATTTTTTCTTTTTGATCGTCTCTAGTTTCACATTTTAGAAAGTAAATGCCTAAATACTACAACAATCACCATTTGGAGAATCTACCCAGCATCAAGCAAAATGCTAAACATGCAACATACCATATTTCATCTCATCTTTTGACAGTGCCTTGGAAGTTTTACCATCCTATTTTCTAAATGAAGTAATTAAATACAAGACAATATCATGGACTAAATATTAGTGCCACCACCCCCCCAACTGATATGTTGAAATCTTATCCCCAGGTTGTGATGGTGTTACAGGAAAGGGATCTTGATCCAGACACTAAGAGTGGGCTCTTAGATCTTGCATAAGAAAGAATTCAGGAAGAGTCTGCAGTGCAAAGTGAAAGCAAATTTATTAAGAAAGTAAAGGAATAAAATAATGGCTATTCCATAGACAGAGCAGCCCTGAGGGCTGCTGGTTGCCCATTTTTATGGCTATTTCTTGATGATATGCTATACAAGGGGTGAATTATTCATGCCTCCCCTTTTTAGACCATATAGGGTAACTTCCTGACGTTGCCATGGCATTTGTAAACTGTCAGGGTGCTGGTGGGAGTGAGTGTAGCAGTGAGGGTGACCAGAGGTCACTCTCATCACCATTTTGTTTTGATGGGTTTTGGCTGGCTCCTTTACTGCAATCTGTTTTATCAGCAAGGTCTTCATGACCTGTATTTTGCGCTGACCTTCTATCTCATCCTGTGAACTAGAATGCCTTAACCATCTGTGAATACAGCCCAGTAGATTTCAGCCTGATTTTACCCAGCTACTACTTAAGATGGAGTTGCTCTGGTTCACAGCTGTCTGACAAATATAAAGGAAATGGTCAACCCCCACTAACCATCATGACCTGAGCCAGTCTCTCTGGGTTAAAATTTAAAATCGCCCTGGTCAAAAAGAAAGTCCATTCAGAAGGCCAGGGGGCCTTAGCATTTTATTGTTGGTTTACAGGATTCTTTATGCAGGAGCAGTAAGTACAAATCAAGGCTATCCTGGAAAACAAGGATGCCTGGTCATTCTATTTATAGTGGATGTTTTCTCTGAAGTTTGGGCCATTGCTGAGACCTGTGCGACGTTGCATTGTAAACCAAAAGGTACAAGAGACAAGTCTCAAACCATTTAGAAGTTGATTTTGCCAAGGTTAAGGACTATGCTAGGGAGACAGATCCATGCTGTTCTCTAAAGATAAATTTGAGGGTTTCAGTATTTAAAGGGGAAAAGTAGGGTAGATGAGAAAGAGGGAGGATATGGTCACATTACTGAATCCACACATTGCAAGAGAAAAGGAGTAGGTAGAAGAATAGTCAATTATGGATTCATCTGGTGCTAATTGACACTTTACATAAGATAAGGTGAACATAGAGTATCTACCTATGCGGATATTTAACCTTCTATCTCTACGTGATGAGAAACAAAAGGGAAGGCAGCTTCGTGCATGGCTCAGCTTTCAAGTTAATTTTTTTCTTTTGGCAGAGTGAATTAGGGTCCCAAGTTTTTGTTTTCCTTTCACAGCATCAACCTTGGGTTAGGTAACACCATCTCCACGTAAATGGCCTGGCATCTTGTATAAAAGCTAACCCTACAGTGACCACCAAATAGGCGCAAAATGTATACAGGTGGGGAGCTGCAATATAACTTAAGGCTTCCCTCAAAAATGTTTCATCTGAGACTCTATGGCTGAACAACAGTCAGATAGGTTACTGGATGTGGCCCTTTTCAAGTAATGCACTAATTTATTCATTTGTGCAAGACAAATCATGTAAAAAAGAGATGAAAAAATCAGGCTTAGGGGTTAAACATGAGCCAGGTAGTCCTGAGACTTAACTCTAGGGAGAAAACGGCAATCATTGAACCATTTCTAAACATATAGGTAATCATAGTGAAACCACCTTTGCAAAAATCATGTCAGTAAAAATAACTGTATTGTGATCTAACCCACCCCCACCCCCATCTTACCTTTCCTTTAATTATTCCTGGGATTTTGGACCAAGCTAGAGAGACATTTAGGCTCTGGTTTAAATGATAGCAGCCCTTCCCCAAAATTCAACCACCTTTATAGAGCTAATGAAAGACTATCAGGCTGAGGGAGGAGAGGAATCTGAATTCTACTAAGGTATAGTCATAGATTGCCAGCCATTCCTGCACCTAACACCACTACAGTAGATTAGCCTTCTGAGGTATCTTTTCAGGGGTTTTTTTTGCATGTCTAACACCCATGGCTCCACCTGTACCTGCCAAGCCTGCTCCTGTGGCCTTACACAGAAGTGATTCAGCATGCAGGAGGACAGCTTTGAACTCCTATGATTCATCTTTGCCCCAGTCCATCAGTAGCAGGCCTAGCAACCACCACCCCTTCCTCCAAATTGCATTTGAAAAACCCGTAAGCTACAAGTGTTGGAATGAGACTGATTTGAGTACTAACTCCATCTTCCACTTGGCATGGCCAGCCTTGTGTCTATTAAATTCTTTCTTTACTGCAATGCTATGGTCTTTCTTTGTGCAGCAGGCAGAAAGAAGCCCTCTGGCAGTTATAACATAATCTAATCATTAAATATTTTCTGGGATATAATATAGAAATAAATTTTGCTGCACAGGTGTTGCAGGTGATAAGTTATCACAAATATATGGTCATAGATAATATTAACTTGAAGTAATGTAGTAGAAGGAGACAAAAAAACATAAAAGTTATATGTTCTGTACTAGTTTTATATAATCATGTTAATTTACATAAATTAGTATGTTTACATAAAACTAGTATAAAACATGAAACTAGTATAAAACATATTAGTTTATGTAAATTAATGTTTACATAAAACTAGTAATAACTAATATGATATACTAGTTACATCAAAGGGAAGGATATGAATTAGGAGTAGAATTAACAAATGTAGATAGGAATTTTGTAAAATCTGTGGCTTAGTATCACCCACCGAGAGGAAATATAGGACAAAAATTTGATTTTGGCAAGGTCTGTGAGTTGGGGAATGGGGAATAATTAACAAAAGTGGAAAAGACAGAAAAACAAAAAGAAATAACTCTTTTACATCATGATTGTGCCAGGTTCTGCCCAATTTAACTTCAGTTGTGTGTATTTTTTGTTTCACAAAGTAATTCCACTATCGCAAGTGAATTAATCTAATTTATTTTTCTGAGTAGATAATATTTATCTTATCAGATAATATTTATCTTATAATCTATCTTTTTGAACTGTTTCATTGACATGGGTCAGCATACTGTTTGAGAACTGGATCAGATATTAAGGAAACACTTGGGTTTGATGCCTACTTGACTTTGCAGTATTACTTAACCCATCTGTCTTAGTCAGTTCAAGCCTTTTATAACCAAATATCAGAGTCTGCATGGCCATGACAGATTCATTTCTCACAGTTCTGAGAGAATGAGAACCGGGAACGAGAATGGGAAGAAGATGGGAATTCTAAGTACCTGCAGATTTGATAACTGGTAACTGACCACTTTCTGGTTGACAGCTGTCTTTACCCTGTGCCCTTACATAATGGAAGGGGTGAGGAGCTCTCTGAAGCCTCTATTGTAAGCACAACAATTCCATTCATAAATTTTCTCTGTGCTCATAACCTAATCTCCCAAAGGCCCCACCTCCAATTACCATTGTCAGATGCATGTGAACCAGAGTAACTCCATTTTAAATAGGAGCTGGGTAAAATGAGGCTGAAACCTACTGGGCTGCATTCCCAGATGGTTAAGGCATTCTAATTAACAGGATGAGATAGGAGATCAGCACAAAATACACGTCACAAAGACCTTGCTGATAAAACAGGTTGCAGTAAAGGAGCCGGCCAAAACCCACCAAAACCAAAATGGTGATGAGAGTGACCTCTGGTCGTCCTCACTGCTACACTCCCACCAGCACCTTGACAGTTTACAAATGCCATGGCAACATCAGGAAGTTACCCTACATGGTCTAAAAGGGGAGGCACGAATAATCCACCCCTTGTTTGGCATATCATCAAGAAATAACCATAAAAATGGGCAACCAGCAGCCCTCAGGGCTGTTCTGTCTATGGAGTAGCTATCCTTTTATTCCTCTACTTTCTTAATAAACTTGCTTTCACTTTGCACTGCAGACTCACCCTGAATTCTTTCTTGTGCGAGATCCAAGAACCCCCTCTTGGGGTCTAGATCCGGACCACTTTTCTGTAGCACATTGATCCCAGGTGTTTAGAAAAACTCAACCAATTATCAAACAGAAAATTTAAAACTCTACCTGGAAGCCTCCCCTCCCCCACACCTCCGCTGCCTCCCACAATGTACAAAATCCCAACCACCTAGGGCACATGTTCTCAGCATCTCCTGAGGGCTATGTCACAGACCATGGTTATTCATATTTGGCTCAGAATAAATCTATTCAAATATTTTACAGCGTTTGACTCTTTTCATTGACATTCTATAAAATATTCTAGTTTTAAAAAGTATGTCACTTTTTCTACAAGAGCATTTTAGCTAAAACAAAATTAGCCTTAGTTTGGTCATTATTGTAAGGTCTTTAGGGTGCAGGCTGTTACAGACCTTGAATTATTCAGGAACCGCCTGTAGCATACATGTTTCACTGGGGCCTTAGAAGATACAGGAGGAAAACAGGGATAGTGGCTCACACCTATAATCCCAGCACTTTGGGAGGCTCAGGTGGGTGGATCACCTGAGGTCAGGAGTTTGAGACCAGCCAACATGGTGAAACCCTGTCTCTACTAAAAATTCAAAGTTAGCCAGGCATGGTGGTGGGCACCTTGAATCCCAGCTACTCGGGAGGCTGAGGCAGGAGAATTACAATGAGCCAAGATCATTGGTTGCAAGCAGCCAAGATCACACCATTGCACTCCAGCCTGGGGGGACAAGAGTGAAACTCTGTCTCCAAAAACAAACAAAAAAAAACAACGAAGATATAGGAGGCTGACATCTGCTTTTGCTCAAGAACACTCATGAGGGCCTCATTTTAAATTATTAGTACCAAACTTTGGTAAGCAGTACTAGGTTGGCTGCCCTTGATCCCATTCCTCACTTAAAAGAAGGTGGAGATTGTGTAAGGACTGATTAGAATTAGAAATCTTCACAGAATTATAGGGTGAACCTCAAGGTGATCCTGTGGTGTTGTAAGTGGGTACTTAAATAAGGCCTATGTCCTGATGCTAGGGAAATTTATGAAATTAGAACTGAAAGCAAAGATGAAGAATACTAATGGGAAGCCATGCTGAATATAATAGATTTTCCAGGCCTGGGTTAGATGTTTATTTAATGGGAGAAGAATCTCCTGAGTGGGATTATCTAACCCAAGGTGGTAAACAATATTAATCTGAACACTGAGTACATTTGGCCAACTCAGAATTATTAACTTAGGAATACATAAAAGCAAAAATATCCAAGGCAATAAGCAAAAGGGAAGTAAAAACAAAGTAGAGGTTCTGATCAGACAAAAAGGGTTAGGCTTATGTGTGTTCCAGAAGGAAAAAGACCAAATTCTACAACCACATCCAGGCCCTCTGTAAGGAGTAGAACAGCAGAGGGAGGCACAACTTGAGAACTGCAGCCACTAGTGAATAAAAGAATCAAAGATGTAGCAGGACAAGACACTTCTTGAGGCCTGGAGCATCCAAAAAGGAAAGGCAGACAGTGCCTTGAAGAACATGTAGAAGAGGCATTCTTCTTTGCTAGGCCCCTAAAGGCACACATTTCAGGAACATAATTAGCACCTTCAGTACTGAAATCTGCTGAACATGATTCTCCAGCTGAAAAACACTTGAGCAAGAGAACTTCATGGACCTGTGCTATCCCATAGCCAGAGTTTCTGACAGCTGCTCCAGTGGCATGAGACCACTCCTCAAACATGGTAGAGGCTGTGCCATTAGCAAGAGTTGATGAACAATGAAGAAATGAGATTTTAGAAACACAGGGCATGGAAGGAAATGGAAACTGATAAGTTTTGAATAGCCATGCCAGGAAATAAACATACGTGATCCCAAGCTTCTGATCCAGGGACCTGGGCTCCCTCCATCAAAGTTTTCTAAACTTAGCAAGAAGGTTTTTAAGGCTACTAAGACAGAGGTCAGCACATCTTTCTGTGAAGGGCTGGGTGGTAAATATTTTAGGTTTAGCATGCCATGTAGTCTCTATATAAAGCCAAGAAAGCAGCCATCAATAATATGTAAATGAATGGGTATAATTGTATTCTAATAATGCTTTATTTACAAAAAAGTAGTAATCTTTTTTTTGTTTCTTTTGAGATGGAGTTCCACTGGTTGCCTGGGCTGGAGTGCAATGGCATGATCTCAGATCACTGGAACCTGTGCCTCCTGGGTTCAAGCAATTCTTCTGCCTCAGCCTCCCGAGTAGCTGGGTTAACAGTGCCCACCACCATGCCTGGCTAATTTTTTGTATTTTTAATAGAGATGGGGTTTCACCACGTTGGCCAGGCTGGTCTCGAACTCCTGACCTCAGGTGATCCACCTGCCTCGGCCTCCCAAAGTGCTGGGATTACAGGCATGAGCCACCACACGCAGCCCAAAAAGTGGTAATTCCTTAGGGCCATAGTTTTCCAACACCTGCTCCAGGAGAAAGTGTTCATAGGGTGCTTCCTCCCCTTAGATATGGTAAATGCATTCTGTCCAAATCAACTTCTTATTGGGATATTGCTAAAGACTGAATTAAGGGCTGTACTTTATAAACTTTGTAATCCTGAAACAGATTGCCTGACATCCTGGCAAGAGTAAAAGAGAAAAAAAAAAAAAATCTCCTTTTACTATCTTTCCCACATGTATCACTGATTTTTAGGTATTTAGCAGCACCGAAGACTGAGATCTGGAAAAGTAATTTTGTTTTTGGATCTGGAGATAATCTTATTTCTAAATTTTGCTGTCAGATTTCAGTGCTGTAATAATTTCATATGTACTATAATCTCATTTGATTGTAAGGTAATATCTGGCATTGAATTAATATCGGTTCTTGGGCTACGAAGGAATTACAGCCATGTCAACAGCAGGGAGCTCAGACAGCAGGAACGCCACCCTCTGGCTAAATCTAAGCAAAACAAGAACCGGAACAAGACTTCAATTGTTTTGCATTTTTAGCTGAAAAGGTGGAAACATTTAATTTGTAGATTTAATTCTTTAGTTTTGGAAATCTTTGGGCTTTAACTTGCAAGGAGATTTAATCTTTGAAATTTAATGTGTTCATAGGGACTTCTTAATGAGCATGGATTTATATATTTAAATTTGGAGCATCTCTATATTGGTATCATTGAGATACCAAAAATATTGTTATTTGATTTTCTTTAAAAAACCCTACAAGCTGATATTAAATAGTGGCTAGACATATTTTGAGATGAACAACAGAATAAGTATAAAATATTTGCCTTTGTGTATAAAAATTGGTCTGGACATTATATTGATTAAATCCTCAGTGGATTTAAGCCCATCACCCACCATGATTTCACATTGACAACGGGCAGTGGCCACGTCAGCCTCTCTGTCCCCTTTCTTCCTCTGCTACTGGTGTTTCCTTCACCCACCAAATAAACTGCATGCTCTCAGAGTCTATTTTAGAGGTTACACCAAGAAGAAAAAAAAAAACATTGGTTGAAAGAACAGATCAATGAACATGTAAACATTCCTTATACATAGATTTTTTGGTGGAGGAGGCAGCTGTATTAAGGTCAGGAAGAAATTCTGAGAGAATAGGGCTATCCCTACAAGGTCTTTCTCTCTATCCCTTCACCCCTTCACTATTTGTGTCACTGACTAGTCAGCAGATTATCTTGGCTTTATTTCTACAGTTTTCCTCTAACAAGTCTCACTGCTTCTTGAATCTCTACTTAGTCTATTACTAGAAGAATCCTTCAGAATATGAGATCAGAGCATCAGCTTTAATAGGAACTCCACAATCCTTTCTTTAACCAGCACTTGCTGAGTATCTCCTAACTGCTAGCCCCTGTTCTAATGCTTAGGATTCACCCGAGAACAAAGCCAAACCAGGAAGTCCCAATACAGTCAAATCACTTATATCTTGGGTCAGAAATCAGAACTACTATTCTAAGAAGATGCACTATGAGAAAGAGGAATGATAGTCTCCCAAGCCACAACATCACACATTCCCTTTGGAACTCTGTTATCCACCTTGAAACAAATCCTTTATGCAAGCCAAAATCAGAAAGTCAGCATCAATGCTAACTTTATTTTTTTTAAGAAAAATATTATTATATATATTTAAGGTATACAAGATGATATTATGGGATACATACACAAAGTAAAAAGGTTACTTGAGTGAAGTAAATTAAAATACACATCACTTCACATAATTATCCATTTCTTTGCTTTTGTGGCAGAAACAGTTACAACACACTCATTTAGCATGAATCACAAATAGAGGAAAATTTTACTGCCTATAATTCCCATGTTGTGTGTTAGGTCTCTAGATTTGTTCATGCTACATATTTGGATCCTCTGATCTGTATCTCCTCATTTCCTCCTCATACCCCAACCCACGCACATGGTAACAAGTTTGTTTTCTAGCTGTATATATATATGATTTTTTTAAAGATTCTATGTATAAGGGAGATCATACAGTATGATTTTTCTCTGTGTCTGGTTTATTTGACTTCACATAGTGCTCTCCAGTCTATATTGTAGAAAATGGCACGATCTCATTCTTTTTTAGGGCTAATATTCTATAATTTTATGTACATACACACAAACTTATACTTCATAGTCATACACATATACACACACACATGCATATACATAAAATATATACACACATATATATGTATACACACATATATACACATATATAATCATGCCAGGAAAAAACATATTATACATATATAATACATACATAATCATATATATAATATATACATATATACATATATATTTATGTATACATATACATGCATATTATATATACATATGTTATATATACATATATATTATATATACATATACATTCACATATACATATAATATATACATATATAACATGTACGTATGTATATATTATATGTATATTATTACTCATTATATAATTTTTTTATATATTGTACAAAAAATATATAA